>NC_056742.1:308066139-308223639 GCF_019279795.1 Protopterus annectens | reverse complement strand
ATTTTTACAGTCTGACTCTAACAAATTTATTTAACATCTTGGTCCTAATCGTGCCGGAATTCCCTTGGTAAGCTACAGGTCAGAATATATAGGTGGTATTGAAGTCTGCGCAGAAGAAGGAAAGACCTCCGACTGAATTGTCGTGTCCAAAGAGGCTGTCCACTTGTCTGATCTGTGGCCGAAAAGCGGAAAACTGGGTCCTAAAAAGCCTATCAAACATAAGCAGGAGGCTCGGGTAAGCAGAATTCCTCTCTTTGTTTTTGTTTTAGATCGGGACCAGGTTACACTGTGCTATTGCTAAGGTTTGTGATAGCAGGGAGAGAGGTAGTCGAAGTATTGTATCTTGAGTCATAGATCAGGAAATAAAGCAAAACAAAGTAAACAGTCATTCTAGACACTACTGTGAATACGGGGAATAGAGATACCACGTGGTACAAGAGAAAGGGTTACGTAACAGTTTTGTTGTTGTTTTTTTCTCTCTCTCTCTCTCTCTCTCTCTCTCTCTCTCTTCTTTTTTCTTTCAGAGACATGGGAAACGAGTACACTAAAGGGTCACGTGACCCCTAACAGAAGATGCAAAATATATGCAATTACAGAGAGCAGATAATGTGAGATATTTTGCAACATGGGTTAATAAGTATGACTTTGATGGTAAATTGGATAAAATGGCATTAATAAAACTTTTGAGACAGTTAAAATCTGACGAGAAGGTCAGGCAAAAACAACGACAGTTGGGTGTTCCTCAAGCACACAGGTGGATTGAGGAAGCAAACCGAAGGAACAGAAAAATAAAATGCAAAGGCATTATTTTTAGACAAAGAGGATAATAACGTAGTAGTAGCATCGGTCCCTCCCTACCACGCCCACCGATGCCTTACTCAGAATATGAAGCGGAGGGCGGCTGACCCTCCACGATACCCAGAGACAACAGGTAGATTAAGACAACCGCTTGTAAGAGAACCTATCGCGTCCAGATCCCGAACACGCCAAACACTTGTAGATATTCAACCAAGCGGAATTTATTAGATGAGGGTGAGGAAATCTGTCCATTAATAGAAGTACCAAACCCGCAGGCAGGACAGGAGGGCCAGGCCTCAACTCTCTTAGTGTATAGACCATGGACACCGGAAGACATCCGAAAAGCTACAGAAGGAATTCCCCATCCAAAAATTAACTTTGAGAAATTTTTACAGGATTTACAGGGTATGAGATTAAGTTACCACTTAAATGGGGAAGAGGTAGAAAGAGTAGTTAGACAAATTTTAGGTCCAGACTGGCACATGATTTGTGGCACCTGGAATGCTCGTGACGACAACACAGGCCACTCCTACATAGTGACGCAGAACTAGATACTAGATTGAAGGGTCTTACAGACCGCATCACTGAAAAATGGAAACCTAGGGCAGACTGGACTTGCATTAACCAGTGTGTACAACAAGATAATGAAACTGTGGATGCATACTATGGAAGATTGTTAGAATGTTTTAATAACCATAGTGGCATGCCTGTTCCTGAAAATCAAAAAAATGATAGTTCATATGAACAACAATTGAAGAATGCATTTTTGAAAGGTTGTATTGCCCCTGTCAATAGCTTCATCACGAAGCACATGATAGATCACCGAACAAGTAGGCTTCAAGCCTTGTTAGAATATGCTAGACACGCTGAAAAACATTTTAACAGTAAAAAGAAAAAGAAAACGCAGGTCTTCACAGCTGAAGACGGTGCGGAAGTTTTTGTAGTACAAGCAGCCAAAAAGGGCAAACAAAATATTCAGGGTAACAAACGCTCTGACAAAAACTCAGAAATTTATGAGAGCAGAAAGAAAAAAGGTGAATGCTTCAATTGCGGTAAGAAGGGACATTTGGCAAGGGATTGCAGGAGCAAGGCACCTGCGGAAAAAAAGGATAAGGAAGATGAGGATTGACTATATGACAGTTATGCTGCTCAGCAGTCTTCAGAAGAGACTAATGAGCAGGGGGATGATGTAAATACCTTAGAAGAAGTAGATGACATGCAACTGGATGTAGAAGTTGGGGAAAGTGAAGTTTTAGATCTGGCACTACTGAGCTTAGAGCTCTATTTAGCAGACACGAAACCGGAAGTTACACTTCTGGTAGAAGGAGAGAAATCAAATTTTTGTGTGATTCAGGAGCATCACGAACTTTGATACATCCTTCAAAGTTACCGGAACACTCTGAGTCACCTGATTTCATATTAGTGAAAGCAGCAAACGGACAGTTGTACAGGGAACCACTTTCCCATGATATAGCAATAACTGATCCAGTCTCGGGCATGACCCAGAGAAGTAAAATAGTACTTTCTGCCAAATGCCCCATGAACCTATTGGGAAGAGACCTTATGCAACTTTTTGGCATAGCAGTAGTCCCTACCATGAACGGTATGGAGGCACAGAGACAAACTGACACCTTTGTAGTACGGTCAGAGGGGGAGGCTTATTATTGGTACAGCCAGGATCTGGTTACAACCGGACCAGGGGCAGTGACCGAGGAGCTAATGAATGTAGCCACCAGCAAGGTGCCTCCCCTCGATACTGACCAGCAACATTTATTACATTGTACCCTATATTACTGTAGCACACCAGGACCTGATAAAGAATACGAACAAAAGTTGTTCAGGAATCCTGCAAATAGACTGATATTACGGACCCTATATTGGGACACTGAGGGCAACAGTGTGGTGAGTTGTTCGTTACCTCAGGAGTTTTTGGAATTGTACAAATCCAATAAACTACCACACGTTAGCCTAACTAAAAACAAGAACGTTAGGTGGGTAGACTTGGGTGACAAAGTGACAGGATGGGAGAGACTAACTGACTCAGAGTTATCGGACTTAGGAGTACAAAAACAGAAACTGAATTGGTTAACGCAAGCACGCCCAGCTGTACACTTACAACAGAGTGAAGACAGCTGAATGGCGTTCTTGATAGAAGAAGAAGAAAAAGCTTTGAGTGAAATACCAAATGTTCTTTGGTCAACAGGAAAATCAGATGTAGGACTTATTCAAACAGCAGGGCCAGTAGTTATTACACCAAAATCAGCCTTTAGACCAAGAAAAGACAATATCCTTTGAGCAAGGATGCAGAACAGGAATCAAACCTATTATAATGGCATTACTCAAGGAAGGGATACTGGTGGAATCTTTAGATTCACCATGTAATACTCCTCTATTTCCTGTAAAAAAAGCAAACGGGGAATGGCGGATGGTACAAGATTTACAAGCTGTAAATGATGCAGTGATACCAAGAGCACCTACGGTGCCAGACCCACATACTTTGTTAAATGATTTGAAACCGCAACAGAAATATTTCACCGTGGTAGATATTAGCAATGCATTTTTCTCAATACCTATCCACCCTGACAGCCAGCATTGGTTTGCATTTACATTTCAGGGCAAAAGGTATACGTACACCCGACTACCACAGGGATATAGTGAAAGTCCAACAATATTCGCACAAGAGATGGCTAGCAACCTGGCGGGGTTCTCTCCACCAGGGGGCAGCCAAGTACTACTTTATGTAGATGACATCTTGCTTGCAGCTCCTACCCAGCAACAGTGTAGGGAAGACACAATAGCATTACTGAAATTCTTAGCTGAGCAAGGGCATAAAGTGAATAAACATAAATTGCAACTTTGGAAAGAACAGGTTAAATACCTGGGATATGTGATATCCAAAGAAGGCAGAACATTAGATGAAGAACGAAAAACAGCTATTTTACAAGCACCCAGACCAACTACCAAGAAAGAAATGATGTCTTTCTTGGGAACGACTAATTTTTGTCGAAGTTGGATACCGAATTATGCTTTAGAAACGGCTCCATTGGCTGATTTAATATTTAGAAAACCAATGGCAGCACAAGAAACACTACACTGGACTCCGGAAGCAGAGGCAGCCTTTTGCAAACTAAAAAAACTGATAGTTTCATCATTAGTTTTGGGGCTTCCGAATTACCATAAGAGATTTTTCCAAACTGTAGATTGTAGGCGGGGATATATGACGTCAGTACTGACGCAACAACATGGCGGCAAGCAACGCCCCATAGCTTATTATTCATCACAGTTAGACCCGGTGGCACGATCATTACCACCCTGCGTACAAGCAGTAGTCGCAGCAGCTATGGCAGTGCAAGCTTCAGCCTCAGTGGTGTTGTTTCATCCTCTCACGTTGAGAGTACCTCATGCAGTTGCAATAATTTTGCTGCAGGAAAAAATAGCATTTTTATCCCCTGCCAGACATCTTTCTTGCATGACCATACTATTGAGTCAACCCCATATGACAATTGAACGTTGTACAACATTAAATCCGTCAACGTTACTTCCAATTCCTGTGGATGGCATACCACACAGCTGCCTACAGGAAATGGAACAAATAACCACACCCAGACAAGATCTTACTGACATACCTTTAGCTGACGCAGAGGTGACATTTTTTGTGGATGGGTCCTGTAGACGAGGTCCTACAGGGAAGAACCTAGTGGGCTATGCAGTAGTGACTGATGACGAAATCATAGAAGCACAACCCCTGCAACATAACCTGTCAGCTCAAGCAGCAGAATTGATAGCTTTGACACGTGCTTGCACTCTAGCGAAAGGCAAATGTGTTAACATATATACTGACAGTCAGTATGCTTTCTCTACAGTGCATGTCTTTGCACAACAATGGAAAAACAGGGGAATGATAACATCTACTGGCAAACCGATTAATCATGCGCAATTAATTCTAAACCTGTTAGATTCTATTCAGTTACCCACTAGAATAGCTATCTGTAAATGTGCAGCCCATACAAAACAACAAGACAGAATTTCAAAAGGAATGCTGCTGATGCAGCTGCAAGCAAGCTGCCTCAGACCCAGAAACTGTGCTTTTAAATGAAGAACTACAACCTTCTGAGACTTTAGATTTAGAAATGTTAAAAACAATGCAGACATTGGCTACAAAAGCGGAAAAGCAAAAGTGGATAAAACGAGGAGCAATCCTTAAAGAGGGACTGTACATCTCCAAAGAGGAGAAGCCCATATTACCATCTAATTTATTTAGATATGCAGCTTTGTTGAGCCATGGGCAGAGCCATGTCTCAACAGGGGGGATGGTACAGTTAGTTAACAGAACATTCCAAACATATGGATTTACGAATTATACACAAAAATTTTGTGCAACATGTCATATTTGTAGCAAACATCATGCACAGGGAGCATTTAAACCCAAGCGAGGGAGTTTTCCAACACCACCCTATCCATTCCATACTATTTGTATGGATTTCATAGAACTGAACAAATGTGAAGGGAAAAAGTACTGTTTAGTAATCATAGATATGTTTTCAAGATGGGTAGAAGCTTTTCCAACTAGAAATCCGGATGCAGCAACAGTGGCAAAGGCCCTAGTGAAAGAAATCATTCCTAGATTTGGCATACCGGAAAGAATCTATAGTGACAATGGGACACATTTCGTTAACCAAACGATACAGCAGCTTGGGAGATTTTTTGGGATTTCTTTGAAAAAAGATTGTGCTTATCACCCTCAGTCAGCAGGACTGGTGGAAAGATACAATGGAATATTGAAAAACAAGCTGAGAAAATTGATGAGTGAGACTCAAAAGACTTGGATTTGCTGTCTGCCTTTAGCACTGCTGAGCATGAGAACTGTTCCAAATGTAAAGGGCCTGACCCCTTTTGAAATAGTGTTTGGAAGGGCATATTGTGTGCCACAATGGAAGGCCCTCATGCCTGCAGAGCTGGAGGCCGATGACTCATTAGCTAGTTATATGAAAAGTTTTTAACAAATAAGACTGTTTTGCAGTTGAACTCTTTCCAGATAAACAAGAAACGAAACCAGAAGCCGTGCTGACCCCGGGGTCCTGGATTTGGCTGAAAATCATAAAGAGAAAGAACTGGGCGAGTCCAAGGTGGGAAGGTCCGTACCAGGTACTGCTGGCAACACCCACCGCAGTGAAAATCGCTGAGAGATCATCTTGGGTTCATTTAACCCATTGCAAACCTGTTAAGAAATTTAGTTTAGACATACCACAGGATCAGAATGGCCAGAGGCAGAATGAATAAAAATGTGAAACAACCCCAGAGACACTGGTTCACTGGCCTACTGATCATACACTTAATAACTATGTTTGTAGTAACCTTTTTGTTGTTATGGTTTTCTTGCATATAACTACAGAAGTGAAATTAATAAAACGTGATGAAGGACTGGCCACAGACTGGCACCCAAACTTTAACACATACCTGGCTATGAAGCGAGTTTATGTAGAGACTATGAACATTTCAAATTGCTGGGTCTGTACTGCAATACCCACAGCATATGGAGGACTTTTGATGTCTGCTGTCCCCTTGGGAATAAATGCAACTTGGGAAAACCTGTTATTTGACACTGGTACTGTGAGATCACAAGACAAAGTGGCATTACATTTGCCTGTTACTCAGAAAGGAATTGTTTGTTTTGTTAAAATGATACACTCCAGGTTGGTTGGAGTAACTGTAACATAACTGTGTCTTACAAATGTTATATAAAACCTATAGACCAAGGTACTAGTTGCAGCACGAATTATGATTCATATTTAAGCTTGATGAAAACAACATTGAGAAATGTGCAAAATCTCCTGAAATATATAGACAATTCTCTGTTATAGATAAGAAAATGTTTCATTCAGGGTTAACCCGCATCAGTACAAAAGTAGAAAATTGTTATTTTGTTTGTGGGAAAAAGGCCTATAAATGGTTACCTGAGAATTGGTCCGGCAGTTGTTTTTTGGGTTATCTGGTTCCAGCCATAAGACATACTGCAGAATTGCCTCTGGGTAAGATACGTAATGTAAGAGATGTGACTCACCGAACTGAAAATACAGTCAGAAAACCTACTAATCCAGTGGGTAAGATCGAAGCAAGCTGGAAGGATCATTCGTCTGTGAAGGACAAAGAAAATTGACCCATATGGACTTGAGTGACAGTGTTATATCCTGGGCCGGAATATTCCCAGCCTATGGAGCAGTCAAATCGATTTGGGAATTGAGAAAATTGTCGAAACTTCTCGAAGTAATGAGCAATGCGACTTTTTCTGCTCTTGAACTTGTGACTGATGAGATGAATGCAATGAGAACAGTTGTATTACAAAACCGAATGGCTCTCGACTTCACCCTAGCGCGTAGAGGTGGTACGCGGCGCTTATCAAAGAAGAATGCTGTATGCATACCAGACAACCAACATGAAATCAATGACCACCTGGAGGTAATTCAGCAAGTGTCAGCAATGACGGAACCAGGCCCAAACCCACTGACGAACTTTTTCCAGAATCTGTTTGGGGGGTGGGGGTCGGTCCTTATGAACATTCTGATTGCAATTTGTGTGGTGCTGCTCATAATTGGAGCATGTGTCTGCTGCGGGATACCCTGTGTGAAAAAATTAGTTAAGGACTTAGTTGATGTATCAGTGACTGAAACTATGTACCAGGATATAGAATTGAACTTATTGATACCGAGTGAAAGTCTATCTGAAATATAAAACAAATGACTTACTTAGCTGAAAGTCCATGAAAGGAAAAGGCTAAGAAATGAACTAACACTGTTTATGTTTCATATAGTATTAAATGCATTAAAAGGAGGGAGAATGTTAGAAAAATCTACATGCTGCTTAGAAAATATATTTACATACTGCTTAGAAAATATATTTACATACTGCTTAGAAAATATATTTACATACTGCTTAGAAAATATGTTTACATACATTCTACCTAGAAAAATATTTACAATGTGTGCTGCTTAGGAAGATGTGCATTTAATCATTCAAACATATATGAATTGTGTGATCAAATATATAGAAAAATGTGTGCTTTGGTTAGGAATAAATGTACTTAAATTCATAAAAGTTAGGTAATGCATTTAATTCTGTCTTGCTAGTATAAAATAAGAAATAAACCTGCATGTTATTGCTTGAAGCACAAGCTGCAGTGTAATCAGAAATTTGACCTTGGCAGCTTGCAGATGCAGTCTGGCTCATGTCTTTCAAGTAAAGATTATTTTGGAAAGTTGGAAAATAATAAATCTGTTTGCATGTAAGTCTTCCTTTCATGCCTCCACCAGGGAAGTAGCCTTGTGCGCACTATCTCTGATAGTGCACAGCTGGGGACAAAAGAAACAAAAGAAGGCTTTAAGGAAGACTTACATCTATTGTATTTGAACTAATCAGAGTACCTTGAATTGGCTACATCCTCAGGAGGTCATCGTGACTGACCAGCTGTCTGCAAGGCTGCAACTTTCTCATGGGAAAAGGACTTTTTGAAAAACACAAGATCAGCAGTTTTTATGAATAACTGTGATGTAAAGACCCTGTCACTGACCACACCAGTAAGGTGGGCAAAACTGATAATGAAATGTATATAACCAATGTGTTTTGGTCAATAAAACAGTCAAAATTCTATACAAACTTTGTGTATGGTTTTTTGCCTCCTAATGTACATTAGCTTAGAGATGCTCTAGCTTTCCTGCATTATTGTTTGTTATTAATTGACATTGTGTTTGAATAACTCAATGATTTTTACAGTCTGACTCTAACAAATTTATTTAACAAATGTCATCTCTGATTTTATACCATTAACGTGTTTAACATGCTTCATTAACTTGCTAAAATACTGGGTCATTGCACATCTGTGCCTCTATTTATTTTGAGGTGAGAACTTTAGAACTGCATTAAAAACAAATTTGATACAGTCTGTGTCTACATTGGATTATGACTTTATGAATCTTTTACATTCCATTGGATGCCTTGACATGGAATCTGCTTCCCCCCTCTTTACATATATCCCTAGACTGTAAGACTGGTTTCCTTCTTTTACTTTGAAAAAAGCTGTCATTGCAAGATATACTGATAAGCTTTACTATACTGATTTGGATTGTCTGTCTTATAAACAGATTGTCTTTAGTTGTTGGTTTCTGAAAGTGTTATTTCAATTAGCCTCAGCTTCTGTTCAAAGGAATATTTTAAGAGAACTCTACCAGTTTAACATTACATATATTTATATCTTAATTTTAGTATTCTCTTGTGTAGTTGCAGTCTCAAAAACTCACTTGACTGTCAGAGCTGTTTTGTAGTGACAGCAGGATTTTTTTTATGCTAAAGTCTATTAAAACTGTGTTGAATGTAACATGACAAAAGTGTGTCATCTGTGGTATTTACTACAACACCATAGTCAAAAAGAACTGATGTGTACATAGTTGAAGTTTTCTGCTACAATTATAATAGTACATAAATATCTGCATTATTGTTAGCCACGATCCTTTCTTGTGGTGCTTGCTCTTTGCAAGCAAATTTATTTTTACAACTTATTATTCTGAGTATTATTTACATTTAAAGGTTTCTAGCCCTATCTGACTTGCTTCTGAAGATTTGATCTGAACCACTTTGCAGGGTAATTAACTTTGCCACAAGAGGGAAGCTGTTTTCCTCTTGCAGCACAAACATTTTTATGGGTGAAATACCACAGCAGTTTCTAGAAAGTATATTAACTCTACCTTATATACATATTTCCAGGGAGGATGTGTATCCTCTTTGAATGATATGTTTGGCTATAAACCATTATGTGATGTTAAGCTTGTCTCCACTCTTCTTCTCTTGGCCAGCTCATCACTCTTTAGCGTCCTTCCATATCCATAAAGTTGTTTAATATGAAGTTGACAGCTCTAGGAGCTTTTCTTTTCGGTTTTGCTGAGATTTTGTGTTATCTGAGTTTTGTTATCATTGTTAGATCAATAATACAACATTTTAGCTGTCATTTTTAACAGAAAGGTTAATTTTATTTGGTACATGCTTATTGTTTCAGTGAATTTTCTGTACTGCTTCTCTGAGTTAGTATATTCTAGACTGTTCATTTTTCAAAACTGCTTATATTTAATTTCTCATCACTGCATTTATCTAGTTCAGCTATTAGTCTATTATATATATTGTCTGCCTTTTTTGCTTGCACATATAGTATTGTAGTTTAAGTATAGTGTTCCCTGTAACATGTATGACAGTTACACAATTCTTAACATTGCATCAGTCTGTGCCATTTTGGACTATGTCCACTTTGTTCACTATCTGTATGGTCATTAGTTTTTCACTCTTCTCCAAATCAAACATCAGCTGTATATATAGGTAGATACCTTTTGGATGTGGGTTAGGAAGCATGCTGTTTATATGTCTGACAAATAACAGGTTTAAATATGTTATATTCTGTTTGTTTTGTTTTTTTTCAATTTTGTCGCAGTCTAGCATCAGAAAGGCACACAAACAGTGGATGTATTTTGCAGGTAGGTGTGAGGAGGCGTGCTGTATATATGTATGATTGCAGATACTTGAAATATATGACTGGGCATTTCTGCTTTAATTTTCATCCCAATATAACACCAGAGGGAGATACACATTAGGTGGCTACATATTCTTTGAAAGGCTATATATTTTTGAGGGGGTAGGAAGGCATGTGCAATTCCCAGATATGATTTATATATCCTCTCAGTTTATTGTGAACTGCTATTTTGTTAGCTTTGAGCATTAATTATTGGATACAACTTATTTCTTGAAATAAAAAGTAAGACTGAATTCTTTTCCTTAGTCATCATGATTTTTATTCAGGCTATGACTGGCACAAAATGTTGGGAAAAAAACTCTACAATGCACCTCAGGGCATGAAGAAACCCATTTCTTCTGCATGCCTAGAGCCCTTGCTTTAAGTAGTTATTGCCTCAAAAAATATTACAGCATACTCCTGGTCAGTTACAGTGTGTTGAAATGATGCAGGAAATAGCGAAGTTGAAAAGATTAACTCCTTCCTTAATCATAGCTTTTAGTCACGTCATTCTTGGATGAAAAATGTGTTTAAAAGATTCTAAAATGCACCTGAGAGCATCTGGAATCCCCAGACTACTGGTTTAATACACCATTGTGGTCAGATAAAGTGTGTTGAAATAATGGAAGAAAAGCAAACTTGAAGGATTCCTGATATTGCAGGAATTATTGTTTCCATTGTAAAGCATTTGTTCCTGCACTTGAGATCAAAGCCTGTTTGTTTTACATTGGGAGGGTTCTGCACTTGAGGTCAAAGCCTGTTTGTCTTACATTGCGAGGGTTCTTTTGCACTCTGGTGGGAGCAGAGAGCTAAATTCAACCCATCTAAGGTGGGAACTACTGGTTGATACCTTATTGTTTATTTATCTGATTGACATGAAGGTTTAATTTTATAGAAGTCTTTCATCCTGCTCACATAAAATAATTACATTTTGTGGGATTATGCTCATTTGAGATATTTCTTGTACCTGGCTTGGACACATGTGACTGCAAGACTTGGATTGGTTCTAAAACTATCTGGACCTACAAAGCTGATATAAGTATATTTTTTGCACTTGCTTTGTATCAGTGATATTTAACACTTCTGTGCTGTATTTATTTATTTGAATTTATCATTGTTTTTCAGCCTGTACTTGGTAAAAAAAAAAACTCCATGTTTTTGTTACTGTACTGCTGTTAGGTTGTGTTAACAGTAGTCTTTTATTTTCTAAACACTTCCATGCACCCTTGTAGCAGTAGCTCAGGACCTATCTGAGTTGGGGATTGCTGGAGAAAGGCTCAGTTTGGGGCTTTCCCATTGGTAGTTGTATTAAAACTGTTTAAATTTGCCTGTATATAAGCCTCACATTTGTACGGGTTTGTGATCAGTTTACCAGAGCTGCTCAATGTTTGGCAACTTTAGATAGAGGTCTGGAGTGCATCTGCACTGAAATCCAAGGCATCCACTGACAAAAATGAAAAATTAAGTATATTTTAAGCCAGCACTGAACTTTGTTAACTACATTTAATTGAATTACTGCTTCATTTTTGATGTTTGTGAGTAAGTCCAGCTAGCCCACTTTCCTCCCATATACCACTTTCAGAAAAATCCTGCCACAGTAGATGGGGAGTTTCCCATCATTTCTCCCACCAGCTTGATTGATATGGGCATCTTGAGGCAATGTAGCAATTGCTTCAAGTATACTAACAACCATTTACTAATAAAGCAAACTAACACACTATGTGAGAGATGCAAATGCACTGTGGAATTTGAGTCAATTCTCTCGCATAAAAACAAACTGGACATCAAACAGGTTGTCAGCACACACGCTTCACCTCTCACTCAAACCTCATCTCTCACCCAAATAAGGCCACAACACACAAACCCACATATGCAGAGGTACTCACTAAAAGCCTACCAAAAGATAGAGACCTCCCAAACATACAACACCCACACTCACCACTAAGCAAAAAGAAACCACTACACATATCAACACACACACCCGTGTCTCAACTAATAAGCCCCCAAGGCAAAACCCGTCAAATGTCTCGGTCATAGGTGACTCCATAATGAGACACACAGATGTCTCCCTCACCAGACTGGACAAGGAGAAGGTCACAGTCATCTGCCTATCAGGTGCCAGGATCCATCAAATCATGGATGCACTCAATTCACACAAGTACTGTTATGACTCTGTCGTAGTACACGCTGGAGTGAATGACTTGAGACATACCTCTCTGTACTATATGAAGTAAGATATGATGAAACTCTCTGATTATGTGTCCCAGACAGGCATGTACCTAGCCCTAAGCAGTATCCTACCCTCACCCAGGAGGATGTCACAATATAAACAAAAAATGATTGAGTTCAACAATTGGGTCAGCTTCTGGTGTCAGTCCAGGGGGATCCAGTATCTGTCAGTCTGGGAGGATATGGTAGAAAGATCTCACTGCTTTGCTAGAGACGATCTGCACCTGTGTCCCCTAGGCTTTCAGATACTGGCAAAGGCCCTTCCCTCCCACATAGTGCCTTTTTTTTAGGCACCATAAAAACAAATTTTCCAGTGTAACAAAATCTAATTGAGACAAACTCAGGGTCATGATGCTTAATGCTAGGACTTTAAACATGAAACTTCACTCCCTGGAAGCACTCCTCACCTTGGAAGATGCTGACTTCTGTGCAGTTACTGAGTCATGGTTCAAGGCCACTGAGAGCACCCCAGCTATGCAAGGCTACAATGCCTTCCACACATTCAGATCTCAAAATGAGCATGAAGAAATCAAAGGTGGAAGTGTTTCCATCTTCATTAAAACCAAATACACTTTGAGACTGATCTCGGCATTTCATAAAAATATACTGCAAATCATTAGCGGACCGGAATTCAGCTGTGGTGACCCCTTTCCGGGAAAAAGCCGAAAGACAAACAACAACAACACTTTGAGACTGATCAAACACCATGACTGTTTTGAACTACTCCATGTCCAATTAACAGCTGGGAAAGTACCATACCACATCATTGCTAGGTATAGATCTCCCACCATGAACCAGGATAAGTACATTGTCTACCTCGATTTACTGGAATCCCTCACCATACAGCCCAACACCATAGTCATGGGAAATTTCAGCTATCCTTCCATTGACTCGGGGACATACACAAGCAAAAACATACTTGCACAGAGGTTCCTGGATTTTGTTAACACAAATGCTCTGGAACAGATAGTCTGTACCCCCACTAGGGGCTCTAATATTCTGGACATAGTACTCATCAACATGGGGGGCCCGCTGTACTTTCCCATGTGTGATGTCCTCCCTGGTTAGGTCAGACCACAAATCAGTCTTGTTTGAAGTAACTGCTGGAACTGACACCCTCACAGGAACATAAAATATAAAAAAGTTTACTAACGCTAACTACAGCTGTTACAACAGGACAACACCAAAATATGTGTAGCCAGTGACCCCACTCCCTTCTTTTATACCTCCAACACCTATCTCCAATATCTTTTGGGAGGTACTTGGCTGCATCAGGCTGTTTGCTTACTCTGTCAAAAGTTTGGGTAGCTCTGCTTTGCTCATGTTGTCAGAGATCTGGTTCTTTGATCTTCCCTGCTCAATGTTAGATACATTGAACCTTCCATAATAATCACAAAATGTTTTCAATATATTACCAGGGAGTCAAATTCCTACATGTATTTGGAGA
This sequence comes from Protopterus annectens, assembly GCF_019279795.1. Taxonomy (NCBI): domain Eukaryota; kingdom Metazoa; phylum Chordata; order Ceratodontiformes; family Protopteridae; genus Protopterus; species Protopterus annectens. Next base: position 308,209,618 of record NC_056742.1, on the reverse strand, counting down.
ACATATTGCTGTCATCATTCTTTGGATTTTTGCTTAGGAAGTTTATTAGCTTTCTTTGAAATTTAGGAGGATTTTTGAAAATAAAACCAAACAGAAAGTATCATGGAACAGTTCAGGGAGCTTTTTTATTAAATGTTTTATACTTTTATTCTAGTTCTCTCCATGAAATTCTTCAGAACTACAACATATTAAGAAAAAAATGCTTAAATACCTTTAATGTAATGGTCTTGTGACTCAGAACAATAAGGTGATTGCAACAATGTCATTAAAAGTATAAAGTAGATACTATATTATTAGGCATGAAACACTTTCTCAAAGGTTTAGCAAGCTCGTCTGGAACAAATGGTGACCTAGATTATATTCTAGTGACTATGGATGTGGTGTCACTATTCACATGCATTCCAAATGATACAGGTATTGATTTTTATCAGACAGTTTTTGATGGTAAGATCAGAATTCAACATAAATAAAGTTGAACTGCTGTCTTACTTATTAGAGCTCATTTTGACTAATGTCTTCATGTTTGATGACAAATATTTTATTCAGAAAGTGGGAGTAGCTATGGCCACCATGTGCGCATACAGTTATGCGAACATGGTGTCTGCCCAATGGGAGTACATGTATGTTTTTAATGATTGTAACCTATTTAGGGAAAAGATTTTATATTACAATCATTTTGTGGATGATGTGTTTCTTTTCTGGGGAGGTACCACTCCGGATCTGAGGTCCTTTGTTGGTTATTTAGAGAGCACTACCGATTTTTCGAGGTTCACGTACAGTGAATCAAATATTAATGCTGACTATCTTGATGTCAGTGTTCAGAGGGTACAAGGTGGCTTAGTCACCAGAATATTTGAAAAACCCTGTAAGGTAAACAACAAACTACACTCTGTGTATGCACCCCAAGAAGACTAAAATGAATGCTATGAAAGGGCAGTTCTACAGGTCAGCAAGGTTGCATAATAGAGATAATGACATGCCCGTCCATTTTGATACTCTGTTTGATGAATATAAACAAAGGGGGTCTACATAGTTTGATGTTGGAACAGCACAGAATGATGTGATTGTACATAGATCTGATAGAGCTAGACTCTACTGCAGTACAGAGAATGCTGATACGTCAGAGCACCCTGAGTGGAATGATACCCTTAGGATGTCTATTACGTATTGAACTGATGTGGACTCTCCAATGTCTAAATTATATTACATACAAAGTCCTCACCTCAGACTCAAAGTTCAAGGATATCTTTTATTTATAAGAATAATGTCTCTTTGAAGAAAAACCTGTGTTATAAACCTCTATCACTGAACAGTGAAGTCAATACAGCCACACCAGGGACTCATGCATGTGGAGAATGCAATATATGTTAGGACTGACAATGTTTTTATGCATCCTATGAATGGACGTTTGTATACTTTTGATGTATCTGCTAATTGTAATAGCAATAATTTAGTATACCTGGCAGTATGTGAAATATGTGGTTCCTACTATGTGGGTATGACCACTAGACAATTAGGAAAGCATATCAGGGAACATGTATATGCCATCAATAGAAAGGATGACAGAAACTCTCTTGCCAAGCATGTATTGAAAGAAGGGAATGAGCATGTGTTTAAATTTTTGGTTTTGGAGCCAGGCAAAAAAACAGGAAGAGGTGTTGATGTTAAGACCCACATTGAGTGCTTAGAAATTAAATGGATATATAACTTGGCTGAAAACAGAGGCAAGGGTTTAAACTGCAGTATTCCCTTAAAGCCTGCACTGAGATCTAGGGCTTTAAGGTAATTGAGCCTATTAAGTGTTTAATTACTATCTTGTAAAATCATGGTGGATTGTGTGCATGGTAGATCTGATAAAGCAACATTTGTTGCGAAAGCTCTCATCTCACTTGTTTCCTTTGGATTTACTTTGGCTTTACTGTAGATTTTATCTTGTTTATTATTTTTTATTTTTTATTAAGAGTACTTCTGCTACACACTGGACTTTTGTCATTTTTCCATTTTTAGCATTATAATTGAAATGATGATCAGCTCCATAAACTTTATTCAATTGTGCAAAGGAATGGACATTATTGATATATATGCAACACTCACAAGCACTGTAAGCATAGGTAACTTAAGATTCTGTGTGTATTGTCGTTGTTATCAAATAATTTCTCTCCGACTTAATTTTTAAATTTCTGCCCTTCCTTGGCACAAATGCTGGTTTACTTTAAAAAGTTCAACACTACCTTTATCACTTTCCAGTTATCAGACAGTACTCATTTAATAGCACCACTATATAGAAAAATGTAAATAATGAAACTAATACTAAACTTATTAATTTGTGTTTGAGCTTTATTTAGAATTCCAAACATTAAAATAAGTAGATATTTGAACTATCTCTTAAATAAAACTTCTTGAGCTATTTCAGAAAGTTTAACTTCTTCATAACCTCTTTGTACAAATAAATCTGTTTTAATTGAGTCGTCTTCAATAATTAATGTAGTGTTTTGAAAATATATGTTAATTCCTTCATTAAAATAAACACACACACACACCCACACACATTTCTTATCTAACAACCATTCAGTATCACTGTTTTTATATTTTTTTCCTTTTTATGTACTCATTTCCCCTGAACTTTTTTCTCAGGTTCTAGTAACTGTTCTCCTTTCTTAGTTTCTCAGTTCCCTTGTCCCAAATGGACTCTGTCTGCTCTCACGTTTTCTTCTGATGTCTACTTCAATTTTTCCACTTACTGACCATTGATATCTCTCTCCTGCAAGCATTCTTTGTACTTCCTCCATTTTGAGAAAATCAGTTGAATATATCCAGTGATTTTGCATTTGTGTTCTGGACTGAAAGGTTGTTTCAAAATGTGTGGAACACTATTATTGGTTGTGCATGACATGCACTTACCAGATATAAATGTTCCAGTGTGATAAATGCCTTGTCATTCTGAACATAGTACCGTACCTGTTAGAATGGGATTTGCAGTGTGTGTGTGTGTGTGTGTGTGTGTGTGGGGGGGGGGTGCTCTGCTGGATCCAGCAAACAACCGTCAGCTCTATCAAGCTCCTATTTCTGGTTGTGTACCTTTCCATTTTTGGTATGTGTAGTATCCTAAGGCCACCCTGTCCCTCTCTACTGTCCATGACAACTTTTCTGTCATCTGTGCACACTGTTAACCCATCCTGAAAGGTAAGGAACATGTTTGTGACATTTCTTATATCTGATTGTGTATATTCTGGTGGCAAATAATCACATACATTTTACTCCCTGGTATGTTTCATTGATGCCTGCACATCTGCTGTAGGTGTCACTTGCCATCTTCACTATGAATGGGAAAATCCTTTCCTGCAGCAAGGCAGCTCCCTTTCTCCTGACTTCTAAATAAGTGGCAAACATATCTCTGTCCTACCTCCTACAGATTAGGTTACCCTGCACATCTTTCTTACTGTGCATTTCTTGCAGTGCCAATATATCAAGCTTTCAGCATTTAACATATTGAGATATTACTTACCTTTTATGGACTGGGTTAACCCATTTACATTCCAAGACAATATCCTCTCCAATAATGTTTAGTATCCTCTTCTACTAAAGGATAAACTTTTTTGGTATTAATATTAGTTCTCCCTTTCTCTTGTATTTCTTAAATATCTTCACTTGCTTCAAGTCAGTTATTCCTTCTAATGGCATATATTTATATTTTTTACATCTGTTGATACATTTCCCTTTGTCAAAGCCTTCTAAATGACCATTTTTGAACTACTCCAGAAAACTTAACCAAATCTAATAGATCAAGCTTATTCACAACTACTTATATGTACAAAAGGCTGTTTAATGTCTAAAGCATTACTTATAAAAGTAGGTAATTCCCTGCAAATTCAGCTGTCCAAGGTTGATGTACTGAAGGCAAGTCATGTGTGTTCTGCTACTATGAATGGATGCTGTATGGTCATGTGTGTTCTCCTACTATGAATACATGCTGTATGGTCATGTGTGTTCTGCTACTATGAATAGATGCTGTATGGTCATGTGTGTTCTGCTACTATGAATACATGCTGTATGGTCATGTGTGTTCTGCTACTATGAATAGATGCTGTATGGTCATGTGTGTTCTGCTACTATGAATACATGCTGTATGGTCATGTGTGTGTTCTGCTACTATGAATACATGCTGTACGGTCATGCGTGTTCTGCTACTATGAATAGATGCTGTATGGTCATGTGTGTTCTGCTACTATGAAGAGATGCTGTATGGTAAAATTCCATTCTCACCTCTCATATATCCCCAGTTTTTTTTCTTTTTTACAACTCATAGTACAGATTTGCACCATTTATAACTTTACATCAACGTAGAGTATAATTACAACCAACATTTTTTTATAGCCAATTTCTCCATGCTGACATGTACTCCATTTTGCATTATACAACTGAGATCAAATATTGCATTGAACTCCTCACAACTACTGCTTATCCCAGACCATTCTGGTTATAACCATCCAATTTTCCTTTAATGTCACTAGACCAATAGTAATTCTCATCACCAGAATACCTATCCACTACCCATGTAGTACTGTAATAAACTCAAATAAAATTGGTTCTGGTCCTCAGTCAGGCACCCAAACAAGATATCTTCATTCACTGTTAAAATAGATAAAGCCATAAAATCTAATTAGCTCTGCTTAGTGAAGTGACTTATAAAACATATTAAAGAGGATTCTTTGAATAGAAGGGGCTAGATTATAGCCCTTCTGTTTTAATGTATTTGCTTTTCTTAATGAAAGGTAAATAATGGTAAATCTTCATAACAATGTGTAATAATCTTGTTTCAACTTCTAACAACTACATTAACTTTATACATGATTAATCATACTTGTCTACCATACTATCTAAGACAATAACTCCATATATATATGTATATATATATATATATATATATATATATATATATATATATATATATATATACACACATATATACATAAATAGTCTAAAATATCTAAAAACTTCCGGTGCTAGTAAAGATATATACCATTGCTTACATTTCTGATAAAAAAGAAAGTTTATCATTTTGTGATCATTTTTGTTACATTTCTGTATACTTATAAATAACACTGCAGTTTGCTTTACCACATTGTGCTGGATTGTCTGAGATAATGGTATTTTTTTCCTTTTTCCAGTGTAGTGGGACTGTGGAGTTATATGTAAATTAAAGGGTGTGAGGTGTGCCGTTCGACCCGTCTTCACTGAAAAAAAATATTTTGTTATGTTATAATGGGTTTAGAAAAAAACGTGTTTTATCAGTTTTGTTCCAATCACTTGTATTTAGGTTTATTGTATATTTTGATCAAATTTATATATATATATATATATATATATATATATATATATATATATATATATAATCTGTTATTAGCAAATGCTCAAAAAAATAAAACATTGAACTAAAAAGTTTGAACAAATATAAGTTCAAAACAAAAAAAAAAAAATGAAAAACAGTATTTTCCCAGGGGGCAAGACCTCCTGTACCGCTATACTTCCTGCTAATTATATATACTAGTTCCAAGTTCTCACTACAACAGGGAAAGAGCAAATTCCCAAATCCCACTGTACCTCAGTCTTGCACTAACAACTATCAGCAGGCAGAAAAACAGCTGTAATTACTCTTGCATCTGTCTATCTCTATCTATCTAGCTAGCTACTTACCTATCTATCTTTGTGTGTGTGTGTGTGTGTGTGTGTGTGTGTGTGTGTGTGTGCGCAATATATATATATATATATATATATATATATATATATATATATATATATATATAATCATACTATCCAGTTTAGTAAACTTGAAATTCACATTGTTGAGACCCTATGTTCGAGCTTTTGAAAACTTAAATGTAAAAAACCTATGGTTTTGCAAGGGGTGGGGTCAAGCCCCCATGTCCCCCCCATGTGGGGGGGCTGCACTATCCCACCTGCAAATTATATATACCAACTCTGAGATCACATTACAGTGGTGAAAAGGGAAAATTCCCCAATATCCACTGTACCGCAGTCTACATGGACATGCTTTAAAGGGGCAGTTTTAATACCTGCTTAGAGGCAGCTGTACATTTCAGAAGTAAGTACGAAAGTAACTCAAAAAATAAGCCACCTTAGTGGAATCACAACATCAATAGCCTCTATAACAGAAGGAGAAATAAACATGGCAAAAATTAAGAGGTGTAACATCCAGCAGGATAAAGGCATTCTCATCAAACTAAACAAACACTCGGAGGGAAAATAAAGGCTAACCAAGCCAAATTTGAGGTAAATTCTGACCTCGTGTGCTAAGGACATCCACAAGACATTCTTTAGCTATCTCTGCAACCCCAAAGACAATACATAATTGTGTGCAGAGCTCATTGTTAATGGGACCACCTATACTGAATCAGAAAATATAGCAAACCTACTGGCAGACAAATTCAGCTTTAATTTTACCCCTGTCTACCCCCTCATCCTTCTCTAATGAAACACCATCAAATATAACTACCCCAACTATCATTAGGGAACATGTCCTTAATGTTCTTTCTAAGGCCAAGACCACTGGAGGAATTGATCAGCCTGTCCCAAGATGCCTTTTAAACATGCCTCTCAACCTCTTAGCGCAAAAAATCTGGACAAAGCCTGACAAAAATAGGGACAGATTTTAAATATTGCTCTTTTAAACTTAGAAAGTTGCTAGAATAACAGGATTTGTGTTAGCATGCATTTTTCTGAAGGATATGAAGTCTGAAACACAAACTTATATCATTATTTAATTACTTCAGTCCACAGACCATCCCAGTTATTTGCCAGAAAATCACAAATTTTATGAGGAACAATCAAACATATGAGGGAAAAATCTGGACATTCTGTGAAAATCTGTACAGTTGAGAGGTATGCTTCTAAATAGCATGAAATGTGGCCTATCAGGACATCTGGAATCACTATTAAACATAGCCTCCAAACAGGCTTCATGCCTAATGAATGGAGAATAGAAACAGTCATCCCTCTGCACAAAGGTGGGCCATATACAAACCCTGGAAACTACAGACCCATAAGTCTCACTAGTCTCATATGCAAAGCCATGGAAAGAATTATCATGGAAATGATCAAAAATGACATATGAAACCTCCAGACACTGGACCCAACCCAATTTGGTTTAGTCAAAGGCAGGTTATGGCTACTCAACCTGGTTGACTTCTTTGAAAAGGTCACCAAAGCAATGGATGAGGGCAAAATGGTTGACACTGCCTTCCCTGAAACTGGCCAAGGCATTTGATACAGTGACCCATGTGGGCAATGTTGACAAACTCAAGAGCTTAGGTATAAACCTTTAGGTCAGCCAGCCAGGAACGTGGAGGTTAGAATTGTACAGTCCACTTCTACAAAGAAGGCAGTCACAAGTTGGGCTCTTCAGTGATCGGTCCTGGGAATGTCTCATTTTTGCTATTTACTTCTCTGATGTCAAGGGCCTCTGGCTGACTAAATTTGCAGACAGTTGCAAATCAGGAGCAGTCATAAAATCCCCTAGCAACACTAATGTCTACCAGGAAGAGCTGACACAGACAAATAACTTGTGTCAGAGCCATGGACTAAAATTAAATGGCAAGAAATGCAAAATAGTATCCTTCAGTAGCTATCATATTGACAGCAAACCTCTAAAGTCAACCAAGTAATCAGGGACTGAGGAACACACACAGACAGTAATCTAGACTTTGACCATCATGTGTCTATGGTAGTCAGGAAATCATTGTATGTTGTGTAACTTATAAACACAAGTATGGCATCTTGTAATTGTTCCACTACATTTGGCATGCATCAGGCCTATCATTGAGTACAATGTTCCCTTTGGTATGTACCTAACTAGGCATATCCAACAACTGGAACATCCACAGAGGTTCCTCACTGAAAGAATACAGGGCTTAAGTAACATGTCCTATGTAGACTTCCTCAAGACCCTAGCCCCATATTCTGTGTCCTACAGGTTGTTGAGGTAAGATCTATGCCTGGCATGCAAGGTATTCATTGTCAGACCCCACTCTGCTGGACTTTCTGCATATCCACAAAACAAACAGCACCATAATTACTCATTCTAAAGACAAACTTTGCCTGTGATATAAATAGTACCTGCTGGAGAGACAGGTATGTATCCCTGAGACTAGCCCTTCTCTGAGCAGGCTCTCCATCCATGTAAAGCAGAGTTCTTCCCTAAGCCAATTCAAATGTAACTTGGACATTTAGATGGGGAACAGGAAATGCATCCTTTATTTAGGCCCTGTGACTCTAATGGACTCAGGCAGCCTACAAATGGTTCATATCCCAGGCCTCTGCTTATAAATGTTTCCTCTCCCAAGCCTTTGCTTACATTTATCAAGGGCACCAGAACTTGTCAGACATTTTGGATGCATGGCTAGGCTTAAAAAATGTCCTACTGGTCTTTAGTCTGCTACACACCTATAAACATTCAATGCCAGCTCCAGTCAGACTTACATGAGCTCCACCAGTGGCTCATAAAACAAACTACTCCTCAATCCCACCAAGACCAAAACTATACTTTTTGGAACTCCACAGAAAATTCACCAAGCACATGACTTTTTAACTGTATTTGGCCTACACAACCATGCCATAGAGACAACCTCTACCTTCAAAAACCTAGGACTATGGCTTGATCAGTCACTAAACTTCCATTTCCACATAAAAAAGTGAGGCAAATAAACTCCCTCCTCTTCTAAAAATATCTCCCTTTTTCTATCCTAACCAGTCAGAGCAGCCATTGGCAAAGGAAATCTCCTTTTTTCAGCTTGAATATGGTCTCCTAATTTTTGCTTCTGCCTCCAAGAAAAACATTGCCACACTCCAGACTACCTCTAACAGCATCTACTGATTCATTACACTCCCTTTTCTGTGAGCATCACTGGATCACACTAGAAAAACTCCAGTGGCTTCCCATAAAACAAAGCTCTAACCTACTTTTAGGATATCAACTCTACAAACCACTCCAACTCCATACATTTACTCCCCTTGCAGATGGACTGATAAAACCACCTCATACAACCTGAGACATTACTCACAAGCCACACCGACTCTCATTACCCCTAGAACCAAACTCCACAGCACCTCACATGCTTTCTCCTCATTAGCACGCTCTCCAAGTTGACATTAAGGAAATCAGCACTTATTCCAAATTCAGAATGCAACTAAAAAAGCACTTCATCCAAGATAAATGTTTCTGCTTCATCACAGGACATATCACCTAACCTGTGTCCTTTCTGAGTCTCTTCTCCTCTCTCAAGATTCACTGAAGATTGATTCACTTTAGAAACTAATGTATATATTGTACTGATTGTACATTGTTTTGTGCTTGTTTACTGGAATGTATGTATATACACATATTTTTCTATGTAATTAGTCTGAACTATTCTGTTATTGCTTACGTTCTGTGCTTTTGTTTGTGAAATGTTTTGTAGTTCACCCGGGCTGAGCCTGAAATTGTTCAGTATTAATCAAGACACTACTGTAAATAACAAAAAAAAAAAAAAATATATATATATATATATATATATATATACACACACACACACACACACACACACACACACACACACACACACACACACACACACACACAAGTGTGTGTGTGTAGTTAGTAATAGATTTGGAAAGTTTTTTATACTATAAAGCTTTGGTGGAAGACGTATTTTTGGTATCACAGAACACTCTACATTTAATACAATTCTGGGTTATTGTATTTAGCTTTCATATACTAGATGAAACTATTTTATTAACTTCTGTGTCTCCTAGAAACGTTGCAGTTTAACAAAAACTTCTTTATTAACAAAAATAAAGTCATTCTGCTGGAAAGGTACATGCATGATATGCTCATTTAACTTTTATTAAGTCAAAGGAATGTTTATTTTTTGCTGAAGTAATTGTTTTTAAGTGTTATTTATGCTGCATTGTGATCACATGTATGTATATGCATGTTAAAGGGAAGTGGCATAATATGTTTATTAGACTGAGAAAGCCAAATCCAGCAATGAAACTGTTTTTTTTTCATTTCTTCAGCCCAATGGGAGTGGTAAAAACCTTGAAAATCTTTATAGTTATTCCTTTGCTGTATTTTGTCTGATTCTGGTTGCTTTCTTAAGGATGGATTATTGCTTTGCTTGTATTAAGCACATTGTGGAACACTGTATGCTACCAAGTACTTATTTCAAATGTAGTCTGCTATATCTATCTATCTATCTATCTATATATATATATATGGGTCCACTTCACATCGTTGAAACCCCACATAATTAAATCCTGTTACAGTGAAACAAAAATAGCGAAACCTCACTTACGAGAAAGACCACATCAGCAATACAATACTGAGGAAAGAAACCACTTGGCTGTTATGGAGATGCGTGCCTTTTCCCCACTATAGTGTGATCTTGGAGTTGGTATATTTAGTTGGGGGTGGGTGGAGGGCACAGCACCCCACATTGAGGGTTTGGGGGGATAAGTCCCCCAGTTTGGTGGGTTTGATTTACTTTGCTAGGTGTAATGTGTGCATGTTGGACAAGTGGTTCCTTTCCTGGGCGTTGTTTTTGCCAGTGTGGTCTTTCACATAAGTGTGGTATGGCGTCTGGCCAATATCTCACAGGACTGCCAACAATTAAATGACATCCCTTATAATCCTAGGTCAGTAACTAAGGAGCTTCAATCCTCACTACTGACTCTGATATGAGACTGTCACTTAAACAGAAATGATATTTTCGTAATTTTCCCCTAAGAACACAAAAAAGAACATAGTCTATTTTTCTGGGACAGTACTATATACCTCTGTCCACCCAAATGTATTTTCTTATTACACACTTCAGAGCAAAGTGTCCCAGTTTAAGACCTCTGATACACTCACACTCAAAATCTCACACATCCAAGCACTTCTGAGAAAGCCTAACACAGATTTCTATCTGTGTCTCTTTCCCAAAATAAATACAGAAATGTTGCCAGGTCTTCATGCCCTTGAAAAGTTGTGTCCAGTTATGAAAATTAATTATCAAACTAAATGATAGGTATGACCACAACAGCCAAGCCACAGGGTGACCTGGGGAGTATAAAATAGGTAGAAGTACACTCTAATCTCGAAAGAAAAACACTGGTTTCCAGCCACAATGTAAAATAATGAAAACATTTAATAATACGTAAAAATGCTTACAAAATTGAAAATCAATAACTCTAAATAAAAATTAGAATTCAATTGCCAGATATGTAAATCAAACTGCAGGATAGGATAGGAATCCATTATTTAAGAAAAACTCTGTCTTAATAACTAACTTTCCTGTTCTAACCAAAGAATACTGTCCCTGATCTACTCTAAGATATAACAGCAAGACCAAGACAAACTTAGTTTTCTTGGCGAGTTCTCTTTTCTTGGTGTTCACTGACTGCTCAGTACACTGACTGGTCAGTACTTGACAAACTGAGCAGCTTCACAATCTCTACTGTCTTCAGCAGTCTCAACTGTCTCAGCTGTCTAATTTCAAAATATAACAGTCAACTGTAAAAAAGATTTTTTTTCTGTCAGTCAGCTGTTTCAATCATCTCCTAGCAACAAGGAACATTCCAGTGACATCACTCACTGCTCAACTGATTCTCCACAGTTTGTACTTTAGAATGTCCTTCTCAAACATGCCCAGTTAGAACTGTATCAAAACAGTGACAGATCTTTAAGGAAAATACTCAACGTTTTAAAACTCATTTACATTTTCACAACTAGGCATGCTGGCATACAATACAAGTTAATCTAAGAATATTCACAAATCTCCTGCCAGTCATGCTAACACAGATGACAGTGTTTTCAGTTTCTTCATGTGAAGTTTTGCTATTTTCATCTTGATGGAATTGGATTTGATTGTGTGAGGTTTCGATGATGTGAACTAGACCCATATATATATATATATATATATATATATATATATATATATATATATATATATATATATATATGGGTTTACTTCATTTGCCCTAACTTTCATTTGACTGACCCCATTTGACTGAAATTTCATTTGACTGACACTTCATTTGACTGACAGTTCATTTGACTGACAAGTATTATTGGCAGTCTCAAGAGCACTGTAAGGCAAGTAAATGGAATATGACCCCTTCCCCACTGTAGTTTGACCCTGGAGTTAGAATATATAGTTAGGGGGGTGTGGGGGACAAAGCCCCCCACTTTCGTTTTACTAAGCAATATTAAACCAAAAGCAAACAATATAATATGAAATTGCACCCCACATCCCCTCCTAACTATATATTCTAACTCCAGGGTCACACTACAGTGGGGAATGGGACATATTTTATTTACTTGCCTTACAGTGCTCTGGAGACTGCCAATAATACTTGTCAGTCAAATGAAGTGTCAGTCAAATGAAGTGTCAGTCAAATGAAATTTCAGTCATTTGGTCTCAATCAAATGGGTGTCGGTCAATTGGAAGTTAGGGCAAATGAAGCAGACCCATATATATATATATATATATATATATATATATATATATATATATATATATATATATATATCATCATCATCATCATCATCTTTCGGCTTTTCCAGTTAGGGGTCGCCACAGCGGATCATCTCTTTCCATTTCTTCCTATCCTCTGTATCTTGCTCTGTCACACCAACTGCCTGCATGTCCTCTCTCACCACGTCCATAAACCTTATCTTAGGCCTTCCTCTTTTCCTCTTACCTGGCAGCTCCATCCTTAGCATCTTTTTCCCAATATACCCATCATCCCTCGAAAAAGGGCATAGCAAAATTAATTTAAAATGGGTGGCGAAAGCCAAACACACTCTGGCTAGGCTTATAAATGCCCTAGGGCAGATAGCTTAGTATGAACCTATGAATCCCTCCTCAGCACATGTCCAAACCAATGCAATCTCATCTCTCTTGCTTTGTCTCCAAACTGTCCAACATGAGCTGACCCTCTAATATACTGATTCCTAATCCTATCCATCCTAGTCACGCCGAGTGCAAATCTTAACATCTTTAACTCTGCCACATCCAGCTCTGACTCCTGCCTTTTTGTCAATGCCACTGTCTCCAACCCATATAAAATAGCTGGCCTCACTACTGTCTTGTAGACCTTCCCTTTCTCTCTTACTGGTACCCGTCTGTCACAAATCACTCCTGACACTCTTCTCCACCCATTCCACCCTGCCTGTACTCTCTTCTTCACCTCTCTTCCACATTCACCATTACTCTGAACTGTTGATCCCAAGTACTTAAACTTGTCCACCTTTACCAACTCTACTCCCTGCATCCTCACCATTCCTCTACCCTCCCTCTCATTTACACACATATATTCTGTCTTAGCCCTGCTGACCTTCATTCCTCTGCTCTCTAGAGCATATCTCCACCTCTCCAGAGTCTCCTCAACCTGATTCCTACTCTCACTACAGATCACAATGTCATCTGCAAACATCATAGTCCACGGGGCCTCCTGTCTGATCTCATCTGTCAACCTGTCCATCACCATTGCAAATAAGAAAGGACTCAGAGCTGATCCTTGATGTAATCCCACCTCCACCTTAAACGGATATGTCACTCCCACTGCAGTCCTCACCACTGTCACACTACCCTTGTACATATCCTGTACCACTCTTACATACTTCTCTGCCACTCCCGACTTCCTCATACAATACCACAACTTTTCTCTAGGCACCCTGTCATATGCTTTCTCCAAGTCTACAAAGACACAATGCAACTCCTTCTGACCTTCTCTGTATTTCTCCAATAACACTCTCAGAGCAAACATCGCATCTATAGTGCTATTTCCTGGCATGAAACCATACTGCTGATCACTAATCATCACTTCCCTTCTTAACCTAGCTTCTACTACTCTCTCCCATAACTTCAAGCTATGACTGATCAATTTTATCCATCTGTAGTTACTGCAGCTCTGCACATCACCCTTATTCTTAAAGATAGGTACCAAAACACTTTTTCTCCACTCCTCAGGCATCCTCTGACTTTCCAAAATTTCATTAAACAATCTAGTTAAAAATTCCACTGCCGTTTCTCCTAAGCACCTCCATGCTTCCATTGGGATGTCATCTGGGCCAACAGCCTTTCCATTCTTCATCCTCTTCATAGCTGTCCTTACTTCCTCCTTGCTAATCTGTTTAACTTCCTGATTCACTATCTCCACATCATCCAACCTTCTCTCTTTCTCATTCTCTTCATTCATAAGCCTCTCAAAATACTCTTTCCATCTACTCAACACACTCTCCTCTCTTGTGAGTACCTTTCCCTCACTATCCTTTATCACCCTTACTTGCTGCACATCTTTCCCAGCTCTGTCCCTCTGTCTAGCCAGTCGTTACAGGTCCTTTTCTCCCTCTTTAGTGTCCAATCTCTCATACAACTCTCCATATGCCTTATCCTTAGCTTTCACCACCTCTCTCTTTGCCATGCGCCTCATCTCCTTATACTCATGTTTACTTTCTTCATCTCTTTGACAATCCCACTTCTTCTTCGCCAGCCTCTTCCTCTGTATACTCTCCTGTACTTCCTCATTCCACCACCAGGTCTCCTTGTTTTCCTTCCTCTGTCCAGATGTCACACCAAGCACTTTTCTAGCAGTCTCCCTTACTAGTTCTGCTGTAGTTATCCAGCTATTCGGTAACTCTCCACTGTCTCCCAGTGCCTGTCTTAACTCTTCCCTAAACTCCACTTCACAATCACCCTTTTTTAACTTCCACTTTGGTCAAAGTTATGCTTAATAGGCTAGGGATGGACTCTGCTTCACAATGATGGAGAGCCTATTACAAAGCATGAAAGGCTCCTCTGAGACATGTAGCTGTCTCACCAACATGTCTTACTTTATGTCACAAGTGAAATTTAAATCCTTGGATCTAGTGCCTTTGATCTGTTCATTTTGCAGATATGCAAAAGGTCTATAAGAACTGGATCTGAGGATGCCTTGTGTGCCAGGCAAAGATCTCCTTTGAGTAACCTGTAAGAGTACAGAGATAGGGCTTTAAAGTGATCCATATCGGACAATGCATTTGTATCCTGGATTGTCCTGGTAAGAAACCTTTCCGGACGTTCCAACTGTTGCACATCTGGTCAAGCAGACATTGAATGGGCATTATACTACTCAATGATGGCTCTGATAAGGGTTGAATAAAGTGGCACTCTGAATTCTTTGGACCTGGATGCTATGCCTCTACTTTATACCTTGGCCACATGTTGAACAAAGGCTAGATTGTTATCTACATATGATCCCAGATCCCTCACTACTGGGTCAAGTCTTATGGGTGTCTTATGAATAGAGTAATTAGCCTGGGTGACAGTTATCCCAAAAGGCACTATAATGCATTTCTTGGTATTGAGCTTTAATCTGTGAATTTGGCAGCAGTCATTTGTGTGTGTTAGACCCTCTTGTAAGATGTTTGTGTCATGGGGGGAATCTATGATAGCTCCCAGTTTGCAGTCATCTCTGAACCAGGTCAGCCAATAGCCCTTGACATTAACCTTTAACTCCAAAAAGTGGATGCCAAAGAAGAGCAGTTCCAGCATGGAGCTCTGAGGTACTCCTCTAGTGAACGGTCTCTTAGTGGAGGTGACAATCATACTTCTCAACCTCTTAGAGCAAGAAATCTGGATAAAATCAAAAATAAAAGTGGGGCAAAGGCCCAAAAATAGGGACAAGTTTTAAATATTACTTTTACAATCTTAGAAAGTTGATAGAATAACAGGTTTTGCATTAACATGAATTTTCTGAAAGGTATAAAGTCTGAAACTGAAATGTCTGTCATCATTTTCTAACTTAAATCATTAATAATTTGCCACTAATTTTTTGAAAAACCACAATTTTATGAAAAACATACTGAAAATATGAGGCAAAAATCTGGACATTTTGCAAAAATCTGTACAGTTGAGAGGTACAGTGACAGCAGGGAGTTATTTGGGGGTTTATGCCCCGTTCAGTGAGTTTGTCAACTATTGCAAAGTAGGGTATTGCATTGAACACCTTAGCTAGGTCTAGATAGGCAGTGTGCACCATTTTCCCCTCATCCACTGCCTTGGTGACCTTCTCAAAGAAATCTGCCAGGTTTAATAGGCATGAATTTCCCTCAACAAAGCCAAACTGGGTTGTGTCCAGTGTCTGAACATTGCTTATGTCACTGTTGATCATTTCTATGATAATTTGTTTCATGGATTTGCATATTAGACTAGTCAGACTAATAGGTCTGCTGTTTCTGGGGTTGGTTGATGGTCCACCCTTGTGAAGTGGGATACACATGGCAGTCCTCCATTGTCAAGGTACAAAGTCTGTTTTGAGACTATAGATGAAAAGTGACTCAGGTGGGCCTGATCGGTCATGTTTCAAGCTATTTTGGAGGCATCCAGGGATATTGTTGGTACCCACTAAGGCTGTGTTTTTGGCCTTAGCAAGTGGCACCTGGACCTACTGTCTATTAAATGTTGGGGGAATTATGCTAGTAGGTGTTTCATGAGGGGAGGCAGGGAGAGTGGGGGTGAATTTGAGTAGAATTTGTCAATCAGCAAATTCTCTATGGAGCTCTGCTCATTGAAGGTGGTATCAAAGACCAACAGTTTGGCACACTGATGTGTTGAACTTAGTCATCTTAGTTTCCTGTTTATTTTAATTAAAACTCTCTTATCATTATGGGATTTGCTTTTCCTGATTTTAGCCATGACTTTTTTCCTTTTGTTTTGTGTGATTATTCTACCAGTGTAATGTGGCTTTAGTGTTTATTTTGGGCTTAATTCTAGTAAGTACAAGAGCCTCTATACTGCCATTTACATGGTTGTACAGGATTCCTATGAAGAATTCCATATACGTAATTGTGAACTTGGGGTTGGGAGGGACATTGGACAGACTATCACTAAATAGGATGCAGCTTGCTTTGGAATAGTTTGTAAGGGTTACAGGGCTTGCTTTCAAAGGAGACAGTTTTGTGTTCTGACACCACCAGTGAGGACATGACACTAGGGAAGGGTTCAGCACTCTATGATCTGGATGAGTGCCATGTCCAGTATGTTTGAATCTCCAGGGGGTGTATGCACTATCTGGTTAAGGGTATTTATGTTAATAAAGTCCAGGAATCATTGTAACTGTAAGTATGATACTGGATATATTTCCGAGTCTGTAGAGAGGTAGTCTCCCATGAATACGGTATTTGGTTTAATGGGGACTGTCTCCAGTAGGTGTAGATATGCGCTATGGGATTCTAGGAACACAGAGGTTGACCTATAGCTTGCTAGGATATTGTATATAACTTTGTCTATGGTGATTTGCACATGGATAAATTCTAGGGCATCTTCCTGTTTAACCAACCTAGAGTTATGCTTGTTGCTAATTTAGATTGAGAGTCCTTCACCTTTTGTTCTTGTCTGTTAAACTGATTATCAAAATGTCTGGAAAGCACTGAAGCCTTGCACAACCGGAGTACTTTCTATGGATTTAAACCATGTCTCAGTAACGACTTAGATGTCTGTTTTCTCCAGAGTGAGGAGAGCTTGTAGGGTGTGGAGATTCTTGTTTAGGCTCCTAGCATTGAGCAGTAACACTTTTAGGTTTATTTGGATTTTATTGGCTATTTCATTAGGTTTTTCGATTTGGCATTGCCTAAAAAAAGGCTGTTAGGAGGTGGATAAAGTTTTAGCCAATATTAATAAGCTTATGGGAGACAGGTTAAGACCATCCTTTGCAAAGCAACATGGTTTATTAACCATATCCTCCCATGCTGACGAATATTGAATCCCCCTGGAAAGACACCAAAAAGTAAGCCAATTACTGACATTGGTAATCTTTTCTTCATACTGTGGCATCATCCTTAGTGAAGGTAGAATGCTGCTCAGTGCAAGGCACACACCTGCCTGAGACACACATTCAGAGAGATCAACAATGCCTCTCTTCATATACTCCAGGGAAGTGCATCTCAGGTCATTAACAAATCACATGGACTATGATAGAATCATACTGGTACTTGTGGGTAGTGACATGAGTGCATACATAACTTGGTGGATCCTGGCTCCAGATAAGCATCTAGCTGTTATCTTCTCCTTGTTCAGTCTGTGAGTGGGGCATCTATGAGTAGTAACGTGGAATCCCCTATGACAGGAGTCCTGGGTAATGAGCATGCTTGCTTTATGAGCTTTGCTCTTGGGGGAACACTGGCTGTAGGTGTGCGTGTGAGGACAGGCATTGCTGCTTATAGTATTTGAGGTTACTGAAGATTTCTCTTTAGTTCCTTAGCATAAGTTGTTCTTTCTGTGTGGTGGACACTGTGTGTGGTGGATGTAATGTGTGTGTGTGTGTGTGTGTGTGTGTGTGTGTGTGTGTGTGTGTGTGTGTGTGTGTGTGTGTGTGTGTGTGTGTTTTCTTGACAACCTTGTTTGCATGCAATATTTTTGCCTCCACTGAAAGTGTGTATGTATGTCTCTCACATACCATGTTTGTTTCTTTAAGAATTAAATGGTTGAATGTGAACATGAGGCAATTGCTACATTGTCTCAGGATGTCCATATCTACCATGCTGGCTACGGACACTTTTGGAAATTGCATATCCACGTTGTCTGGGCCTGTATTTGGGTGGGCTACTGTAGGCTGTGGACCTGTGAACTGGGTTACAAAGAGGTCCCCTTGGGTGTTGTCTGGGGTTTGTCATTAAACTAGGTTAGATTGTGCTTAGGTTTGATAGTAGTGCTGCTTGATGTGCAAACTAATTGATAAGAGCTTGTCTCAGCTCAGTGGCTTTGTTTTAGCCACACTTAAGTTGCAGGTTTCAGTTGTAAGGTTTACAAGTAAAATTTACTTTCTGGGCATTTGTATTAGTACAGGAAATTGCTAACTTCTTGATATGAAAACACCAAGAAAGATTGCTTGCAAGTGTAATGCTACAACAAGACAATTCAAACAAACTACCTTGACAAGGTAATTTAAAGTATTAGAGAACTTTAGAATATGGCAAAATAAACAAATAAAGCAAAAATAAACAGTAACACTCTAAACAGTTAAAATAATACAATAGGTCTCTTATCTGCCAATGATGTAGCAGAATTAACTCAGAAACCCATCAGAATGTGGTGGGGGTGCCAAGCAGATGGGAGATTTGGAAAAATGAGCAGGAGACAATCTGTTGCAAGGGAGCTTTACTCAAGTGCAATGCTGCTTTGCTGAGTGGCACTCAGTGTTATGGATATATGGAAAACAATGGGTGGGAATGTACTTAAATAGGTTATGGAGTTTGGAAGTCAGATTACCATAAGGGGCAGAAGACAGAGACCCAGCCTTTTAAAAGCACAGCAAGAAAAGGGTTAAAGGACTGAGATATATTCAGATGGGAGCTCTAATTCTATGGTTAGAATTTAAGAAACTTTTAGCCTAATGTCTTAGTAGTGAATGGGGAAGACTCAAAGAACAGGGGAGAATATAGTAGCAGAATAAACAGAAAGGCACTGGAATGCAACTTTAAGCAGACATATATAGCTATAAAAAGTACGGAAGCACACATCCTGGAACAGGATTCATAATACAACTGCTGAATCCCATCACATACTAGTGTACTGGACATTTGGAATACAACTTTAAGCAGGTATATGCAACTATCAAAAGTACTGAAGCACAATTTCTGGAGCAGAATTTACAGTACTACCACTACTACAATCCTACCACAGACTAAATGAGGCACAAATCTGTCATTAGATCATAAACCTGCCACAACTATGAATAAAGCTGCATTACAGAGTCCCCTGAATGGGTTCAAAATGCAAAAAAGCTACCTTTTACATAGAATTCTACTTATGGAAATAGAAGCTCAGTACAATGTTAAAATCTCACAGTAATACACAATCTTCCCACAACTGCAAATGAAGCTGCAGTACTAAGGTGCCAGAACAAACTAAAATGTAAACAGATAGCTTTTTTGGCTAAAACTTAGGAAAAAAAAACAGATCAGTATTACCATACAGGTACATATAAGTGCAACTTAAAATATTTAAGCATAAGTTACATAACAACTTTTTTTGATTTTTTTTTTTATAAAAAGCTTGTATCGAATACTTTCTATGCCTTTCAGAGTTTTGAACAAAAGGAGTGATCTAATCAAATAAAGCTAATACTGGAGTTCAAGTCCTAAGGTCAGAATTTCAGAAACATTTAACTTAGTGTTTCAGTAGGGACTAGGGCAGACTTGAAGTACAGGGGGAAAAAGCAGTAGCAAGGTAAACAGGTGTTGGGATGCAACTTTAAGCAGGTATACACACCTATAAAAATTACTGAAACACTAATCCTGGAACAGAATTCACAGTACCAACACTACTGCAATCTCACCACAGACTAATGTAATAGACTACTGGAATGTAACTTTAAACAGGTATATATAGGCATAGGCATACAAAAATACTGAAGCACAAATCCTGGAGCAGAATTCATAATCCCACCACAGCCTAAGGCACCAGTCTATGCAGAAATTTACTGGTAACAATGTAATAAATTGCTAAATAAGTTTGAAGTCTGGCAGTAGATTACAGTCCTGCCACAACTTTGAATTAAGCTACAAGGCTGATGCCCCAGACTGGGTTCAAAATACAAAAAATACTTTTGGTGTAATTTTACTTAAGGAAATAGAAGTTCAGAGTAATATATAAACAATGCTAAAATTTATACATAATCTTCCTACAACTGCAAATGAAGCTACAAGACTAAGACCCCAAAACAAACTAAAACAAATGCAAACAGATAACTTTTCTCGCTAAAACATAGACAAAAAGCAGAGAAGTAAAAAAAAAAGGTATCACCACACAGGTATCTATAAGAGCAACTTAACATATTTAAGCAGAATTTAAATAAAAACTTTTTCCTTTCCTTCTGATGAAGAGCTTGCATCTTACAGTTTGAGGCTTTCCAGATATCTCAGAGCCTTTTTCCCTGCTTACTATCTTCATCTATTGTCTATCTTCCTTTCTTAATTAGTTATACATATTAATAAAATGATTCCATTCAGACCCCTGCTAGAGACCATGGCTTTAAAATAGACGAAGAAAGAAATTCTAAGGGGATTCACACAACCTCAGGAAGAGGATCTCCCCCTTTCTCCACTGTGTGTGACCTCAGAACTGGAATAATTATGTTGTGGGGACATGAATTTGAGAGGTCACTCCTCTATGTGAAAATATGGTTTTGATTTTCTTTTAATGTGTTTAAAGTTACGGCGAGATTCTGATTTTTTATTTTCTTTTTCTGACTATATTAAAGTAGTTATGTCTACTATCAAGATATATCAATTGGGAAGTATTATAAAACTGAAATTCTTTTTTCTTTAAATTAGACTGGTGTGTTTTGTTTCAGTATGCATTCAGATAATAGCATTACTGCTTTTATCTGCTATACATCAAAACTTTATAAATTGTAATTACTTGTTTATATTTTGCAAGGTCCTGAATGTATTAAAATATCTGCTTACTGTATATTTAACTTCAGAAAATGAAGCATGGTGGCACATGTTGCCAGTGTAAGTACCTAATTTTGTTTTCAGACTTAGTACAATATTACAGGTTTCCCCATCACATGTACTACACAGCTGTTTGATCTTGAGGCTTGAAACTGCATTCTGTAGTAAAAGATTACTTACCAATATTTGGTCACAAAGCTAATAGAGAGAGATCACTGTGTTTTGTTTATACATATTAAATATAACAAGCTGAACCCACAGTGTGAAGCAAATAGCACAGATCTCTCACAACATTTGTTTCTTTGGTTTGGTTCCCAGATAGGGTACCTTACACCTCCAGTTATTTTATCTCTGTTACTATATTCACTACGTTTATTGTGGTTGGTTTAAACTTTGATTCCCATTTTCTAGTGATTTTTTTTTGGCAGCCACCAGAATTAAGCTTGACAAGGCCTTACTATATCTAGGCAATTCCTATTCTGTATCACAGCTCAAAAAATCATTTCCTTAGTTACACCAATTTTATCACTGTGTTTCTGACAGAGTAGTCTGCAGGGAATGTTTAAAGTCTGCCAACTCATTACACCGCCCCCCCAAATGGGATCCTTATTATCCCTTCCTTCCCCATCACACATCCAACATTTGCAATCTATCCATGTAAAATTTCTTTGGAGTCTACTTGGGGAATAAAAATACACATGCAAACACTTGCAATCAGAGATCCTAAATCTTCTACACTTTGTTGCATATTTTGGAGCCATACATATATCCTCCCATTGTTTCTTTGTGAATTGCTTATCCAGTCTCTCTTCCCAAGAAATTCTTGACAAGCAGAAGTAAAAATGGGTGAACCTGAATTTTTGACATAAACTCACATTGCCACAATTCATGTAACTATTTCAGAATTTTAAGTCATATGGTATCATGCCAAATGAAGGGCAACTTTTAAACAGCTTAAGGCGTAAGACCTTTTTATCACATTAAAGTAGTTCACAATAGGGAACTGTGCTCTACCTTAGCTTCCGAGAAATGTTCAAGGCACTGCAAAGAAGACTTTAGGTGGGATTCAGTTATTAGGAAAAGGAACTTTGTGGCAGTTTTACTGAGCTCCTGTGCTTATGCACACCTTTGCATTTGGATTTGGAAAGAGGACTCCAAACAGATCTTGCATGCATAATTAATAAGGATCTTTAGCATGCTGTACTAAGGTGCAAGATGGCTTGATGCAAGCCTTCCTTACCAGAACTCTCAACTATCTCTATTTTTAAGGACAGTCACATTCCTATTTTAGGCCTGATTTACCTCTGTACAGGATACCATATACTTCAAATGTAAAAGTCATGGGCAATCAGAATCGCCATATAGCTGAAACACCTGATGTTCATAATTTGCATATATCCCATGTGCCTCTGTCACAGGAGTTTTGGGAGGTCACTCATTGGAAGTTCTAGCTTGGCTGGAGTTTTCATTTAGTTTTTACTATTTTTAAACATGTATTTCTAAGTAGTATCTCACAACTCTATTCAAAGCAGGAAGAATTCTGTGTTATTTTATATTTAAATTTTATGCTATTTTCAAATTTTACCTGCCTGTTCCTAATTTTCAAGGGCCTTTGATCCTATTCTCAATGCCTGTAGGTTGAGAGGTATGTTCCTGTGCATCTCCCCTAGTAACTGGATGCTGTGGTGACAATTGACAGTATTTGTGGTCATGTGCAATTTTGGTATATGGCAGAGTAAGCAATGCCAATTACATTACTGTGAAAAAAAATGTATATTGCTTACAGCAACTGCAGCTATGATACAAAGCTGTGGTCTGCACAGTTCATTTGAAATCCTGAAGTGACATGTCAGGAGTCCTGGAGTCCAGTGCTGAATCTTAAGGCCTTAAGTGCAGCGCAGCTTTGCAGATGACAGCATAGTGATCTTTCATTGTATGTTGAGCCTGTAGGTGATTAATGAAAACAGACTGAGGTGAGTTGAAGATGCTTGCACTTCTATCCGAAATCTTTCTGAATGCTGGCCGGCATTATACCTACTGCTTATCAGCCAGCTAAACACAAGGATTTCTTCTCTCACACCTCAGCTTCCATTGTTGAAACCATTAGCTTTATTCAAAGTGAATTGTTTGCCTTTACATATATTTTGTTACTTTATCTCTTCTTTCACAATATTTTAATCATCATTCTCACATAATGATTGTTTCAACAATTTACATACACCTTTCATTCCCAGTTCAGTTTTTCTACGTTTGTTTTGATCTAAATGCCTCTAAAGCAACACTATTGAAATTGCATTTATGCAATAAGTGCAAGCAGAATCCCACCAGTAGTTAACTCTGTCATTAACAGTGTACATAATATAGAACTGATTTCAGCTGCATTTTATTTGTTGACCCAGTAGACCCCGTAAAAACTGTAGCTTTTTTTCAGGGAAGACAAGATATTTGAACTTACTAGAAAGTATAAATACATTTCTCATTCAGTTAGAATGTAACCCCCTTGAGATGCTACAGTATTTCTTTCTTGCTTTCTTTCTGTTTGTAAACCAGGTGGATAGAGTGATTCAAATGGACACTTTTCAGGATCTAACCTGTATGTACAACAAAATACACTGTACAGATATTTTAAGGACATTATTTACATTTATTAAGTATTTGTACAATGTGACATATATGTGTTTAGAAACAATAATGTAGTGAAAAGCATGGCATGAGGCAATTATACATTTGTAATACTTTGTAGACTAGATTTTGTTATGCTGATTTACAACAAAAGCTGAAATCATAATGCGACAGGATTGGCTTTAGCATTATGGCATGTATTCTATCTGTGCATCTGCAGATTCTGTAGTTTATTCTGTTTTAAAATCCAAAAGCAAATTGAAGCAGGATTCTGTGTTTCATTTTCATTCATGCTCATATTGGCACCTAGAACCTTACCATTGACATGGCATAGTGATGCACAAGTTAGCAATGTTGTGTCATAGTGCTAGAGTCTGTGGTTCGGTTCCTGATTAGGGTGCCTTCTGTATGCAGTCTGCATATACTATTTTGCCAAGGGGTTCTAGGCTCCTCACACATCTTAAAGATGTGCCAGTAGGTCAACTAGCATTGCTCTAAATTACCCACAGGTGTGCATGTTGTGTCTGTCCTGAGATGAACCTGTATAAATCCAGAACTTGGTCTATCCTTCATGCCTGTTACTTATTGGGATAATATGTGACTTCTCTGTGACCCCAGTTATGATAAAGTGGGTCCTGGCAAATGACTGAATGAATTTTAACTTTTCTGAGAATTGTAAATAAATCAACCCCCTATAAAATGGCATGGGAGGATTTTGTTGCAGTATCTGTCTCCTGTTTTTATCATTGTCATTTTTCTGTAAATAATATTTATTTGTCTAGTGTGCACACAAAAAGTAAAAGGAACGGGTACTGAGCTGGTGAAAGCAGTGAAGCAGCAATAATGATACACATGCCAAGAATATGAAATGCACAATTATAAAATACGTTTTAAAAATTTTCATAGTGGAAAGGTTCAATAATAATTAGAAACTACATCTGTACTGTCTGCATTATCAATGTGTGAACAGTATATATCTCATTAACACCTATGTGGTGTGGAATGACACACCTATAAATATTGTATTCCAGACCATTTTCTGAAAAACAAACTTAAAAGGATAAGAAAAAACAAATGTAAATATTGTGAACAATAAAAGCTATTAAAACTGTACAAATACCAGTGTTATCAGTCAGAAGTATTATTTCTAGTGATAATATTCAGTGCAGTCACAGTCTTTTCCATAAATACTACAATATATTATAATACACACAAACCTCAAATTATATTTTTTTCTAAACATTCACAAATAATTTTCATTTCCTGAAAACTATCAAATATATTGTTAGAACATTTTGTTAACCAGACATAAGCTTTCACATGACATTGAGAAATTCCTGTTTAAGTGCATGTTTATTAGGATATTTACAGAAATATGAGAACATTAAGTTAATGGCATAATTAGCAATACAAATAATACTGGATATCCCTCAAGATGTGCAACTTGCAGTGCAAATATCAAAGACAGTTTTCTTCAGCAACAGCTAAGGTTTCACGTAATGTCACTTGTTTTTTGTAGTAGTAAGTACATATGGAAGTATTGCTTATTTTCATGATTATGAACAAACAGTAATATTTCCAGATGGAAAACAAAGCAGCATTTTTAGTGAATTGTCCTGTCTCCCACGTTAGCATATACAATAACATGTAGGTCTCTCAGTTATGAAATATGAAAATAAAAATGAAAATATCAATAATTAGTGGAAAACAAAACATAATTTATCCATTGCATGACATCCTGGACTGACTATCTTAGTGTCATTTTGTTAATAACTCCTTGCACTTTCTAATACTGCCTGTTATTAGCTGGTAAGTCACTTAGTTAAAGAAGCCAGATCAAAAATAAGTCCTGGATGCTGTAAAGAGGTATGAGTGAGACCTGGAAGTATACAAAATAGGTGTTATAGACTTGACATATGACAACAGAGGTCGTATGATCAATATTTTATAAGTTAATGGCAGTGGTTGCACTAAGCATTGTAAAAATACAGCTGGAGATGGGGTTGTTTGTTTTACAAAGAGGACTTAGATGGATGAGTTTATGTTATAGGTGGATTACTAAAGCAGCTGTAAGTTGTCCTTTTTTTGGAAGGTTAGCAGCTTTTCTCTGATTTGTTGTAAGTGGATATGTTATGGATGTCTAAGAATATTTGTGCCATGATAGCATAGTCAAGTTCAGTAGATCATAGGTGATGATATATTTATTGGTGTTTTAAATAGAGGAGCATTTTTGACGTGGAAGTACAGCTGATAAGGCGTATTCTTGACGGTTCGTCTGTGACTTAGGGAAATACTATTGGCACTCACAAGGGATTATATGCAAATAGATATGTATGCTTTATTATAGGGAATCAATTTGCCCATTGTAAAGTTGTGTACTGATGTGCATGTTCAGGTGAAAGCAGTATGGGTCTTCAAATCCTACTGCAGGTATTTTAGAAGTCTCTAAGGTTTTTTTGAGAGGCATGGGTGGGCAGGGGTTGGGAATATTTTAGATAAGACTGTAGGACATTTTTGCCTATAACTCATTTTCTTTCAGGGGTAAGAACATACTAGATACTAGATTTTGTATTGTCAAAAGAGTGTGGAATTAATTTTTACCTTTAGGTTCATTGGTGAAATGCAGAGACATGTTTAGGAAAGGCTCAAGGGTGACTGCTTTGTATTTTGAAGGTAAAAGTATTCTCAGTATATTGGTTATTTGTATGATAGAGTGGGTGGCTGATACTGGGAATAATTTGTTTAGTTTTTATGGGTTACTGTGCTGGAAAGCATCACTTTGGTCATGTTAATTCTTGGAATAAATTGCTTATTGACCAATCATGTTTGCAGGTTGTAGAGAATGTGTTGGAGCTTTTGCATTGTTGCATTCTGGTCATTGGCATTGTCAAATAAGACAATGTTGTCTATATAGAGAATGGTGTTTAGTTTTAGGTCTAGGTCTTTTTAACTACAGCAACAATAACATTTTTCCAGAAGAATAGAAATGTTACAATTTTTTTTTTCATAAACACATATGTCTTTGCTTATATGTCTAGACAATAACACACACACAAAAAACAAGAAACTCACAACGTACCACACAAGTTTAATGGAAAAAGCAAAGGTTTGCTTATATGTCTACCATGCAGCTCTACATTATATGTTTAGGAGAGGAAAACACAAAACGTTCTATGTGCCACAGTAGTGGTAAATATTTTATGCATATTTTCAACCCATGTTTTTTATTTTAGACTTATACAAGTTTGAAATAAAGCATGCTCTACTGCCCGTTAGTTTAACTTGGAGTACATAACTTACCTCCAGCAAGGATTCTCAGTGGGTTCAGATAAAACTAAACCTTTCTGAACTGAAAAAATCCCCCCAATAACAATATCGCCATCTTTCTTATAGCTCAAGACTGGAACATGTTTTGGTGGCGACTCCTGTGTATTGATGATTCTGTCGATAAAAGCAGAAGTAAGCAGGTATAGCATCAAAACGTTCTCCATTATTGTCTGGAGATGCCGTTATGGTTAGTTCTTTCTGCAAGGTTAACAATATCGCTAAGAACGAACACCTTAAATATCTGCCAATTCCACAATTTTACAATGTTAGGTACAAGTTTGGAATGTATGCTACTCAGGATCAGTTTCTTTGCCAAAACATGTGTCGCTATTAATGTTTCAAATAATTTATAAAACACAATTCTTCGTTTGAAGATGTGCTTCAAACAATACACATAAGTAACTGTTGTGCACCAAGCTTACAGCACTGCATCTGTCCAGGTAAATGCCTTTTCATTTAGTGTAATTGTATGTGACGGAAAGGTTTATTTATACTTTACCTCAACTATAAACAACTTTCCAGTAAACAACATTTATTTAGGTTCCTTATTTTTAATTTATCAACTCAGTTTTCCTCAGAATATAATTAAGTTTGATAAGTTAACTACATTTCTAGTGGGAATAAAATTACACAAAGGTATTCCTGTAATGCAAGCCTCTTGTGTTTTACCTGTTTACAGTTTCTAGGTGGTTTACTTGCCAATGCAAACCTTTAATAAACAAGCAATAATATATATGTTACTGAATGACACAGTTGAAAATAAATAATTGCTTTTAATAAACATGGAAGTCAGCATTGTAAATACTGGTTAAAATATTACTTTACATTTTAGTTCTGAACAAATAGCAGCAAAAAGTTTTGATGTGCTACATTATACTTATTTAGTTGTGTTAACGAAAGTCCATTTTGAACACTTCACTTAAGATATTAAACTAGAGCAACACTAACGCTTCAGTTACGGTATTAAACTAGAGCAGCAATATAAGCTAATGATACAGTATTACAGTAGTCATAAACTTTTGTAAAATGTTGTCATCTCAAATGTGTTTGCAAAACCAGTGTGATGTATTGCACAAATAGATGCCCCTGACATCAAAACAGTTTTGCGGACAGTGAAAAAAAATCAGATTTATTTTTGGACAGTTGCTTTCTAAAGTGCTCAAGCTACATTGATCAAGTCAAGTAGGTAGAATGTACAGTATCTTTATGAAGTAGACCCTGTTTTTACAAAATCTCACCAAGACAGCACTGACATATAGATTATATTTTATATAGCCTATAATATGGACAGAAGTAGGCTAAAACTAAAAAAAGACCATTGGGTGCACAACTCCCAGGATAAAAGAAAGTGCCCAATCCTGTAGGTGCACTGGTACCTGGACTGGAAAAAAATGACAGTGTAGAATCCTCAAAATACAGAAGCATTCCTACAATGGGGCCGGGCCCAGGGTGAGGCTGGCACCCCTGTTGTAAAAGGAAGTAGTAGTCCACAAAAACATAAAAACTGACATGACAAAAAAGAGCCATAAAGATGATAGAATGGGCTATTGAGGATAAGAAAAAAAATATGTACTATTACTATTATGGAAAAAGCCCAGAATTTCCAGGAAGAAAATATTCAAAAAGATTAAGAGAGAAATTAGAGGAAGGAAAAATACTTGCACGAGAAACACTGTCTAAAGCTTCATTTGCAAAGTTGTTTTCATAATACGACAGATTAATGAAAAATATTATATAGACCAAGAAACTTGGGCCATTTGGAAAAAGAAGTGACTAAGAAAGGGAAAAAATATAAAGAACAAAACCTGGAGATTTTTCAAAGGTATAAAAAAGAAACATGGACATAGGAAAGAAATAGAGGTCTGTTATGGTGCAATATTTACTCAAAGGAGAAAGCCAAATTAACCAATACAAAGAAGCACCTCCAAAGATGTTTGAATAGAAATACAGACAAAGGCATCCAGATATGGAAAACTTTGCAATGCAGAAAATAAGAAAACAAAGGAGAGATGTAGAAAAGAAGATTAGTAATGCAGAAGTTAAAGAAATAGAAACTAAAGTTATGGATTACCTGTGAAGTGAAGGATTTATTATAGAAAATCCAACTCTGATAAGGTCACTGAATGATGGAACAATGAGTCTCCAAATTAACTCATTACATCCAGGTGATGCCTCAGGTGCATCTGCAGTTAACTCCTACTGATGCTTCTGGGTGTCAAATATTGCTTGTTCAAATTTGCATCAATAATTCCAAAGCCACACTATGTACAAGTTTTTAAAAGCTGTCATCTTAAAGCTTACATAATGGCAAACTCAGCTGCATTAATATTTGACCTCTGTCTAATGCAGGTAAAGAGATATGAACTGTTTTTATTATATTAATTTATATACATATAATTTTCACTTTTTTCTAAATATCTCAACAACCAAGTAATGCAGGCAGAACTCAGCCTCATATGAAAGCTCTCAGCTAGATGAATAAAATGTTGCTGATAGTATGTGTGTAACTTGAATGGTTGCTGAGATATTATAAATTGTTTACAAAATATTACAAATGTAATATTTACCGTGTTTACTGTGTTTTATAAAATTTGGTTTAAGACCTGTAACTTAAAGAATACTACCACTATACAAATAGTTTGTGCTGAAGCTTTTGCCATTTATACTTCTTTCATAATCCCTATGGATTCAGAGATATGAATATTTGTTTGAAATGTGAGGAAATAATTTGATTCTTGTCAAAAGGCTTAGGCTGTGCCCATTGGAAGTGTGCAAACATCCTAAGCTCCATTGGAGTGAATGGGTTAAGCAGAAACAGGTGGAACGGGAAGGATCTAATCATTTGCTACATGACGTTACTTCGCAGCCTTTAGCAGGAAACCAGCACAAAAGTTCTTTTGGAGTTGCAATGCATAGCAAGGGAAGGAGCAGGAAATAGCAGCAACTCTGACGCTGTTAATGTTGCGGAGTAATAGGCCAGTGAGTTCCCATATGAAAAAGCAACAGATGACTCAGGATGCAGCTGAAGAGACAGTATCACATGAAGATGTTCTGGAACTTTCTGTAGAATGCCAACAGGAAATGGAGAATAATGAATGTGGCCTCAGTTTAGAAGAAAAAAGATCTAAGAAAATAGTTGCTTAAGTTAATAGCGATGGATAGACATATTAAGATCGATGAAAGAAATAGATTACAGAAAGTCAATAAAACCCCAAAATGTTAGAAGACCTATAAATTAAATGAATGCAGTAATCAAGACTAAATGTGTCTTTCGGCTTTTCCCTGTTAGGGGTCACCACAGTGGAACTCCGGTCTGCTAATGATTGGCAGTAGAGTTTTACGTGCTGGCTTGCCGGGCCTAACGCACAACCTTCAGCGAAGGAATGCCCATTCACGCATGTCGCCACACAGAAGACACTCTGAGAATCGAACGGGCAACGTCTAACTGTGAGGTGACAACGCTACCGCAGCACCACCACCGAAGACTATTAATAGAAATTCATGTGATATAACAGAAGTAAATAGGATACATTACTGTGCAGCTAAATTAATAACAGAGAAAGTCTTACCACAAAAATACAGGGCAATAATGGAAAGGAAGGTAAGAAATCAAATGCCATCCTGGAATTATTGACTAGAGAAAACTATAAAGCCAAGAAGTGTCACAGTTAGAAGAGAAGAGAAGAGGAATCCTATCAACAAAAATACCTAGAAAAGTAGATGTGGTTCATAGGTTATTACTAGGCTAATTACCCTTGTGGGCCTCTTTAAGCCCAGCCAGTTACCCCATGTGAGAATCAAACCCTGCACCTTGTGTTGTTAAGGTGAACACTTTAACCATTATGCCAACCTCCCACCTGCAAAAGCAACCTGCAGTATTAGAACATGCCAGGATCTTTTCTACACTATTGCAAATAATAAACTAAAGATATGAGCACAGGCATAAAAAACTTAAAAGATATACAGATAAATATAAAGGAAAAGCACAAAATCAGCAGTTCATTTATATGTCAAAAAAGTTACAGAGAATTGATTAACAAAGCAAAAGAAATAGAAATACCACCAAAAAGAAGAAACCAACACATTTTGGAGAAATATTTATGAAGACCCTGTGGAACATAACAAAGATGCTGAATGGATAGAAGAAGTAAAAGAAATAATAAGAAATTCAAATGTACAGGATATGAAATGGGATGAAGTAATGGCTAGAGAAATTAAAACAAAATTAAGAAAAGCTCCTAAATGGAAAACCACAGACCCAGATGCAATACCTAACTTCTGGCTAAAAGTATTAACATCTTTACATGAAGATTTAGCCCTAAGAACTACTTAATGTGCACCCTGAACAGACACCAACCTGGTTAACAATAGGAAAATCAATGCGCTTCCTTAAGAGTGAACCTGAAAGCTATCCTAAAAACTACAAGCCAATAACTTACTTTATGATAATGTGTAAACTATATGCTGGAATTGATGCTGACAGAGTTTACAGCCATTTAGAAGAAAACTCAATCATGGCAATAGAACAAAAGTGTAACAAAAGAAAATCATTTGGAAAAAAGGATCATTTGTTGTTAAATAAAATCATAATGAAGAATCTAAGCATGGCATGGATACATTACAAAAAAAAGCATTTCACAGGATCCCACATTTATTGATAAAGGAGTGCTTATAGATGTATACGATACACCCCACATTGATCAGTTATATTACAGTGACCATGAAACAGTGGCAAACCACTTTGCAGCTAAGCTATGATAAAAGGCAAATAATTATCCCAGGGATAAAAATTCAAAGGGGAATATTTTAGGATGTCTCTTTGTCACCACCACTCTTTTGTCTTGCTCTACTTAACAGATTAGGCCATGGTTACAGTTTAGTTACCAGACAACAACATAGTGTAAAGACTTCTCATTTTTATGGATGATTTAAAACTGTATAGTTCATCAGAACATGAGCTGAAAGCACAACTAACGTGGTCAAAACTTTCTCAAATGATATAAGAATGTCATTTGGACTTGATAAATGTGCAAAAACAACATTTATAGCAGGAAAGCTGCAGTACTAAGAAAATATCTGCCTGGGACAAGAAAGTGATATAAAGGAACTTGAGCAGGAGAGATTGTATAAATATTTGGGAACTGATGAAGGACTGACAGTAAAACATAAACAAACGTGAACAAAACTCAGTAAGGAATATTTTAGAAGACCAAAATTAATATGGGCACAGGAAAATAATTTTCTTGTGTGGCAAAAACCAGGGAACCTTTTTGGCTAGGCTTATATGGGCCCCAGGGCCGATAGCCTAGTACCTATCTATGAACCTATGAACAAAGTCCAAGTTATAAACCAATTTGCTCTTCCTGTTCTAACTTACAGTTTTAAAGTTATTGGCTGGCCCCAAAAGGTACTAGATCAGTTGGACAGGAAAACAAAATGCTTCATGCTTATCAAATGATATATAAAAATCAGTGTATACCAAGATAATATATTCCCACAGTCTGAAGGAGTTATGGGCCTCCTCAAAATTGATTGCATGTGTAGATCTGTAATCATAGGCTTGCAAACATATCTGGTGACCTCACCAGATCCAAACATAATGAAGGTTTTGGAACATGAAGAGAAGAAATCTGGATTACTTTCCTACTTTGTTTAGCAGAAGCATACCAGTCTCAAGTGGGAATGGATACTAAGCCAGAAGCAGACAAAAATTAGGCAGCAACTGAATGTGCCAGAAAACAAAAGATAAAATATAAGGAGAAGGATTAGATGAGAAGGCAATAAATGTGGAAAAGACATAAATGTAGTTGCAAGTACAAAAAACTCCTGGAAGAACCTCATGTTAATCATGGGCTGACATAGGAATGGTTACTGAGAGGTGACTTCAAACCAAAAATGAAAGATTAACATTAGTGGCCCAGGATAGTGGACTACATATAGGCTGGTTGACAAAGTCCATTGAATATGCGGGAGAAACAGACAAATGCATGTTCTGTAAAAACAGAACTTGAAAGAGTTGCACATCTTGTTGCTGGGTGTGATACACTAATGGAAGAGGGCCTGTATAATGAAATGCATAATAATGTGCAAGACTGTTGCACTGAGGATTATGCAAGTATTAAAGTAAAGTAGCTGAGAAGCATTGGAGACATGAACCACAAAGCATTATAGTGAATAATGAAGTTTATATCACATGGGATTACCTATTACCAACAGTTCAAAAAACATAAGTGAGAAAACCAGATATAGTAATCCGTGTAAAGAACACAAAGGTAGCACTGATCATTGAAATTGTTACACCCAGTGATTACAGTGTTTTACTTGCAGAGAAAGACAGTCATAAAATACTAGGATTTGCAGGCAGAAATGAGGGCAATGTCGAAGAAGGATACTCAGTCAGTTCAAATAGTAGTAGGACCAATGGGTCTCATAAAAAAGAATTTAGTCTTGTTTAGATATGCTACTGTAACATGTAACTGGATATGAATTGCAGTAGTAGTCAGTTTTGAGCACACTGCGGGTGCTGTGAAAAGCACTTTTGGCTATCATCAAAGAGTGAAACAATAATAATTTCATGAACTTTAATCATACTTTGAGTTAGGAATAGGTTCCATTCCCATCATGGTATTACAACCCAAAAGACTTGGCGAAATTAAACTGAGTGGAAGGCAACTATAGGGGTGGTCTGTTTTGAAAATTCCAAATAGAAGACAAGGTTCAAAATATACCACTCCTGCACTGCCACAACAGACTCACTGACCATGCATGATGACATCATGTGACATGCGTGCTTACTGTAAGTATATGAGCATAAGATGCAGCAGGAAGGGTGTTACACAGAGCTTGTGTCAAACATGGGAATCTTATGATCCTTCCCCCACCCAGTATTCTGATCACTAAAAGTAAAAGTAGCCTTTTTACTTCAACTAATATTCATAGTTCCCAACATTAAAGAGCATGGAATCCAGAGTCATTTACCAATCTCCCTTGATATCGCATTGATGTCGTACCTCAAGATGTGGAACATGGAAATAGCTGCTGTAGGGTTACTGGCTAGTCTGGTGCCCCTGATTAATATGTGAACATCTCATTGATTAATGGTTCTTTCCTCCAGAATTTTTGATTGTTAAAAATGTCTTGGATAATGTAATGGCCCATGTCATACCACTGTTCTCTGCTCCATGGTTTCAAAAAAGTGATTGTGACTACAAGTTAAATATATTCTGATAACCCAATGGTTAGCATTTAATGAAATGATGAATACAGTGTACATAGTTAAGGAATAAGGTTACAGTCATGGTCACACACAGCTAGGGCTAATGTTAAGAATATCTACATTAATACAGACTTTGTGGTCTGTTTATTTTTGCATAAGAAACAATGGATCTGTGTTGCAGGAGGCAGACAGCCAGAACTTATATTCATATATTTAAGACACATGGGCTTTTGTAAAAGGATTAAAGTTGAAACAATATATATTTTTTCGAGAATATAGTGATAAATAAATGATTCTTGTATACAGATTAATTTAATAATATACTTATTTCTATTTGTTGGCATTAGTCATGAAGAATTAATAACCATGACATGAAGTTACAAACACACAGGCTACAAAGCAACCTCAAACAATAATAAAAAAAGAGCAATAATTTGGAAATCTTCCAAATGTGACAATTCAGCTATTTTCATTGTGCAGATATAAATGCAATGTAGATATTTAGGGTCATTGTTTCATAAAATTGAAATCAGTGGCATTTATGTGTTTGGTATAAGATACAAGGCATCTACTCCATCTTGTTTACTTTTTTTTTAAGTTCATAGATTAGTACTAGGCTAAATGCAGTTATGGACCATTTTAAGCCTAACTAATTATCCCATGTGAGAATCAACCCCTGCACCTTGTGTCTATAAGGCAATCACCTTAACCATGATGCTAGCCTCCCACCTCGAAATCACTTAATGTCCTTGCAGACCACCCTCACTTGATGGCATGACATGAGGAAAGCATGGCCAGTTGTTGTGTAGCAGTAACTCCAGGCTCAGGATACTTCCTCAGGCAGCCTTTGCATTCAGTACATTTAGTGCCTAGTAACAGTGGGAAAAGGACAGGTCACTGCCTCACAGCTGACTCATAGTTAGTGCTTTCATTCTTGCATATTGATAGGCAGGATAAAATAAAAGTTTACAGAAGACATTTTTGTCAGTTTTAAAGCTAGTACAGAAAAAGTATACAGTTTTAATTAATTAATTAAATTTATTTATTTATCTTAACTTAGCAGGTAGGCTGTTCCAGTTGCCATTTTAGCCATAACTCAGGCACAAAGTTTCGTATGAATGACAGAAAGAAAAAATAATCAAAAGCAATACAAAATAATTATGTTAGTAAATGCAATACAAAATAATTATGCTAGTAAATGCAAGTGAAGTCTCATTTGTGTCAGAAATTAAATATTTGAAGGTATATGGCTGGACACAGCAGTAAACTTTTAGTCCCACATTGAAAAAAAGATCAAAAGTCAACTACTATCTAATTGTGATATAAAAAAAAAAACACAAAATTCCTCTCCTATCTTGCAAGAACTGCCATACTATTATATGTATGTTGCAGAATTTAGTCAATGTTATTGAGGTGAGAATAAATGGTTTTGTTGAAATTTCTGTGTGTGTGTGTGTGTGTGTGTGTGTGTGTGTGTGTGTGTGTGTGTGTGTGTGTGTGTGTGTGTGTGTGTGTTTGTGAGTGTGTGTGTGTGTGTGTGTGTAATAAATGAAAACAGTACAAGAAGAAAAGGAAGAGGATTGCAGTCTGACAGATGGTTGTTTAAGTACATTCATACTTTCCCTTGGTGTTTAATATGGTGACTTCAGTGCTGATAATATACAAGCAAGGACATGGGAGACAGCTGTAATAAACTGTATTTTTCACCTTCACCTTTCCTTATATGAGCTGGTGTTCCTAGTGCTCTAGGTAATGTGCATTTTTCTACAACTACACTTGATTTAGCACACAGTTTACTTGGGCCATTAACTAATGGAACCTTGATGTAAGACTTTTATAACAAGGAGCCCGTTTATTAGATTCTTTCTCTTGTAGTTCAATTTGTTGTCTGATTTTTTCAAGTTAAATAAACCTTGCTAACCACATGGATGAGTCTGCAAATGGTCATGCTGTGAGCATTGCTCTACCACGCCATCCAACATGTAAATAGTATAAAAATAAAATAAAATAAAACTTTTTTCTTTAGGTTCTGTTGTTCTGAACACTGTCTTCACACTTAGGACAAAGAATATTTATGAAAATATAACCTAATTTCACAGCTGTTAATAAACACGTGTACTGGCCGTAGGTAGGGGATCTAAAAAGTTTTATGGTGCCATAGATTGTCAAATCATAGACCTTATAACCTAAATGTACATGTAAAGTTTTTTTTTTTTTAATCTAAACTGTGGCTGACTTTATATAATCTGGTTAGGTATTGAATAGTTGTACAAAACTGATTATAAAAAAAGAAAAATACTTTGGACAGCACATTGTGACATTGGGGAGCATTCCTTTCATAAAACTCTTGGTTCTTCAGTTCTTACTTGGGATGTCTCCTGGTAAAATGCCTGCACATCTTTCTTAGGTCCACTTGGGTTTTCATTAGGTGTTCTTGTTTCATCATGTCCCAAAGGCAAACTGGAAGCCCCAAAGGTATGCATTCCATACTAGAATGTGCAACGTGATGAATTATTGCCCCTTCGGGGAGTAGATTCCTTGCATTATGTCCCTTTATTCCCAGGATAAGTTCTTATTCCCCCCCATGATCCAGAATTGTATTACTCTGGTAGTCTGAGAATGAATGAATGTAGTATTCTATTAGTGATAAACGTTGACATTCAGAAGTTCTAAGAATCTACCTCTTTACTTTCATAGGATCATAGGAAGTTACTAGGCTATTGGTCCTGAGGCCCTTATAAGCCTAGCCAAGAGTTTAACCCATGTTTAGACAAGTCAGCACCCAAAGCCACTGTCCAGCAGGGACAGAGATGGAATCCCAGGGGTGTATTTTCTGTTTCCCATCATGTTATCCAGGTTATGTTTAAAAAGGGATAATGAGGTACTCTGACGTGGAGAGGGAGTCCACTCCACAGATGGGGGAGTCTCTGGGACACAAATCTCTTCCACCAACAAGTCCTGATGTCACAAACCAGGTTGAGGTTGCACATGCAGGCTATTCGAGTGGAGCTTGATTTGCAGATATGCAGTAGTCCCTTCAAGGTGGGGTCTGAGATTGCTTTGTATGCCCAACAAAGGTCACCTCTGAGGAGTCTGTATGAAACTGAGTAGAGGGACAGGGTTTTTAGCCTGTGTATGGTAGATGTTTGAGGCCCTGGATTCTCCTGGTGAGGAACCACCGTGGTCTCTCCAGCTGCTGGATGTACTTTGTGAGGTACATGCCAAAGGGGGTGCTGTACTCAATAACTGGCCTTATAAGGGAAGAATACAGGTATGTTATGACCTCCTTTGTCCCTGGATAAGATACCCTTACTTATGAGGTGAGCCATGTAGAAAGCTGTTGAAGCAGGAATGAGATTGAATCTGCACATATAGCTCTTCATAACATTTTTACAGAAGGATTAAACATTTTTGGATGCGTAACAGGCTAAGGAAATAAAAAATTTCTCCAGCAAACAGCAAGCAGAAGGGTAACTCTGCTTCTCACTCTGCTATGAAAACAACAAATCCCACACACAAACCTTGCCAGTGAAACCTTTTCCTTTGTTACAAAGAAAAATGCATGTCAGATTTTACTTGGCAACAGCAGTGCTAAAGCCTCAATCTCCTTTAATATTTCCCCTC
Source organism: Protopterus annectens (assembly GCF_019279795.1). Classification (NCBI taxonomy): domain Eukaryota; kingdom Metazoa; phylum Chordata; order Ceratodontiformes; family Protopteridae; genus Protopterus; species Protopterus annectens. Next base: position 308,171,354 of record NC_056742.1, on the reverse strand, counting down.
ATTTAACACACTAGTCCCTTGAATTAACTCACAAAGTTTGACACCTTTTCAACCAGTGTGCATGTATATATATGGTTCTATTATGACTGATCGAACACATTTAAATTTGGAACCAAAACCAACAAGAAAACACATTTAAACATGCGTAACTTCAAAAAAAAATGAAATATCAAACTAAAAAATTGACAAAGGAAAACTATTTCTTCTTGTGACCTGAACACTAAAAATCACACACAACACTATTTTGCATTTATCTAATTAGTGGCAGTTTTACAGGAAGTTTTTTTTTTTACTCTACATCCAACTGACGCATCCAGGTGCATCTGCAATTATCTCCTACTGATGCGTCTAGGTGCCAAATATTGCTTGTTAATATTTGGATCAATAATTTCAAACCATACTATGTATTAAGTGTGATGGTCCCTACTCTGGGCCAGAAATCAAGGTGCCTCAATCGTCACCACTGACACTGGTGAGAGCCACTAGGAACAAAAATGGATACACACAGTATTTTCATTTGCAGCTCTCTGTACCAAGCACAATTTCCCTTAAGAGCACACAGGGAGCACACACCAGACCTGGGGATGGACTTTCTCTCCAAGCCTTAAACAAGACTCCACACTGACCACTGGAGCTCTGTGTCCCTGTTCCAAGTAGCTGACACACACAGATATCAGATTTTCACACATGCGCGCATACCTGGGAAAGGCTGGCACAGATTTTCTAGCTGTGTCCCCCTCTGTCCAGACTACAAGGTAATTTTGCTGCCCCCAGTCAGCGACTAGGGCACTTACAAGTATAGCAAATTATATTAAGTAAAATTAATACCAATACAAATGGTAGAGTTTGATCAATGCAGCAAGGCTTTCAGGAGAGGCCACAGTGTCACTAAAAGAAGCATAAGCATTCTTAAGATGTTAAAAGTATTCTCTAAAACACCAGCCACAATGAAAGGCATAGAAATATTTAATAAATAATAAAACAGAAAACATGAGACTACTGAATATCTACAGAATTTCAATCACAGTAGATACAAAAATTAACACAGCTGGCTAGATTTGCACAGATGCAGAAAAACGATACTTAACTAATCTCACTACATTTTCCTGAGCGACTAAAGAATTACTGTTTTTCAGTTAAGTTGCTTACTACAGCAAGGCAAGGTGAAATGTGTGGTTGTGGGAGATCTTTCCTGTCAGGTTCCAAAAAACAAAGTGCTGCTGCGAGAGTTCCACCATATTCCTCACCGATATCTAAAGAATCATTTCAGTACTGGTTATAGAATGACATCACATCTGGTCACGTAACTCTGGAACAACACACACCCAGAGGTTTGTCAAGATCTGCTGCAGTATCTGAAAGCTATAAAACAATATAAAAAATGTCCACCCTTCCAGGGTAGTAATTAGTTCACCCCCAAGGACAATACAGTTAAGATTCCTAGCCCTGGTTTTCCCCAGACATTTTTGTCTCTGGCTGCAATCAGACCTGTAAGATAAAATCATTATGGCTTAAACCAACCCATTTAATTTTAAACTTATTTTTCAAAATTAACTGGACTGAGATTACCCTCTTCCCTTCCACAATTCTCTGTTAAAAACATATACATTTAATCAGTTATAATAATACTGTCTAACATGCATGCATCTCTCTTTTCTGTCCACCTATTGATATTTTAAATACAAGCAACTGTAGAAATAAACACAAGCATCTTACAACTTGCCTATGTTACCTGCCCTACTCTCTCTGGCACAGATGGCCTACCTCACATCACACACTTTGAAAGGTTTCATCTTAAAGTTTCCACAATAGAAAAAAGCTCTCAGCTTGAATACAATGCTGCTGATAGTGTGCATTTAACGTGAGTGGTTGCTGAGGTACTTTTTTTTTAGAAAATCAGTTAAAACTGTAACAGTCATCTGTTTCTAACTAAAATAATAAGACCCACCCATTCTGTGATGTCATGGCTCCCTTGTCCCATGATTGGCAGTAGATTTTATATTTCTTTCATTGATTCCAGAGATATGAACACTTGTTTGAAATGTTAGGAGATAATTTTATTCAGTCAAAGGCTTTGTTGTAAATTACTGAGTAAATGAGCTGTGAATGAGTTAAGGTAAGGTGTATTAGCACCCATTACTAACCTGCTGGTGGGGAATAGATTAAAAACATTACCCTGGTATCAGAGGTGGCAGTGCAACATATTCATAGTGGCTTAACATGAAAGTAGCCAAAGCAAGCACCATTCAGAGGGCTGAACAAGCACCTAAACCTTTAGAAGAGGCCCAAATGCAGAAACACTTCCACACCTTAAGTCTGAAATGATGAAGAAACAGGAATTAACTGTCAAGATGGCTCTGGCCATCATTTGAATTGGAAAAACATGTGGTCAGTCTAAGGGTGCAGAGGCATGTGTATCCAGCACTGAAGAAGGGTGATGTTACTAGTGCAAAGAAAGGGAATCAAATGTTGGAGAATGGTACAATGAGCATAACACACCTGTAATGATTTAAAAAAAAAAGCTATCACAGGCATCACATAAGCAGAACTGGGGACAACACAGAAGAGCTGGCAAAGACTGTATTAGTAAGACAACAAATGTTTCTGTTCAACCATCCATTATCTGTTCTTTCCAGGATGTACGTTATAATACCTTGATGTCCTTTCAGAAAAAAAAATAAAAAAAATGTACTTTGTTATAAGTGACTTTGGACACAAGAAGGTGCTGAAAGGAAAGGGAATATAGACAATGTGGTTTGTATGAAAGACAAACCAACAAAGGTTTTGTAACAACCAGTGGAGTAAAACATATGAAGGCAAGCACTGCATACCAACACACTGCAGATGTAAATCTCAATTTTTAACAAGGTGGAAGCATGAAGTGATACCTTAACACTTAAATTAATAAAGATCTAAACTGGTTAATAGTATAAATGTTTTATTCTTTAGCTCCTTGGTGCAAGACCTTACTGGATGTGATTGCAGTCAAGTAAGGCCATGGCTACAGTGCAGCAAAAAAATGTCCCCTCTAACAAAGGGAATGTTAGAGCAAAGATTAAATTACATGAGTCAAGCATCCTGCTGAGATCTGCCAATCAGTGGAATTACCAGGTCAAATTACCCTCAGGACTTTGACAGCTAGGGAAGCTGAGTGTTATGGGGGAGGGGAGAAGTAAATGGACTGGAATTCATTGTCTCACAAATTAGTGCCATTTAAACTAAATTAGAAAAAAAGGCAGCAGTAAACAGCACTTTGAGTGTGTTCTGTGGCATTTGCACTGTTTCTGTTTTAAGTAGTCATCCAGCAGCAGGGAATGTTACTTACACTGTTCTATTTTACTCAGTACTTTGTACGTATGCAACATCTATGAAATGACAGGAATTTTAGGCAAACGGAGGCCTGCATGATGTAACATTTTTGAGCCAAACAATGATTTCTGGGATACTGGATGGCAACCTGATTTATCCAAACCACGTCAATATGCCAGCCTCCAGGTGGTCAGAGTCTGGAATTACATATAAAAATATTTAAAATCCTGTAAATAATCCCAGAGTGCTGTTAAAGTGTGGGAAACATCATGATATGATGTTTTAAACATGTTTTTTGAGTCTGTGGGTGTGGTACTCCTTTAATCAGTTATAATAATACTAACATGCATGCATCTCTCTTTTCTGTCCAGCAGGACCCACAGTTGATGCATTTTTAAATACAAGCAACTGTACAAATACATTTTTAACACAAGCATCTGTACAAATCAGTGTGATAGTCAAATGTCATAAAATTCTTTACAAAACTCCAGCTAGCTATGCTTGCCTATGTTACACATGCACTGCCCTACTCTCTCTGGCACAGATGGCACTACCTCACATCACACAAGGCTTTAAAAGGTTTCATCTTAAAGTTTCCACAATAGAAAACTCAGATGCATTAATATATGACCCTGAATATCTCAACAACCAAGCAACACAGACAGAATTCCTTAGCCTCATATGAAAGCTCTCAGCTAGATGAATACAATGCTGCTGATAGTGTGCATTTAACGTGAGTGGTTGCTGAGATACGTTAAGTTGTTTAGAAAAATATTACAACTGTAACAGTTACTGTGTTTACTGCAGCTTATAAAATATGATTCAAGACCCAGAACCTAAAGAATACTTGTTTGTGTCTTTCGGCTTTTCCCGGTTAGGGGTCGCCACAGCGGAACTCCGGTCTGCTAATGATTGGCAGTAGATTTTTACGTGCTGGCTTGCCGGGCCTAATGCACAACCTTCAATGAAGGAACGCCCATTCATGCATGTCGACACACGGAAGATGCTCTAACTGAGAATCGAATGGGCAACGTCTAACTGTGAGGCGACAACGCTACTACAGCACCACCACTGCAGTACAGAACCTAAAGAATACTACCGTTATAAAAATAGTTTGCGCTGAAAAGTGTCATTTATATTTCTTTCATAATCCCTATGATTCCAGAGATATGAACACTTGTTTGAAATGTTAGGAGATAATTTTATTCAGTCAAAAGGCTTTGGCTCCACCCATTGGAAATTACTGAGTAAACTTCCTGAGCTACACTGGAGTGAATGAGTTAAGGTAAGGTGTAGGGTTAGGGTTAGCACCCATTACTAACCTGCTGGTGGGGAACAGAGTAACCAAAGTCATTAACTCTGCCAATGTGGAAACTGGAAATGGCAGCCAACTGCACCTTAATGGCAGAATAATGAAAGTGACCAGCCAAAAAGTCAAGGATGGCATTCAAAGGGGCTGAACAGGATCTAAACCTTTAGAAGAGGCCCAAATGGAGAAACATTTCCACTTACCATTACACCCCTTCCTACTGGAAAGCTTCTGGAATGATGAAGAAACAGGAATTAACTGTCAAGATGGCTTGGGATTCCTGGCCATCATTTGAATTGGAAAAAACATGTGGTCAGTCTAAGGGAGCAGAGGCATCCCTGCAGGATAGGAAATAAGATCCGGCAGTGTATCCAGCACTGAAGAAGGGTGATGTAGACGAGTGCAAAGAAAGGGGAATCAAACTTGTTGGGGCCAGAATGTTACAATGAGGATAACAGTCACTCTGTAATGAGCTGCCTTTAAAAAAAAAAAAAAAAACTATCACAGGCATCAGGTAGGCATAAGCAAGAACTGGGGCCAGTCACAAAGAAGAGCATCCTTTGGCAAAAAGACTGTATTAGGAGGGGCCCCAGGGGCTGAAAATCTGCCCCACTACCTTTGGGTTCAGGGACCACTCACGAGACAGCAGAATGTTCCTGTTCAAAACCATCCACTAGACTGTTGGGCTTTCCCAGGATGTACGTTATAATCAGAAGCCACTGAGAGGACATCAGCCATTACTAAACCTTCATGGCTTCTCAGAATAACAGATAGGAACAATTTCCTCCTTGTTTGCTCAGGTACCAAACCACACGTTAGTTTGGATAGCAATCACACCCTTGAGGAGAAGGTGCTGAAAGGCCTGCAAAGCTAGGAGTATGTCTCAAGACACTGATGTGAGGGTTTGGCTTTGATGCTCAACCAGGTGTCTGAGACTGTCTTCCCTTTGAAATGCTCCCACCAGAACCATCACCATCCCAGAAAGAAAGCATCCATCCCAACAGTGGCCTGGGGATGGGGAAAAAGTACAGCTGTGTCCCACTTTCCATAACTGTAGATGTTCAAGTAGATCAGTGTTGCAGAACTGATTCCTGGGTCTTCCTTCCATGCAGAAGCCCCAAATCAGCCAGACTACCAGAGTCTTTACATCACCCCAACCAACAGATGTCTGAATATCAGAGTATAGGGATGACCAGCACCACCATCTTCAGGTATCTGTAAGTACTGAACAAGCAGTCTGATGCCAGAGGACAGCACGACCTCCCCAGTTGCCAGAATTTAAGTGAGGAGGGAAAAAAGGGAGGCAGACAAGGGATGATGGAGATGAAAGGAGTATCTGCAGGAAGCAGGAATATGTACTGCAACACTCATCTACGCAAACATCTGCAGTTATAGTAAGTTAAACTGTAATTTTTTGTTTGTTTGTTTTTACAGTAATTATTGCACTACTGATTCTTGGGAGAAGTCCCAAAGCTAAGAGTTTTGTGGAATGTCATCTCTATGACCATTTGAGACAAAATTCTGCAGTGGCAGTATCCAAACCTGGTCTAGCACTGGAGACACTGCCTAGACCATAGTTTTTTGTAAAGGTGTGCACAGAGTTCCATGTGGCTGCTTCTGAGATGGCCAGTGTAGGGATTCCTTTGAGGATAGCCAAGGTAGCTGCCACATGCCTGAAGGAGTGGGCTTTAATATGCCCAGGAAAAAAAAAGTTCTCCATAGTACGAGCAAAAGAACTTAATGCAGTTAGGTGTCCATTTTGAAATGATTTGTTTGGGGACATGTTGCCCTGTTTAATCTCTGCGAAAGCTACCACTTATTCCTCTGCTATGTTAGGGGTTTTAGTCCTGTTTAGATGGTATCTGATCTGCTTGAGCACATCCAGGGAATGGATGACTTGCTCTTCCCTGTTTTATGGACTTGGGAAGAAGACTGGTAGGTGGATAGCTTGATTTACAGTAAGTTCTGAGCAACCTTAAGCACAAAAAAGATGAGTTTGTTCTGAGGGTGACCCTATCCCTGGAAAGATTCTTTACATGAGGGCTAGTAGTTCAGAAACTCTCCTAGCTGATGTAACAGCTATAAGTGGTCTTCCAAGTGAGCATTTTTAGAAATGCAGTGGCAGCAGGTTCAAAGGGTGGAAAGGTTAGTTTTTCCTAAGACAAGCCAGAATTGGCTTCCTTCTGGGTGGTCCCAACTGAATCACCTCTTTTAGAAAAGGTTTCATGTGGGGGTGTGAGAAGATAGGTAATGTACTGTGCAGGCAAGCAGATACAGTAGATTCATGTACCTAAATGCTGGAAAGAGGAAAGCCCTTATTTGCATCTTTATTTATTGTAAAAATGTCAAATAATTATAACTAAATAAAATAAAAATAAATGTAGAAATAAAAAGATATATGTGAATAAGTAAGTACCCTCTTCTCTTTGAAAAATATAACTCTGTGTTGACTGTTGCAGCATTTTGTGACTCTAAGTACAGATTGTGTACATTTTCACTCTCCTATTTACCTTATATGCCCTGTTTTTTGTCACTGCTTACTTGGCCTAAGTTGTGGCTAAAAAGAGTCCTCAGATTAGTTCATTTACCCAGTTAGCAAATGTTAAATAAATAAACTAATGTCTTCCCAGTACTTGTTGCATAATAAACCACTGCAAGATACATTAAAAGTTCATCTGAAGTAGAGGGTTAGCTGCAAATAAAGGGAATATTTTTTAATACATAATATATCAGTACTTGCGTATTTTAGATGTCACTATATTGAAAACAACACATATAAAGAATAAAAATGCTACATGCAAAAGGAAAGGATCACTTAAAGAAGAAAACATAAGCATCTAAAGTTTTGTGCTGTTATTTTTATTCTTCATTGCATGAAGATATGCATTTGATAAATTTATTGTGTGGCAGACCTGGATGTACATTTTTAAAATCCATGACAAAGAAGGCGTGCTCTGTTTGTTTCGATTATAGATATGGCGTAGGGGAGTGATTATGAATTCTATAGTAGACTACAAACCACATAGGCAAATTAACTGTAACAAGAGGGTTATACATGCACACTTGTTCTAGGTAGCTTTAAATTTCTTTGCAGATAATTTTTTGCTATAGAAAGGTGAATGAAAAAGTTGGGCAGAGTTGGGCCGGTAATCCTGGGGTGCGGATGTGTGTGGTATATTTGTGATGTTATTGAATTATAGAGATAGAGCTGTTCCTTGAAGCATTAAATATAGTTTAGAGTAGAGTTTTGATTTGGAGTCATAAAGTTAACCTTATGCCAAGCATACTTGGGGAAACTACATAGGGAGAGTTGTTTGGTATAAGGGATTTGGTTTTGTGTTTTCATATGGTTTGTTTAATAAGGTTATGAGGAATGGTGAAACTGAGTGAAAGCGATTGTGGAGGGGTCTTCCTTCCATTTATGGCAGGCTTTGTCATGGAGTTTTGGTAGATATTTAAGTTCTGTGGTAAGACAGCCATTTGACTGAGTCTTACAAATTCTGGTAATCACAGGAAAGGATTTGTTTTGAAGAGAGTGCAGTATAGCAGACAGGTTTCTTAGCAGCTGAGTTTAGGTTTGAGAAGGAGACAAAGTCAGGCCAGTTAGATATGCTAGCAGTGATTTTAAGTCTGATAAGAGATTTCGATCCGAATGACAGCAGTCAAGGAGGTGTATGACAGTGAGGTTTTGAGAGGTAAATACAACAGGGCAGTGGTCACTAAAGTTCAGATACAGTAATTTGGTGTTTGAGGTTTTAGAGGGTTAGTATATTATTAAGTGGTTGACAAGAGAATATAGGTTTGAGTGGGTGTTTGGACATGTTGGTTCTGTAATTAGTTGCATGCAATCCAGATCTGCAAACAATTCTGTGATCATTGTTATCAAACCTGGGAAAGTTAAGTCATCCAAAATGTGTTTGTTTTGTGTTTATTAATGCTGGAGATAATATTATGGATGAAGGAGTACAACTTTTTAATGGAAGGGTACAGCAAGAAAAAAGTCAGTTTTTATTGATAAATGGAATGTTTACAAGTAGCAGGTTGGGGTCAGTATGTCTGAGAAAGCATTAGCTTGTGTACTAGTGGAGTTATTGGGTCTATATTAGTTCACCAAATTTTTATTTCGGTAAACATGTATTCATCAACCCCTACTCAGTGAAAAATCACTTCAGTGATTCACTGAATTTACCAAGGGCAAGAAAATACTTGCCAGCAGCACAACAGACCAACATCTAAGTGAATCGACCTCCCCCCCCACCCTAAGTATATAGGTTCCCTATTAAATCAGCGAATGCTTAAAATAGCAAACACTGCTTAATCAAACATTTCTGTTTGAAACGGCAAAATCCTGAATGCACGGAACAGCAATTTATTTTCCAGGGAAAAAAATCACTGGGACATTTTCAGGACTTTTCCATTTTTTCCACTATGGTGCGATCTTGGAGTTGGTATATTTAAGTAGGGTGTGTATGTGTTTTTTGTTTTTTTTAAATGGAGCAGTGATTTTTTTTTCCCTGGGGAAAAAAATCGTTGTTCTGTTTTCGGCATTTTTCCATTTCATCATTTTAGGGTCGATTATACAGCATTTGCTAATTTAAATGCTTGCTGTTATAATATAGACCCACTATATATACCAACTCCAAGATTGCACTATAGTGAAGAAAAGGACAAAGTTCTGTAGTTGGCCAACTACATCTTTGCTCTTGGTAAATTCAGTGAATCGCTGAAGTGATTTTCTCTGAATACGGGTTGATGAATAGGTGTTCACCATATAGACCCGAGTTATTCAGGTTGGGTTATATAAGATTATTGAATTCCTACCTGGTCTGACCCCTGATCCAGTATCAAAGATGTATTTTTTTAGTTTGAGAAAAAGTGTTCGATGTTGGGGTGTCCTTGTTTGTACCAGTATTCAGTGATGGACAGTAAGTCTGGTTAGTGTGCTTCAAGGAAACAGCTGATTTGGCTAAGTTTGTTCTTAAGTCTGTTTGCATTAGTCAAGAAGCATGATATGGATTGTTAATGTAGAGTATGTGTTATTAAGTTGTGCACTGGACATGGGTTAGGTTCATTCTTAGACCTGCGAAGAACAATTAATTACATTTTAGTATATCTGAAGAGGTACATGGAAACAGAGAGTTTGATTTGGGTGGGATATTATTTTAGTGTGCACTGGAGAGGGTGGTGGTGGGTTATTTGTGAGAGAAGTAGTAGTTGAATAAAACAGATGGGAGGCTGTGTGCTTCTGAGTGTAGAGTAAGAGAGACTGGGTTGAACTGAAACTGCAGTGCTGAGTAGGGGTGTGTGTGTGGCTGTGAAGGTATGAGTGTGAGAGGCTGGCATAATGGTTAAGGTATTTACCTTACAGACACAAAGTGTAGGGTTTGATTTTCACATGGGGTAACTGGTCAAGCTTAAAATGGCCCATGAGGGTAGTTAACCTAGTGCTAATCTGTGAATCTATGAGAAGTGTCAGTTTAATAAAGAGAGGGGGGGGGTTGCATTGCATGACATTGTTTTTAAAAACTATTTGATGGCAGAAGGTTGCTTAGAAGTCATGTGGAGTTAAGCAACAGAGTTACAGATAGTATATTGAAATTATTTTTTGTATTGTTGGACGGGGGTTATATTACGAGGAGGTATGTAATTTCCATAAGTTGTTCCATAATGTTATCCTGTAAATGTGTACATAGCTCATCCTTTTCTCCTTCGCTCCTAGTCTCTGTGAATTTCTTAAAATACTAACTCAACATATCTTGGTTCCACTACTTTTTCTTTTATCTGAGCAATCTAATTTTTATGAGTATATGCCTTATTTGTACCAATACAAAATACCAATGTAACTTTTATCACTTATAAGTAATAAGTGTTGTATTACTTTTGGTCATAATGTACCTGAGGCTGGGTCTGAAACTTGTCAGTTTCTGATTAGTAAACTACCCTAGAAAACAAATATAATTTAATAGATAGACAGATAGATAGAAATGTAAAGTATGTTTCGTATTACTGTGAATATCTATAGTTCTGAGAGGTTTGGAAGATAGTTATTTAAGGTAAAATTAATTGTGTGATAAGAGTGGGCATGTACAGTCCTGTATAAATCTGAGGAAGAGGGCGATGGCTGAAGAATTGGGTCTGGAGGGGAACAAAGTGGGCAGAAGCAGTTTGAAGTAGTAACCAATTAGTGCACACACGCGTACTTCATAGAATCTGTTGCACTTAACAGCTAGGAAAGGCAAGACTCGAGATCCTGTATGCTGTTATATCAAAAGTCTAATTAATGATTAGAATGCAAATGCACAGCCAAACATTTTACTTTCACCACTATAAATAAAACTGGAGCTGCACTTCAACAGCTGAAATTAAAATGTCTGTATACCATGTAGATGCTTGATTTACCATCACTATAACAGATCAGACAGTGTGGCTGTACTTATAAATATCATGAACAGTATTTTTATAGTAAAAGAGGTACCTGTTATAAGTCAACATTTGTTAAGAAAACAATGTCTTTACTGTCATTAACAGAATAGTGCCACTACCCAATTACTCCTATAGGTATTCTCAGCTGTGGGGTGGGTGGATTGGTAAGCCATTCCTGCAAATAGTCCTTATTAAAATATGGCTTCTGCAATCTAATACTTGAAAAAGGGACAAAACACATATAACAGGAGATGAGTGTGAGAGAGGAGAGAGACCGGCAGGAGCTGCAAATATTATCAGCAAACAGGTAATTGTAGCATTGCTTTAAATGACACACAACTGCCACATATACACCACTTTGATTACATAAGCACAACTGAGGACATTGTATAGCCATTTCATAAAACCAGAATGCAATACAAATCTTTAGCCAGACAAAAATCAAACAGTGCATTGTGGTGACATTTTCTAGTAACTTGAAAGTTTGCCAGTAGACAGTAACAAAGAATCATGACAGCAGTCAAACTATGTTTTCAAATGGTTTTATTTATTATTACTACTGATTCTATTCCTGCCTTGTTACTATGCCCATACAATTCATAATGGCGTATTTTCTATAATTAAAAAGTAAAATATTATGTTATGTTTTTAATTATTTCACAGCATTTTGGAAGCTGTCAGTGATTGAATTTATGGTAATCACTTTTATGCTGTCAGAATACTTGGCAGTTTAGAATCCCCAAGAAAACAAAATGCTACTGATGGAGATTTAAATAAGAAAACATCCAGAACAGACCCCTGAATAAACCCATGATAGGAACCTTTTTCATCTAATTTTGTTTAATTTAATGTACCATTCCTGCTCTGTTAGTCATACCCATATCAAACACACAAAAAGCCTTTATTCAGTTCGAAGTATAACATTTCCTGTAAGGCAAGGTAATTTCATAGGTTCAAAAGTTCAGTGTCACAGAGTTCCAGACTGAAGCCTTCCAGCAACACTTCTGCTATTACCCAATTATCAAGATTTCTTTTTAAAAAAACTCGAGGCTCTTTGCACCCCAAATAAATAATGTTAGCTTATTATTCCAAATAATCAGAATAGCTAGAGTTATGCATTCTGCTCTTGCTTTGGCCCTGTTATGCTTACTATTCATTGTTGAACTATTACGGAGGTGGATGTAACTCACTGATAAATTTCTAAATTAAGTGTAACTCTGAGTTCTTTACTTTTTTATACTGTTTATACCAATAATCATATACTCTGGATGTTTATATTGTGTATTGAATGTAAGTTCAAATGCTGGCATCTTGCATCAAACTTAAGTTTATTTACAAAGTAAATTATTTTGGTGTATGTATCTGTAGTTTCGAATTTATTTAATTGTTCTGATTTATATGCACAAAATGAATCAATATATTCTGAAAGATGATTATAGATGTCCTATATAAACTAACTAGAAACTTTTTATCTCTATTTGTGATGTTTATTATATAAAGATGCCCAGGTTAGTGCCATATTGACCATTCTGTCTGTATACATGATCACCAAAGGAGAGTTTATTATTAACAATGACTCTCAGATCTTTATACTGTTTTACCTCATCTAAATGTGTATCTTTAAACAATTCATTTCTCTTTAATATGCTATTGGAGAAATGCACGATCATGTCTCTTTAATATGCTATTGGAGAAATGCATGATCATGTCTCTTTAATATGCCATTGGAGAAATGCACGATCATGTCTCTTTAATATGCTATTGGAGCGATCATGTCTCTTTAATATGCTATTGGAGAAATGCACGATCATGTCTCTTTAATATGCTATTGGAGAAATGCACGATCATGTCTCTTTAATATGCTATTGGAGAAATGCACGATCATGTCTCTTTAATATGCTATTGGAGAAATGCACGATCATGTCTCTTTAATATGCTATTGGAGAAATGCGTGATCATGTCTCTTTAATATGCTATTGGAGAAATGCACGATCATGTCTCTTTAATATGCTATTGGAGAAATGCGTGATCATGTCTCTTTAATATGCTATTGGAGAAATGTATGATTTTATATTTCTCACTGCCAAAGGTTATACCCATTTTTGATATCCAAGATGCTAGCTCTACTAAATAATTGTTGATGTCTTGTATATCTTTGCTTCTGACAAGACTGAATCTTGTTAAACAGCCATCTGAATATTTATTTATCATCGTACAATCTGTGTTACCAAATGCCTAGACATTCATAGCCAAAAACATTATTTGAATTAATTAATTGTCATGGGTGTATATTTCTTGGAAATGCTTCATGTTTGTTTTATTTCAGATTTGTGGGTAGTATGAATGTTCTTTGCTTTCTAAAATGCTCAGAGCCATAATGCTGACTTTTATGACCTTCAGTATTATTTTTCTTAACTTACATGCAAAGCTTAATAAATTATTTAATTCCAAACATTTATTACATCTTTGTCCATTTGTAAATGGGCACTGCAATGACACTTTTTCCAGTCACTTGGATATTTGCAAGTGCTCAGTAATAAACGATACAAAGAAAAAACACTCCACTCTGTAAACCACATCCAAGTGAATCTGAGCCTTTATCAGCCATCATCCATCTGTGGCGTTATCAGTCGTCATCCATCTGTGGCGTTATCAGCCATCATCCATGTGTGGAGTTATCAGTCATGATCCATCTGTGCAGTTATGAGCCATCATCCATCTGTGGCGTTATCAGACGTCATCCTTCTGTGGCGTTATCAGCCATCATGCATCTGTTGCGTTATCCGCTGTCATCCATCTGTGGCATTATCAGTTAACATTCTTGCTCCTGAAAGAGAAAACCACTGATCAGTACTAATAAAGGTAAAATGGCTCCCAGTAAATGAAAAATGAACAGTTCTCCTAGCCTGACTGATACACACACACACACACACACATTATATTTATATAAATATAAATATATATATATATATATATATATATATATATATATGAGCCTACTTCACATACCCAAAATACCACAAAACTGAAGACCATATAACTGAGCCGAGAGTGCCAAAACTTCAAATAAACGAATGATCACAAAGCCGAAATGTTTCCCAGGGTAAGTAATCACTGGGCCAACAAGGGGAAACTTGCACTTTTCCTCACTGTAGTGTGATCCCAGAGTTGGTATATTTAATTGGGGGGTGTGGGGAGTGCAGCCCCCAACCTGGGTAGGTTGTAGATGGTGGGGTGTTTTCTCAGTGAGTTTTTGGCCCAGTGGTTACGTACCCTGGGAAACATTTCGGCTTCGTGAGCATTCATTTATTTGATGTTTTGGCATTCTCTGCATGGTTATATGGTCTTTGGGTATGTGAAGTAGACCCATGTGTGTGTGTGTGTGTGTGTGTGTGTGTGTGTGTGTGTGTGTGTGTGTTGTATATATATATATATATATATATATATATATATATATATATATATATATATATATATGTGTGTGTGTGTGTGTGTGTGTGTGTGTGTGTATATATATATATATATATATATATATATATATATGTGTGTGTGTGTGTATGTGTGTGTGTGTTCTTCACTAGCAGGTTACCTAGAAGAACCACAGTAAGACTTTAGATCACAATCCTCCTTCTCCCTTTCCTCCCTATTGACTACAGCTACTCAGTATCAGTCAGGATCTGCCTTTAAGTTCTCCACCCCACATGACATTACCTAACTTCAAATTCCCTGTCTCTTTCATTGACTTACTACCCACATTCATCGCTACATTACTCTCTAAAAGATTTGTGCTGACAGTATGCCCTAATTCTTCCTCTTGTCTCTTCTGCGCAGACCTTACTTCCTAATCCATACCACTCTTCACCATCTCTTGACATTTCCCACTGACCTACTTCTAATTACCTAACTTACTGCTTTACCTGTCAACTACCAACTACTTAACCATCCTGCTATATCACAGTAACCTCCACTAACCTATAATCCAAGTGTACATATGATTGCAAATGCGTTGATACTAACCTGTTACAGAGTGTTCAGCACTAACCCACTGCAGATATTCACTTGAGAGACTTTAAAGGTTTTATTGTTTTTTCATGTTAAGTATTGTATGGTGCCTCTCTTGAGTTATGCCTATTACTATTTTGTATAGTGATAATTTGTATCCTATTTCTTCTGGGCTGGGCCTGAAAATGGTCCACTTGGATCATTGCTCTATACCTTTTAACAGATGGCAAGTAAGTAATTTACTAAATAAATAAATACATATTAGTCATGAGAGAAGTCAAATTATGTGTTTGATTTAATTGTTTTTGTTCAATACTAATGATCCCTTCTGGCAGTTAGAGCAAATGACTAATGCTTTGAACTGTTATGTGCCTAGGGTGCATGGTTTGATTCCTTTAACCTTCATGTGTCTTCTGTTTGACTCTGAGCAACTCTCTTAACTAGACGGTGGTCCCAGGTTGCCCATGAAAAGGAATAATTTGTCCAGTGGTTTTACCTGTTCAACACATAGGTAAAATAATTCCTACCAAAAGTTTTTGTACACCTAAATTTTGTGGTAACTTAATAATTTTCTTCCATGTTATGTTTGAGTAAATTCTGACTCTTAAATTCTTTTTAATTCCAGTCTGTGCTAATAACCTTACCTTTAATATCAGAAATTTCAATAGCTAGTGCTGTGGCATGAAGGGACAATGCCTAACTATGGCCAAGGTGACCTGGATTCAGTAGTGATATATGAGGCACTGGCAAGTGAGGATGGTTGCATCCATCCTGGGCAGGGCACAGGCATGTGAATTGGCTGGAGTTTTCTGATGGAAGTCTGGAAGCCAACTGCAGAGTGCTTCCTGAAGAATGGATTTGGTGGCTTCTTATGGAAATGAGGAAAGATTTGGCACTATCAGTCCCACTGAATGCCCCAGACACAAGGTATTACACAGTACATAGAGAGGGTGAGGTGAAAGGGGCAGCTACCTCAGGTGCAAAATGTTAGTGGGTACAATCAGCAAAACCAACAGGTGTTCAGTTCAGTACTGGCATTTGTATGCTGGTATTAAATTTAAAGTGAAGTGTTTTAGCATTCCGTATGGGGCAGGCATAAACTGTAGCCAAATGCTTACTGCAAATACACAAATAGCAGTTTGCCGTAGTATAATAGAAACAATAACTTCTTTAATTTTTTTTTGGTCTTCAAGTCCAAAGAACTTTTTTATTTTTTTAAGTGGTAGTGGAGGTGGGGGTTCTTGAGTGATGGACATCCACGGGCTTCTGAATAGCTAGCTAATCCTCTGGTCATACATGTACAGACTGTGAAGGGAAAACCAGTAGGAAGTCAACCACCTACAGCAGTAACATAAAGTAGATCCAAGATGTCTTCATTAGCTCAGCTGTAATCAGAATTCATTCAGTAGAGGACAGGAGGGGTAGGCAGACCCAACAATCAAGGATAAGCACTGGGGACCATTGATGGTCAGCTACATGGGAGGAAAAATAGCTGAAAAAAATCAAACATTCAGTGAAAGCACGGGAAAGCTTATTATATTTGAAAAACTTCATTACTCTGTTAATATTGTTAGTTTTATGCAGTCACCTGTCATATAGTAATTCATAAAAAAAATTCCAAATGTTTAATGTTCATAAGATATATTTACTTTTTCTCCTTCATAACTTACTGATGTGTTTGCTTAATATTTTATAAGTCTAGAGTATCTTTTTATCTTGTAGTACTTTCAGTCTTAATTCCAATACTTATTGTCATACATCTAGAAAAGTCTATGACCTTTCTTTTTGCTGAATATTGACTTATCTGAACAGCACCACTAACCTTTTACTTTCACTGAAGAATTTCAACAATTTTTTCAGCTTTTTAGAATGTGTGACTTGCATAATGTTGTACTAATACTTCAGATTCTAAACAGATCATTATAAGACCATGACTGAATTCCATTTCTAAGTGTTCTTAACAAATAACCCAACAACCCAACAACATTAACATTTGTACTGCATTAAAGCTGGTCTCATGTCACAGGGTAAATGTTCATTACCATACCCTGCCTGCAGTACTGAAACTATAACTTCTGACATCTATTCCTGAGCATTTAACATTATTATTTCCAGAACTGAATTTCTTCTAGTTGTGCAGGTTACCGTCTGATGCAATTTCTATGGTTTCTGATAGTTATCGCCATGTATGATAACTCAGTTAGTAGGAAATGCTGCAGCACAGTGGTGCATTGATATAATGATGTCTCACAACTCTTAGTTCTCCACCATGGTTCTTGCATGTGGGTTGTCTTTTGTATAGAGTCTGCATATCTGCCCTGTCTCTACATGGATTTTCTCTGGGTGTTCTTCTTTCCTCCCACACCCCAACAACATGTGGTAGGTGAATCAGTGGTCCCCACATTGCTCACAGGTTTGGGTGAGAGTGATTGAATGCACAAGTACATTCTGGGATGGCCTGGTAGTGGCATCCAATCTTGGGAGAGTTTCTCTGCCTCATGCCCACTGAGGGACATGAAAGTCTTTGGCTCCCCCATGATCCTCAGCTGAATAATGTGAGTAACTGGCTAATAAATACAAAGTACACATTGGTTTTATATATTCATCCAGAAGATATTCTACGACTAATTTTCAGGCTTCGGAGATCTTTAGATCTCCACTATGATCGCGAAAGTTAATAAATAAATCTTCTTCCTGTGACAACAGCATGAATGCCTTTATTTTGAAAATCCAGTTTGATACTCTTAACCTTGGAGTAGTGATGTTTGTAAATTACTATGCTACCATCATAATAAATGTCCATTCTCTTATGCATGAACTTCTGAATACCCTCCATACTAGAAACATAAAGACTTTGAACCAGAATTCAGTCACCACTATAGACATCATCCTAGACTAATACAACATATTCAAACTTCTTAGGTTCAAAGATTCATTGGTATATAGTAGGCTAAATAAAACTGAGGCCTTTTTAAGCCTATCCTTGTATTCCAAAACTCTGACATGTTCCAGTAGAAGGGGCCTGAAAGATGAACCATTTATAGGCTGACTGTTGCCATTAGAGACATAGGTGGCAAACTGGAGTGAATTTCTGGTTCCCCATCCAGTTGTCCATGTTATGCTTGAATTGGATCAGGGAGGAACTCTGCTTCAAGTGGATGGGGAGCCTCTTACAGAGAAGAGGTAGCTTCTGTGATATTTACCGGTCTCTCCAGCAGGTCCTATTCATATAAGAAGCAAGGTTTATACCTTTAGAATGAGTATTATTTTAGTGAGGAACCTCTGTGGATGTTCCAGTTGTTGGATCTGCCTGGCTAGATGCATATTGTAGGGGCACCGTACTCAGTGATAGGTCTGAGTGCCAAATACAGTGGAACAATGACCTCCTTGTACCTAGATGCTTTACCTTTATTTATAGGTTGAGCAACATAGAATGATTTCTGCACTACCTTACATATGTGATGGCCAAAGGCTTGATTCATTTCTATTTGTATTCCCAAATCCCTGATTACTGGGTTGATGCTTATGTGTGTATTGTGTATATGGCACTTACCAGAGATGGCTGACTTCTCAAAGGATATTTTTATGCATTTTTGGCACTTAGTTTCAATCCTTGACTCTGACACCGGTTATTTTTCTCTGTCAGTCATTCTTGGAGAACATTAGTGTCAGTGGGGGATTCTTTGATTGTTTCTAATTTGCAATTATCTGTAAATTTGGTCAGCTAGAAGTCCTTGACATTGGTCTTGATTTCAGTGAAGAAGATGCCAAAAAGGAGCAGAACCAGGACTGATCTCTGAAGGACTCTACTGGTGAGTGGCTTCTTTGTAGAGCTGTACTACCCATTTCTAACTTCTTGGATCCTCTCTGTGAGCCAGCTGGCTATCCATCAGGTGACATATGGGTTTTTACCAAACTGCTTGAGTTTGACAACAATGCCTGAGTAGGGTATTGTATCAAATGCTTTGACCAGGTCAAGCTTGGCAGTGTGAAACATGTTGCCCTTGTCCATTGCTTTGTGACCTTCTCAAGAAAGTCCGCCAGGTTGAGTAGGCATGACCTGCCCTTGGCAAAACCAAATTGGGTTGTGTATAGTGTCTGGAGAGTTCTTTTATCATTATAGATAATTTCCATGATAATTCATTCCATGCCTTGCCATATGGGACTAATGAGACTTATAGGTCTGCAGTTTCCAGGATATGTAGATGCCTCAACTTTGTACAGAGAGAGAGATAGAGAGAGGGAGATGACAGTTGCCATTCTCCTTTTGTGAGGCATGAAGCCTGTTTGGAGGCTAGAGTTAAATAGTGGTTCAAGAGGGACTGATAGGGAATGTTTCATGCTATTTAGAAGGCAGCCTTGGATATTATCTGGGCTCATTCATGCAGTGTTCTTGGCCTTAGGAGTGCATTGAGGACCTTTTCTCTAGTGGTAGATGGGTGAGTTATATTTGATGATATTTCCTGAGGGGGGAAAGAGAGAGTAGTAAAGTTATGGCTGAATTTGACTGCTACTTGGTTTGGTAATCTTCTGACTCAGTGTAGGTTAACAATAAGTTATGCACGCAATTGTGTATACCTTTTGAGGTTATAGATATAGTTAAAAATTGTCTTGTGTTTATCCTTGGCGTGGGAGGTGAGAGCTACCTCAAATTTGACTTTTTAGGTTTTATTTGCCCTCTCAGTTGTTTATTTGATGAGAGTGATTTTATGCTGGGTGCTGCACCTCTTAATTTTTTACATAATTTTCTTCCTTCTGTTATGCAGCTTATTGATATTGTGATTCCACCAGGGTGGCTTGTTTTTTTCAGTTAGTTCTGTACATAATTTTGGTGGGTACGGCTGGTTCTAAGCTGCTATGAACATGCTTTTATAGGGTTTCTATGAGCAGGTTGCATTTGGGTGCTGCTTAATGCATAGGCAACAATGATCTCCGTGTTTAGGAAGCTAGATATTTTGGCAGGTTATCACTTAATAGCAGGAAGATAGCCTTAGAGTAATTGCTGAACATTCCAGGGTTAGCCAGGGTTCCCAGTTTTATTTTTATTTCAAAGCAGACCATTTTGTGGACTGACCTTACCAGAGCGGACAGTACGCTATGGGTTATGCAGAACTCTTCCATATTACTGAGGACCAGATCAAGTATGGTCAGTGTACTGATAATCTTGTCCAGGGAGTTTGTGTTTACAAACTCCAGGAATCTTTGAGCCTACATGTTTGTTGTCATATATGACTCCCAGTTAATAATGGGATAATTAAAGTTGTGGATGAATATGGTATTCGGTTGAATAGTGAGTGAATCCAGCAAGCTTAAATACATGGTATGGGTTTCCTGGGTCATAGATGGGACCTATAGTTAGCAAGGAAGTGGTATGGGATTTTGCCTGTGGTGATTTGAATGTAGTGAAGATCAAATGGGTCGTCCTGTTTGACTAATGTTGAGGTATATTTACTTTTGAAGTGAATCAAGACACCTCCTCATTTAATCCCTACCTGTGTAGTAGCTGGTCTAAGTGTATGGAAGGCATTATAGCTCGGTACTCTCGGGCTGCGCTCCATGGCTTTAAACCATGTTTCAGTGACTGCACAGATATCAGCATTCTGTAGAGGGAAGAGAGCTTGTAGGGAGTGGAGTTTCTTGTTTAGACTCTTGTCACTGAACAGTAACACCTTTAGATTTTCTTGGTTTTGATTTGCTATATCAGAAGGACTGTCATGTTGGCATTGCCTAAAAAAGGCAGTATTGGGGGGGGGGGGGCAATGTTTAATTAATATTCAAAAGCCCAGAAGTAAAACTTGTAGACCACCCCTAGCAAAGGAGCATGGTTTGCTGACCTTCTCCTTCAGTGCTGAGAATTATTACACCTCCTTAGAATGACAGCAGAAACTAATCCAATTACTAAAGTCAGTCATCTTCTGTTTGTATTGTGGCATCATCCCTGGAAAAGGTAAAATGCTGCTCAATGCTAGGTTCATATTACATGTATTCCAAGGGTTCTATCACGTCTTTCTTCATATAATCTAGGGGGATATGTTTCAAGTTGTTTACAGCCGCATGGACTATGACTGTGTCATACTGGTAGCTGTTGTCCAATGACCCATGTGCATCCCTAATGTGGCAGATCCTGGTCCCTGATAAACAACTGACCATGACTTTCCCCTTTCTCATCTTAGTAAGAGGAACACCAGTGTGTCTCACAACTGAGTCTGCAAAGCCCAGAATGTTGGGTTGCGTGGAGGCTTGCCTTACAGGCTTAGAAGTAGATGCTCCATAAAATGTGACTGTATGTGTTGATGTGGGTGTTCTTTTCCAAGGCTGCATTTGGGGCTGCTGAGGACATTTTTTATTTGTGTTTTATATAGGAAGTCTTTGGAGTTTAGGAAGGTTACATTGAACTGCCTCAGCATATGCTGGTCTATGTATATGGTTCATGCTGTGTGTGATGGGTGCAGCATGTGTACTACTGAAAACTTGATTGAGTGCTTTTATGTGAGACATTTACCTCTAATGGCCTTGGGTAAATACATCATTTACATAAATTATCAGTTTGTTTGAGAATTAGCTAGTTGTCAATGAACATGAGGCGATTTCTACATTGCCTCAGGATGACCATATCCAGCAAACTGGCAATATAGTGGTGAAGTTCATATCCATGATAATAGGTAATTTTTTATTGATTTGATAGTTGTTGTGAGGATATGAAGTAAAGTCAAGAGTATTTTGTTCACAGCTCTGGGGACAGTGCTTGTCACTGCACAAACTAGTTGCCCTGTGTGCAATTAGATATTGTTGAAATTTCAAGGGTATTTTTACAGGGAAAATGGCAGTTCAAGGTGCCTACATCTATACAGAGCACTGTCTATCACTGTAGTAGAACCTGATGATTTACAGATGAAGTATTTATGTTGATACTTTGAGGTTAGGTTAGACATTAGCTATTCAATGAGTACATATTGAAAATAAAGACTTAGCTTTGTCAAGAATGATGAATAGTGGGGATTCCCCCAAATTGGTTACTACCAGGCTACTACTAGTACTGGTCTCACCACAGCTTCACACTGCTGGGATTTAATGTCCCTTTGCTCCTTTTCTCATCATCAACAAAACAGTAGTACTAATCCCACCATGAGAAGCAGGCCACAGGATCTTTGATAATCAGCGGTATCATCCCAGATGATGCAGGGTCTGTAGGCTTTGTTGTAGCCTTCTCCTGGTTGATGACTTGAATAATAACCAAACCAAGCACGAAGGCCCCACAGAGACACTCACTGCCCAGCCAGAGACAGTCAGGAATCGATGTCCATCTGTCCTTCTCTCACCAGGAGCAGAACAGTAGAACAGATTCTAAGCTGGCTCTTATGAAGCAGTAATCAGGCTTTCTAGTGATCAGCAGTCTCCAAGAAATAATGTCCATATTCTCCTTCTTGCATAAGGAAGAAAACAGAAGCACTAATCCCAAGATGACTATTGAGAATCAGAATGTGGGCTCTCCAATGAGTGGTGGTCTTAGACTCAGTATTGCAGATTTTAGAGGTAAGATGGGAAAATTAAGTTAATATCTTAAGAGGTGCAGTGTGTAATAGGCAGTTAGATATGAAAGAGGGTTAGTTTAAGCTTTAGCAATCTAGGAAAGTGCCACTAATTTTAAAAGAGCAAGCTGGATTGAATTGGTACTCAGTATTCTGGCTCTATGGAATACAGTGTGAGAGCAAATAAATTTAAATGGCTTAAGGGGAAGTGACTTCATAAATATGATAATTTTGTGCTTATTGACAATAGCCAATGAAAGATGAGAGGGAAGGAATTATGTGATCACATTAAAACAAGGAGTAGGCAACTAGAGAAGGTGTGAGTTTAAGAACACAGAACTAAGGTGGGAGAGTGGGGAAATCTAACTTCTATGCGACTCAAAAGAGACCCAACTGTGGATTCTTTCCTAGTTCAAATATGCAATTAAAAACAGACTGCAATTAAAACACAATGTAATGAAAATAAAACAATATACAAAACAGAAAAAAGCAACACAAAATACAAGAAAGCAATAGGAGGAAAAACTTACCTTTCCCTCACAGCAGTCTGTGGCAGAGACTAGTGAACTTTGCTTATTCCACATCTCTAGTATTAGTATCTATGAAACTAAATGGCTTACTCATATAAACCTCCTGCTTCACAAGACTAAGCTGTCTAAAAACAATCTGAAATCATTATTTTATTTCCTCTTTTTGAGGTATACTACATTCAAATTACAGAAGTTACACTTTTCATCAGATGTCCCTCAGTTGTCCAGAATTACAAATTTTATGGTTATGGATATGTACAATAGCAGTACAGTGTATGTACTATTTATATTTTTGCTATCATGTTAAAGAGTTTAAAACCTATTCTGTGGAGAGTTCCAGAATATTTGAACAGAATTTGAAATAAAGGAGCTATAGTATAATTGAATTATATCAATATTTCTTCCCTGGTGATCTGTTATTTTTTTTTTAGTAACTTTATATGCTGAAGCAAATTCATCACACTTTTGATTATCTGAATTCCCCCCTAAAGTGCTTGCATAGTATTTGACATAGCTATTGTTCCAAACTACTGGTAAGTAAGGCAGCACTTAACCACTCACTGGTCAGCATTTTAATGTCCTTTCTCAAAACCCCTCTGACAATTCCAAACCTGTTATAAACTGAATTTGAAAAATAAGTGTTGTAGTGCAACAGTATAGTTGAATTATTGCACTATTTTCTTATTCAATTAACTTGTTTGTTTAGGTCTCTATAAGAATAAGAAAATATTTCAGCAATTCAGTATTTTGGTCATAGGTGCATAGGTCACTAGGCAGCACAATGCCAGGGCACTTCTATGGGCTAGGCTTGTAAAGGCTCCAGGGCCATTAGCCTAGTACACACCTATAAACCTATGAACCTATGTGGTGTTCAGGAGCCTACCCAAACTTCCAGTTGCTCCAAGGTACTGTCTGGTTAAGTGACTTGCTCATAGTCACATAGTAGGCAACAGGCAACTGAGGAAATCAAACTCTGGAAGCTTGTTTACAGCTCATAGCTTTAATCCTCCATGCTAATTGTAACTGCCTCCACCCATTACATAAGCTAAAGTGACCAAACTATGCAAATTAAAAAGCAATTAAAAAAATCTTAATGAAGTCAGTGGTAGGAATTCAGAAAGGTCATCTTGAAGAGTAAGTCCACTTTATCCCTCACATAACCATTTTCAATTCAGTGATATCCCTAGCACAGAAAAAGTTTTTCAGCTTTTCCCGGTTAGGAGTCACCACAGTGGATCATCGGTCTGCTATTCATTGGCAGTGGATTTTTACGGTGCCAGGTTGCCAGCTCTGCGCCCAAACATCACAGAAGGGACACACAATAACACACACCTACCTGCATGTCTTTAAAGTTCACTCAACCACAGGGAGGACATGCAAACTCCACACAGAAGACAGTCCAGCCGAGAAACGAACTGGAGAACCTCTTGCTGTAACATGACAACGCTAACCGCTCCATCACTACTGCCGACAGTAATATCCCTAACACAGTGATGTACCATAAAGAGGTGAAACAGATCAGTAGGCTGTCACAGAGGCCCATCACAAATGCTAGTGAAGCATTCTGGGGAAATCAATTATGCCAATTATTCATATATTCTCTTCCTGGAAATTCCTGCAGTAAGGTGTTTGTGCAGCATCGTTCAGCTGTGTTAATGAACGTGGCCAAAAACTTGCGTTCAACATTGGTTTCAGTGGGAGAGATTGTGTTAGTTATAAGTGCTGGGCAGTTTAGCTTCAAGGTAGTGCTGCTGTATGTGTGTGTGTGTGTGTGTGTGTGTGTGTGTGTGTGTGTGTGTGTGTGTGTGTGTGTGTGTGTGTGTGTGTGTGTGTGTGTGTGTGTGTGTGTGTGTGTGTGTGTTTGTGTGTATGTGGCTGCATGAATGAGCATATGCAGACAGATGAGTGGCCTCAGTTGCACGTGTTTGTGTGTCTGACAGGATGGTCATAGTATGCATGGTGTGTGTCTCTCTTTATGCATATGTATTAATATGTGAATGTAGGTGTCGGGGTGGGGGGGGGTGGCTGTCATATCTCTATATTCCCCTTGACTAATGAGCAAATCCTATAATATTGCAGGGGCAGTAGACACTAGGGATATTATTTATATCATATCCTAAAGGCAGTTAAACAGCTAACAGAACAAGATTTTCAGCATGAAATATATGGGGCGAGGGTAACACTAGACACCACAGAAACTCTATATCATGCCATAAAGGCATTTAAACAGCTAACAGAACAGGTTTTGCAGCATAAAAGAAATGGGATGGGAGAACACTAGATATCAGGGATATTCTTATATCAAGCCCTAATGTTACTTAAAAATATTTAAATCCTGTACTCTTGGCACTCAAAAACACCTGTACAGTAAAGCTTTGCTTTCTACACTACCATTAGACACAATGGGTTCTCTTACATGTTATCGTGTGTCTTAAACTAAAAAGAATAAATGAAAAAGGGGGATTTTATGTCGCATGCCTTTGACACTCATCACAGAATGTGAGTAGAAGACACCAGGAATCCTCTTACAAATTACATAAAGTTATAAAAAAATGAGTTGAAGTAAAAGGAAGGGGGAGATTCAAACCCGGCACCCTTAGCACAGAAAGCAACTTGTCAGGCTAGAACTCTAACCCTCTACATTAACTGTGGAGGGGATGTGTTATAATGTCTTTTTTGCACTATAAAAAGTATGAATCTCTAAGCTGGTATTATTCACTGATTGTGAGTTTCAAGAGACAGGGCACATGCAAGAGGCAACATCAACAGCATTTTGTAAAGTCAGGGACAATTTTAATATATTACTTGGACAAGTTTAAAAAGTTAATATAGTAACATGTTGCACATCATAATGCACTTCTGAACAATAAGAAATTAAAATCTAATGTCTGCCATTACTAAATATCTGTAAAGATCTGATTTACGACAGCAAAGACAAAAATAAGTAGATACATCAGGGACGTTTTGACAACTAAGGGACAAGTAAGAGGTATGTCATGATGTGTGTGTGTGTGTGTGTGTGTGTGTGTGTGTGTGTGTGTGTGTGTGTGTGTGTATGTGTCTGTGTGTGTGTGCATGTGTGTGCATGTGTGTGTGTATATATGTGTGTGTTTGTGAGTGTGTTTGTGTGTGTGTGTGTGTGTGTGTGTGTGTGTGTGTGTGTGTGTGTGTGCACTCGTGCAGGCCTGCATGAGCACACGCGCGCGCGTGTGTGTGTGTGTATGTGTGTGCGTGTGTGACTGCGTGTGTGTGTATGTGTATGTGTTTGTGTGTGGTTGTGGGTGTGGCTGCTTCTGTGTGTGTGTGTGTGTGTGTGTGTGTGTGTGTGTGTGTGTGTGTGTGTGTGTGTGTGTGTGTGTGTGTGTGTGTGTGGCTGCCTGTGCATGTGTTTGTGTTTGTGGATGTGGCTGCCTGTGTGTGTGTGTTTGTGGGTGTGGCTGCCTGTGTGTGTGTGTGTGTGTGTGTGTGTGTGTGTGTGTGTGTGTGTGTGTGTGTGTGCGTGCGCATGTGTGTGCTTGAATTAAGGCATGTGTGTGGAAAATAAATGAGGGGTATCTGTGCCAACATGATGCATTGGCTGCTAGTGTTGACAACTGCTAAAAAGTGCTGATTTGCATTGATAGTAATTACAGGGAATTCAGAGAAATGCAAATCAGTGGATAATGAGGTATTTTCTCATTGTGGCTAACATATCTCTGAACTGCATTATGCACAATCCTTTGGCTACGGCACTTACTGCCAGTGTTGGGGTTCTTTCGGAATCCACAGGAATGAATATTTGATGTATTTACAGTGTTCTCAAGAGCACATGCCATGCTATAAGATGCTTCACTATGTATATCCACTGAATTACAAAATGTTATTTTTCTAAACACTTCATCATAGTGTTTAAAAATGTCCTGATTCCATATGGAGCACAAGCCACTAAACAGATGCATTTTTCACTGTTCTTCATGAAAAAAAATATGAAGAATAACATAATGGGACACATTTTACCTAGTGAATGATGTAATATGCTCACATTCTTATGCTTCAATTTATGAAATTACTCTTTATTCGTTTCACAACAAGCACCTGCACTTCTATGGACAATAGCGATAGAGTCAGTGCAGCTATAAGTCCTGTACTGCTGGGAATGTAGGTACAGAAATACCCAGACATTAAGTAGAGTTTACTTTGCCTGAAACTTGTAATTCATCTAGAGCACACACAGAAGTCTTACTATAACTCTAAAACTGTGGTCAGCAGTTTTAAGACATGTATTACTTTACTTTCAACTTATTACAGCACCCCTTCCCCTTTCCAGTTGGAACAACTTAAACTGACAAAGTGAAGTAAACTAACCATTTGAACTAGGAGCATTATGCATGATATTTTGTGAACCTGTGACCATATAAAATGGTTCCCATCTTCCCTAGAATCACAAATACTTGCAACCCAAAGGATCAAACTTAGAACTTCATATTTTTATTGCTCGGAAAATGCATGTTGATGAAAACCTCTTGCTCTATTAAACTTTTAACAGAATAACGAATACTTAAAAAATGTGTCTGATATTGGGCCTTTGTCCCTTCATTGTTTATAGATTTGTCAACAGTTCTTGAACATAAAAGTTGAGAGGTAGGGGGTATTGAATATCCTATCTGTCTCTGATTTTTGCCTTATGTTTTGGCCTATTTACTTGTAAAACTTGTATTCTTGCAAGTCAGTGAGGATTGCATTGACTATGTTATAACAGACATTTGTGTTTCAGACTGAACAGCCTTCAGAAAAAGCCTGCTAATACAAAGAAAAGCCTACGGACGGAGCAGTGGTAGTGTTTGCCTCACAGCAAGAGGTTCTCTGGTTTGATTGTCAGCTGAAGTGCCTTCTGTGTGGAGTCTGCATGTCTTTCCTGCATTCGTGTGGGTTTCCTCTGGGTGCTCTGGTTTCCTCCCACATTACAAAGACATGCATCTAGAGCATTTCTCCCTGGGCCTCCACTGAAAATTGGCTTGTTCCAAGTCAGACTTTCCTGGTTAAAAAATGTAAAATAAAATAAATAAAAGCCTGTTATTCTGGCAACTTTCGAGTTTTCACTGATTCTTGAGCTAAGGTGGTGAGAGGTATTTGGTTACAATGGGTTGAACAATATATTTTAACAGTAGTGAATTGAGAAAATAAATTTCTGTGTGTCAGTTAGTTATGTATTTATTCATTCATTTGATCACAATCAAACATCTTAAGTTTACAATCACAGTCATCCAAGTGGCTGTAATTAATAGTCACATTTGTGAGTGTGTAGATATAGGGGTTAAAATTACTTTAGCCCAATATTTTTTATTTTATTACATTCTGATATCTGAGGTATATACAGTGAGTAATATTAGCTTTAATTTCTGTGTACAGGGGCTCTCTGTAGATGAAAATGGTTGACACTGTTGTCATTTTGGTCACTATAAGCAGTCATCATTCTGGATTTGTAGAGGTAGTGTGCATTTTTGTGGAACCAGCTGAAGTACTTTATTGGGTGTATTTTTAGCAAAGTGATGTATCTGAGGTCCACATTTAATAAAGTGGCTGTAACTAATGAGTATGAGGATTGTCTGTGATCAAACAGGCATGGTCATTCACTTTCATCCACAGACTGATTCAGTACAAACTCACTCATTATAGCTACTTCTCTGACTATATACACCTTAGGTGTCTAGTTATAATCAACACTCTATGGCCCCCCCTGTTATCCACTAGTCTCCCCTGCACTCCCTCAGAGCCCTGCTATGTTTTACCCTCACCCTAGTCCTATTCCATCCAGACAGATTACTTTTTCCTTGCTTTTTCATACTTAATCTTACTTTTTACCACCCTCCGCTCACCCCTTGTAGCATTAGGTAACTGGCCAGGACTCCACAGTAATTTAGGTCTGGAGGAAGTAACTAAATTAAGATGGGGGTGTGCCTCCAGAAGTCATAAAGTTGTAGATGTACTGAGGTGCAACTTAGATTTTTTTTACTAACTTTTGACTTAATGATGGCCTGAACAAAAATTCATGAGTAAGGAAATGTATTCAGTCTTTGTGGGAATAGTGCCTGCGTTTCTACTCTTGAAAAGGCAGTTATCCTCGGTGTACCACTCTGGTGTTAAACTGGGATGAAACATAAAGGAACAAATGGCCAATCAGTGTATTATAGATCCATGCCCTGCCTCGCAAGCTCTTCCATTGAACCATCTCCAGATTTGTAGGAAGGGCACTTCTCAAGTTAGTACAAAATGTACCCTCTTTCATTAAGGATTCTTTCAATTTTTAAAGAGAATCAAAGATAAAGAGGTAAGGGAGGAGGACTTGGTGATCGCAGATATGCAGTCCCTTTACCCCTCTATCCCACATGAAACAGGGTTAGAGTGGACAGCATATATGCTGGCTAAGAGCAATGAGTATGAGTTGGGTGAAACCAAGCTGTTGATTGAATGCATAGACCAAGTGCTGTCCAGCAATTTCTTTTCCTTTGAGGGCTTATATTACCATCAAAAAAGAGGTGTAGCGATGGGGACCTGAATGGCTCCCAATTATGTCATTCTAGTTATGGCATACTGAGGAGCACATATTTTTTCAAACTTGAGTGGTTACAATAATGTATGTTTGTATTTTAATTTTATAGGTGACTTGTTTTTTATATGGAAGTGGGAGAGAGTTGAGTTAGAATCCTTTTTTTTAAGTGTTATGAATGACAGCACTGACTTTGTAAAATTTTTTCACCATTACGACAAGTCCAGTATTTGTTTTTTGGATTTAGAGGTGAAATAAAGGACATTAATAACAGGTTGGATTCAGTAATTAATTATAAGAATGTGTCCAGCAATGCAATTATTACCCTATTCCAGTATGCACCCCACTTATATTAAACATAACATAATCAAGAGGCAACTAATGAGGTTAAAGTGTTTGACCATAGGCAATCAGTTTTTGGACCTTTTTATTAAGGGGTTCACAGCAGATTCATACAAAGGGGGATATCCTACAGATGTTATTGAAAAATAGACCATCGGGCAATAAAAATCGAGAGTGGTCCCTTTCTATTGCCTTTGTTTTTTTTCTTTAGATAGTGACATCTAAAAAAAGTGATATAGAATAATTGGAGAATTTTGAAGTCAGTGGTGACATCAGGCAAGTAGTGGGGAACACACCTCATTTTACGAACAAAAAAGCAAGCAACATAAAGTTGCTTTTGGAAAAAAACAAAGAATAAACCCAAGTTCTGCAAAAGGGGTACTTACAAATGCCAGCAGTGTTCAATGTGCGAATACATTTCTGAGGGCCCTTATTTTGAGGTTTATAGAAGTGGAAGAACTTATTCAGTGCCTGGCTTTTTCACATGCAGCTTCTAGTATGTGGTTCACCTTGCAAAATGTTCCTCTTGTGAGGCGTTTTATGTAGGTAAAACCAATAGGGAACTAAACAGGAGAGTTTACGAACATCAGTATGATATTAAAATCAAGAACATAGACAATGCACTTGCTAATCATGCATCTAAGTGTAAAATTTTTAAGAAGTTTTACTTCTTTGTAATTGATCAGGTCACCATTGGTTTCTATGGTGACAGAAGGGGAGCTGGAATTTAGAAAACTGAAATGGCAGATAAAGCTGTATGCATATAACACTCCTGGGCTTGATAGTCGTTTCAGCTACCAAGTGGTACTTAATAGAAGGCAATATTATGATAAATGTAAATGAGAGTTTTTCCTTTTATTGTTCATTTATTGTGCTTTAAAAGTTTTTACACAGAAGTATTTCATTAAGAGTTAATGGTACTAATTAATTGAATGTTCTGAATTGAAGTCTTGATTGTACTAGATGGTATTTAAATGGTTTTACTCACAACTTATATTTATTCTGAAGAAGACCTGTATTGGTCGAAAGCGCTAAATCATTAGAAAGGTTAATTTTATTTCTTACAAGTTTCTTCATGTGGTGTTTTTTAAACATTTTTAATATTTTATATGATAAGAACCATAGCTATAATACTTTGCCTAATGTAATAATTTGGAAGACACAGTAGTGATGTTGTGTTTTAAATTATTTGTAATTTTGTAATAAAATGCAGCAGTGAACTATTATAAAACTGCTTTACTGTACATGGCAGGTATATGGTGGATTATGGGTCTATGTCATAACATCGAAGTTGCAAAACTTTGAATGTTATAATATCGAACCCCAAACCTTGAAGACTGACAACAGCGAAGCTGCGGAACATCAATTTTTTTCCCAGGGAAAGAATTTGGTGGGCCATTTCCACAGCTTCCCTATTTCCTCCACTGTGGTGCGATCTCGGAGTTGGTATATTTAAGTAGGGGGGTTTGGGTGAAGCCCCTAACATTAGAAATAGTTTGTAGTGTTTGTGTGTGTCATGTTTTGTGTCGGAACAGCGATTTTTTTTTCCCCAGGGAAAAAAAATTGCTGTTCTCAGCTGTTGGAGTTTTAAGATTTAGAGGTTACCAGTTCAAAAACATATGCCTTTTAAAGTTGATAGTCTTTACCATATATAAACAATGTATTAGTTTCATTTTTGTAAAATAGACCTTATCACAGTTTACTCATTGTGCATGCTAATCAACTTGTTTGCTTTTACATGCTTTATCTTCCCATTACATGCTGTTTTCTGGAAGATTCCCTGATGTCAAAGCAAACATTAACTGTAACATGTTATTCTTTATTGATAGCTTATGATGCATACCGGACTGTTCAGAAAATATTTGAAAAGTTTCCTCTATTTTACTGTTGTTTTCAGTATCTTTCACCAAAAACATAACTTTAGTTCTTTATTTGATACCTAGGTAAAATATTTATAGTTAACAGTTTTTAATTAAGTGAATAGTCTGTGGGGTTGTTCTAATAATTTTACTTTAAAAGTGATTGCTGTAGTTATATGTGATATGAATGCCTTTGAACTTTAACTTGTTACACTTGATGTTACAATTTGTACTTCTAACTTATTGCAGTGTGAGGACTATTTGGAGATTCTGCTATTATTTTTGAGAGTCTGGTTTATTTTTATTTATTTTACAAAGCTTGCGACTTGGATATAGTTTACACATTGTTATAGACCAGTAAGTACTCATTATAGTGAAGTAGTTAGGTAGGTCTGTTATATGTATACTGGAGACTCACTTTTCTCTCATTTTCTATTTGGCTTACCTAGTATGGTTCCTATTCTTTACTGAATTTCTTAGTGTTCACTGCACTATAGAGAGATTGAACATTTATACCTTGGAAGATTTTTTTAATCATAAATTTCCTGATTCAGTCAGTGTTCAACATGCAAGGTTTTGATTAAAGTATGTAATGATGTTTACATTTCTAAATGCCATAATTGAACACTATTGGGACTACTTTTAGTACAGTAATACTGTTTGCATGTATACAGACAATTGCATTGACTGGAGTCTGTACAGCACCAATTTGTCAAGCATATTCCATCTATTAGAGACTTGGAGTACACTGAGATAAGTACAAAATATGTTCTCACTCCATTGCAGATACTTTAGATAGAAAGCAATATTGGTGTTCAGAGTATTCAGTGGCTCCCTTTTACAATCAATGCTTAACTTAACTGTATGCAATACTATTTTTCACATTTAAACACAGAGACATTAATTTTGTTATCCGTAAGCATCATTCTTCTGGGAGGCATAACTATATTACTATCTTTATCACAAAAATATAGGACAGATTATCATTTGCTATTAAACTGTCAGCCAATATGAGTAATTTTAAGAAAAGTCTAGATAACTGGTTATAGAATTAAACTTTTATTGCAAATGTAATGGAGTCATTGTTTTTCAAATTGCTTTTGGCCTGTAACACTGGGTAATAACCTATGAACTTACCTGTACCTTTATTCACTAGTTAATGTTATCCATAACTTTAGCCATTGGGAAAGTTTTCTATAACTTTAATCATCAGGTCTTCTTCATATTTAGTCTCAACCAATGGAGTAATTCATTGAAGAATTATACTGGACATTCTGAATGTCTTTAAACTTATGCTATGGAAACCTTTACAAGTATGGTCAAGTCTCTTCTTTCTGTTATATAGTCAGTTTATTCAGAAGTTTTCACCAAAAAGGTTTAGTATCACTGATTTGTAGTCATATTTATCAACAAGTGGTACACATTTATCCATAAAATCATAATTTAAATTAATTTAAAAGTAGTTTTATTTTATCCTTATGATCATTATCCCTGAGTTTCTTGAAATCAGTCTGTACATGATACGTTATTATTCTTTATGATTTCCTATCAGTAGGTTGACAAGAAACCACTGAACGCCATCTTAGAAGTTAAGAATCTAAGAAGATGAAAGTGCCACAACAAGGAACAGCCAACGGATTAAAAATGGCAGACAACAGTCTGTGACAATGCAGAATACATATTCCATTAGCAGTCATAAATACACTTGCAGCCTAGTTGTTAAGCAGTATATAACAATGAAATGCATAAAACCCCACTGAAATCACAGATGCACCCAACTAACAAATCAGGCATAGCCACAAATGCAAACAAATCTGCATGCAGCAATGGCTGAGTGGACTGTGTCCCTGAGCAGTTAAAGGCTTCCTACCAAACAAGTGAGTCACCACAATGGAAATCCAAGCTCATACCACTGAGTTACTGCTACCATTTTATTCGGTCCTTGTCAGACCCATCATTGAGTATACTGCCCCCTTTGGCATTTACCTGACCAAACATATGCAACAGTTGGAATGCTCACAAAGGTTCCTTACAAAGACATTCCAGGGGATAAACGCATTACTCTGTATGGATCACCTTAAAGTCCTATCTCTATAATGTATCTCTTACAGGTTGCTGAGAGGCAATCAATGTCTGGCATACAAGGAAAAAAAAATTACAAAGTCAGTGCTGTCATTCATAACACTTAAAAAAAAGGATTTAAATTTTGCTTGTGACATAAGTAAGGCATGTTGGTGAGACAGATGTAGGTCTTCGAGGATCCCCATGCTCTAAAACAGTGTGAAGCAGAGTCTATCATTAACTCTATTTAAGCTTAACCTTGACCAATGGATGGGAAGTTGGAAATTCACCCTGGGTCTGGCTCCCATGTCTCTGATAGACAGAGGCAGACAGTAATGCCCAAACTAACATGCCCCTCACCACATAACCCCTTGAAACTTCCTAATTAACATACACTCTCCTAATAAATACCCATGATACATAGAGACACAATTGGGTTGGATTGCATGGCTATAATTATAAAGCCCTTGGTGGTGATTAGACTAGCATACAACTATGAATCTTTGAATCTAAGAAGTAGAATTGAGTGGAAATTGCAACAAGGTCTGTGAAAGGAAGAAACAAAAGGGGTGCAGTTTGCACACTGTAAAACTATGCCAGATCATAATGGGGGAAATACTATAATCATCTGGCCACCAAGAATCGAAATACTTGCTGTCAAAATTAAGCCCTTCAGGGGCCAAATTTAGTAAATTTCTTCTAATATTTCTGAGGCTGTCTGCAGATAAAAAAATGTTAAACCACTAACATGTGTATTTAATATAATTCTAACAGGAGAAAAATGTCCCAAAGCACTAACATATGTATTTAATATAATTTTAACAGCAGAAAAATGTCCCATTTGCCTTCAAGCAATCTATCATCATACCGTCACCAAAAGTTCATACATGCAGGCAACAAAGATTACAGACCCTGATAAAATCTATAGTAATATAAATGATGGGATAATTTAATTTCAGTTGGTGTTTTTATTGACTTGACAAGATCTTTTGAAACAGTTAACCAAATCCTCACCATACACAAACGTAATAAACTTAACTTTGGGTTTAACTCATTAGTTTGGTTCCAAGGTTGTCTAAATGGCAGAACATTACAAATTTTCTCTCTTAACACTATCTCAGATCACAGGATATTCAATACTGGCTGCTCCACTGTCATGGAGGGATAAAACCCTAACTATGGTCCACCCAAACTGGGTTAAATTAGTGACTTGAGCAACTGACAACGTCAGGGAGGGATGGGTGTGCCCATCTCTGGGGGACGGTGCTTCTTGGTGAACGCTTCTTGACTAATTAACATCTATATTGTGTGGAATGTCACAGTTCTTGCAGCCTATACACATCTTGCTTTCGAAGGCATTTTCTGAAAAATAAACTTAAAAAACATAAGATAAATCTAAATATTTAGTGAACAATAAAAGCTATTTTAACTGCATAAATAACAGTATTATCAGTAAGACATATTTTTTACAGTGATAATAGTCAGTGCATTCATAGTCTTTTCCATAAGAAAATATTATAATGTACAGAAACCCAAATTGTACTTTTTCAAAAGTGTTAGAAACAAATGTTCAAATGTACAACCTAAACATATATTGCCAGAACATTTTTATTAACCAAACATAAGCTTTCACATAGCAATAAGAACTTCCTCTATAAGTGCATTTTATTGAGATATTTACATAAATATGAAAACATATTCTTAGTTGTGTAATTATCAAAACAGATAATACTAGCTATCTCTTAAGATATGCAACTTACAGTGCAAATATCAGACAGTTTTCTTCAACAACATCTAAGGTTTCATTTAATTACCAAGCAACAGTTTGTATGTCATTGTTTTTGAAGCACTAAGTACATATGGAAATATTGCTTATTTTTATAACTACTAGCAAACAACTAGCAATATTTCCAGTATTGTATGATATAAACTAGCACTGACACTAAATTATCCTATCTCTCACATTGGTGTTTCAAACTATATACCTCAATGACATGTAGGTTTTTCACTTATGAAAATGCAAACATAAATTTGAAAATATGAATACTGAGTGACAAACAAAGATAAATTTCTCCATTGAAGGACATGCTAGACTAACAAGCTTAATGTCATTTTATTAATGACTACTTATGCTTTCTAATACTTTCTGTAATTAGCTGGCAAGTCACTTAGTTAAAGAAGCCTGACCAAAAAAGTTCTGGATGCCATAAGGTGGTATGGGTGTGAATTGGAAGTATGCAAAAATGCATTTTAGGCTGGAGTGAGTTAAGAGAAGATGTGGTTCAAAAAGGGAATTTGCCCACCGATGCAACCAGTGAGTGTGGGGGGCCGGAGAAGGGAAAAAGTGGGTAGGACATATAAATAAGTAAAAAATACACAGAAGCACGGTCTGCCACTGCCCCAGGGCTCAAGCCAAGATCCACAGGTGATGACTGGCTCCTACTACAGTGGAGCGTGTCTGAGGGGGGTAGGAGGATGCCATGCATGTGGGGGACTGGGGGCTGGGCCAGTATTAATGAGGCCTGAGGGGACCAAAAAAAAACCAAATATATAAATATATATATATATATATATATATATATATATATATATATATATATATATATATATATATATAAATACTGAACACTGGCATTCCCCAAGGCTCTGTTTTAGGGCCGCTACTTTTCTCTCTGTTTATTAGTGATGTCAGTCTTGACCTTCCCAACCACATTATTTTATTGTATACAGATGATATTCTAATGCTAGATGTCAGCAAAGCACACCAGGCACTAGAGGACAAATTACAATCTAAATTCATGCATTTATGTGCATAGGTTCATGAAAATAAACTTTTAATCAACAGTGAGACAACAAACGGTATGTTATTTTCCACTCCAAGCAAATCTCCCCTCACTACCACCTATATTTCTTAGACATAAATGGTAACATCATCTTTAATGTCACATAGCAAAAATACCTAGGACTAGCTGTTAACACTTTTCTCAACTTCACACCTCATATAGACAACAACATCTCCAAAGTCAGAACTAAAACAAAGTGTCAGGTAGTGTCGCTGGAGTCTACAAACAAAATACACTTGTAAAAAAGTAGAAATACAGCGACTCACGCAGCAGAAGTTGAATGAAATGCCAAACACCAATGGGTAATAGTAAATAAACAACAATTTAATAAAGGTAAGTGCTTTACATACTAATTTTTCTAATATGAAGGTTGATTTAATTTGTATGCTTTTGGAGCTGGTTTTAGAGAACAATGTTTTTTGGTGAAGAGTGCTATTTGCAGAAGGTTGGTGTAGCTATGGGCACTGCTTGTGTGAATAGCTATGCCAGCCTTGTGTTAGTATACAGGGAGTACGACAGGGTTTTATGTAACAATGAGTTTACCAGACACATTGTTTACTGTAAACATTTTGTTGATGATATTTTTTTTGCTGTGGAGAGGTACCTGTGAGTTATAGGAGTTTGGGTTTTTGCAGAGTACTACAGAATTGTTGAAGTTTAATAGTAATGTTTCTTGTAAATCTATAGACTTTTTAGATATAACAATTACCAGAGATGAGTTAGGTAGGTTTAAGATGGATGTATATAAGAAGTCATGTAAAAATAATTCCTATTTACATAAAAGCAGCATACACCCTAGGCACATTCCCAGGAATGTGCTTAGAGGGCAGGTGTTTCAAATTATGCATCTTCATACAGAAGAAGATTCTTTAGATCAGGCTCCGAAGGAATTTAAGGAAGAATTCCTGAAACAAAGCTACAAGACTAGAGAGATTGACTCTTGTATATCTAGTGGGAGGTCTGAAAGAGGCAATAAAGCTAGACCCTTTTTCTCTGGTGAGTTAGATCCTGCAACTGTACCAAGTAGAGAACAAGCAAAAGGCAGACCAGTTAGGTGTGTTTATTCCAATGATATTAATCTGGTTGAGATATAATGAAGAGAAGCTGGGACATACTTTGTAGTTGTCCTGAACTGACAAATTTGATAGGCAATAAGCCTGGGTTTTGTTTCAGGAATAATCTACCTCTCAAGAGACTACTTTGTTACAGGAATGCTGTAAATGCAATGCATTCCCCATCTTCTGCACATTGCGGTACATTTCCCTGTTTGAACTGTAAGGCTTGCAGATTTATTTATTGCAAATATACCTTTAGATATCCTAGTATACAACATGAGATAGAATTTTCCCTGTTCACAGATTGCAAGACTACAAATCTGATATATTATGTTTTCTGTGAATGCTGTTATGCATTCTATATTGGAAAAAAGAATCATTGTTTGAAGGACATGATTTTAGAATACCTTAGAGATATTAGACATAATAAGATGAGCAATGCTCTAGCTACACATGTTTGTGCCTTAGGACAATCTACATACCTTTAAGCTTTTTGTTTTAGAGGTTGTGAAGTTAGGTATGAGATGAGAAACAAAACTGAAGTGAGAGAACCAAGCTGGATCCTAGAGTTAGTCTTATAGCTTTCCTGGGTTAAATGAAATGCTTTCCCTTAAACCAGCTCTAAAGACATATTCCTTAACTCATTTGTTTTTTAT
Source organism: Protopterus annectens (assembly GCF_019279795.1). Lineage (NCBI taxonomy): Eukaryota > Metazoa > Chordata > Ceratodontiformes > Protopteridae > Protopterus > Protopterus annectens. The sequence continues at coordinate 308,132,910 of NC_056742.1, read as the reverse complement.
TATTATTATTTTCATTTTATTTTGATCAATACATGATGTTTAAATGAAATGTCTTTATAGGTATGTGTTTGTGTATACCTTTATATGTATATGTGGCTTCATGATGATGATGTCATCAGTGTGTGACAAGTTTGCTGAGAGGTTCAGTAGTGAGGGTTGTTTGTGAGTCACATACACAGGTAAGTTATTTTAATTAATTTATTTTAGATTATTGTGAAGGTGATTGTTTTATTGTTGGGAGGAGTCTTATGACTTTTTATTGAAGTTTTTGTAGTATTGTTATTTGGTCTGATGAAGCATTGTTGTTTTTAATGTGAAAGTGCTTACCTTTATTAAATTGGCATTTATTTACTATGACCTGTTGGTATTTGGTGTTTCAGTCAACGTCTGCTATGTGAGCCACTGTATTTCTTCTTTTTTACAAACATCTCCAAAGTCCTTTCTCAGCTCATATTATGTTGTTATATCTCATACCTCATCTCTATCCAGTTGCATGTACAGCCGTAGATTAAAATATTTTAAGTCCCAAAGTAGAATATGCACTATCCATTATTAGCCACCATTTAGAACACAACACTCAAACTTCAAACATCTGAAAATAATGTATGCAGATCTGCTATCTTGGCAGACCAAAAAACACATTACTATGACTTATCAGAGAATTTCCACTGGCTCCCTATTACCAATAGAATTAGTCTGCTTCTAGGTACCATAGTGTTCAAAATACTTATACTAAATTACTGCCCATCCCTGAAGACAAAACAAAACATGTTCTTCATATTGATCACTGCTGCAGTAGCTTTAGCTATATGGGTTATGTCTTGCCAAGGATATAAGAGCAGGACAGCTTCTAAAGCTTCAGGGCACATTCCATGCCGCAAACTCTCAGGTAACTCAAGCTGAGCTGACTAAAAGACACGTCTGTGCATGAAGCCATTCAGAGTTCTACTGCTGCTGGAGTACACTCCTCTGAAGCATTTAAGAATTGATGGCTGGCTTCTGCTTTCCTTTGCTGGTCAGATAAGTTCCCCTTTGGGGAGGGGGGCAACTTCCATTTTCTTAAATTTGTTGTAGTTTTATTATTTTCCTCTTTGGGAAAGTTATTTTAAATCTAGGAGAGTTGTGTTTTAATTGACTGTCTTGAGACTGTGGCATTATTTTAAATGGAGCACTCATTTTTTCTGTCAGTTTAAAAGCAATGAAACTAATTGAAAACATATTCTCTGTGGAGAAATTATGTTTATTTTTCAATTGTGGGGCTGCCGTAGTGTTTTAAAGTGCTTTTTATTGTATTTTGTTCTGTCAAAAAAGTAACTTTTGTGGACTGGTAGTTTTACCAGCATTTGCTACTTGTCTTTCATGGAAAAGAGGCACCATTTTCAGCTTGACCATGGAACAGATTGCCAGTTCCATTGGTCAGGCCTTCTTTCATCCACAAAAAGAAAAAGTTAAGCAAACAACCTTTGCCACCATAGCAGGCTAGCAACTTGCCTGAGTAGCAGGTGGGTGACTCTGCTGTGGCCATTTGTTGTACCTCAGACCATTTACTCCAGATCACTCTGGTGTAGCACCTACAGCCATCTATGGACTGGGGGTTAGCCACAACCTCTGCAGCTGTTGGAGTTCCCCTCAGTGGATAAAAGAGAGACATTCTTGTCAGTCCTGGGAGAGGGAACAGGGAGGTCTTCTCTTTTGTGTCAGAATGATGTGCCTATCCCTGCAGAAGCAGTGTTTGTCATTAGGAAAACTGTTGGCCCCATCTTTCCTGTTTAGAAAAAAAAAAAAGTATTTACACCTCAAATTTCTTTGGATAGGAGTAGTTTGCTGAGAATGGCTCACTGTTTAATTCAGGCTACTGATCCTTCTAGTAATGTAGGTAAAAGAAAGAGGGATTCCTCTTTACCTGAAGAAATTCAAGATCCTAAATCTGAACAGGAAGATGCAGAGACAGACTGAGGATTTTGTCCTCAGATTTCTGATTCAGACTCAGAGAAGTGCTCAGTTTCTGATTCTCCCTGTGGAGGTTTCTCCTTCTCTGAGACTATTGCAAAAGTGTCACAGTGTTTTCAGTGGGAGTACACTGTGGTTTCTCAGTCCCTCAGAAACAACTATGAGTTGTTATAAAAGGATTTTCTAGCACTTACACACGGTCTGCCTTAGAGGATGTCTGCATTACTCAGGAAGCACGAAACAGACAACGATGCTCCTGAGTAACCAAGTCCTGTATATAAAACAAGTCCAACAATCCAAATAAAACAGCAGGACTCAGGGATGACTTCAGGTTACAGTATCAAAACGTTCAATAAAACACAAGCGCTTTCATAGGTAAACGCCACTTCTTCAGATGTCTTTACAAATCAATTAAAATCATTCCCCCTTGTTATACATACATTTCAAGTCACATGATACACCAGTTAAGGTTTATTCACATTTAAAGCTATCAGTGACATAAATCAGCATTGCCTCACAGCAAGAGGTTTTCTGGTTCGATCCTCAGCTGGGGTGCCTTCTGTGCGGAGTCTTTCCTCCCTGTGGTTGCGTGGGTTTTCTCCAGGTGGTCCGGTTTCCTCTCACATCCCAAAGACATGCTATAGGTGGATTGGATAGACTAAATTGACCCTAGGCATGAGTGCGTGCATGTGTGTGCCTTCTGTGGAAGGCTGGGTGCCAGGCTGGCAACTCGACACCGTAAAACTCCACTGCCAACCATGAGCGGACAGATGATACACTGTGGTGACCCCTAACCGGGAAAAAGCTGAAAGAAGAAGAAGTGACATAAAGCAGCATCAGACATTAATATTTCTAAAATGCACGTAAAAAATACTAACAGAATTAAAAACTTAGAAGCAGCCATGTACTACCTAAAAAGTGGTCTGGACTTCGATTTAGGTTGTATTGGGACATATTCATTAAGCCCATGGCCATTGTCTGCTCTCAACCTCACTATCCACTTGGCTTCTAACTCCTCGGTGGCATTATGTAAGTCACCCCCTCTAATGTTTTCAAAGGTCCTTCTTATGGCCAAAAATGTAAACATATGTTTCTCATTACTACTCATAATAGGTTCATAGGTTCATACTAGGCTATCTGCCCTAGGGCATTTATAAGCCTAGCCAGAGTGTGTTTGGCTTTCGCCACCCATTTTAAATTAATTTTGCTATGCCCTTTTTCGAGGTTAGTATACTGTGCCTCTGTCTAACAGTGACACAGAAGTGATACCCGGGGTAAACCCATGATCCCCCATCCACTCATCAAGATTCCTCTTGAAGAGAGTCAATGAGGGACTCTGCCTAACCTGGACTGGGATTTTATTCCAGAGTGAAGGGAGCCTCTAGGTTATGAATCTGTCCCTCCAGCATGTCCTATTTATTTCAGTGCTGAGGTTCAAGTCTCTCGAGCGCGTAGCTTGATGGGATTTGGATTTTCTGAGGTGCAGCATGTCCATTAATTCTGGGTTGGACATGGCCTTATACATCAGGCAAAGATCGCCTCTGAGCAGGTGGTATGCCACTGAGTAGAGCTGGAGTATCTTTAACCGGGCAGCATATGGCATCTGTTTGAGCCCTTTGATCCTCTTGGTGAAGTACTTTTGGGGTCTTTCCAGTTGCTGCAGGTGTCTGGTAAGGTACATCCCAAAAGGGGCATTGTACTCAGTTATGGGCCTGATGAGGGATGAGTAAAGAGGCACGATGACCTCCCCTGTTCTAGATGTGAATCCTTTCATGATTAGGTGGGCTATGTAAAATGTTTTTCTAACCACTTTGGCCAAGTGGTTGTCAAATGAAAGACTGCTATCAACTTGGGTCCCCAGGTCCCTAATTACTTCTTCCATACTTAATGGATTACCACCTATGTGGTAATTTGTGGAGCACTGTTTTTGCCAAAGGGGATGACTATACACTTTTTGGCGTTTAGCTTGAGGCCATGGCTCTGGCACCAGTTGTCTGTTTCTATGAGGCCCTTTTGGAGGATGCTTGTGTCAGCTGGAGAGTCGATTATAGCCCCCAGTTTGCAGTCATCTGCGAACTTGGTCAGCCACAGTCCTTCCATGATGGACTGTACCTCCGAGAAATATATACCGAACAGGAGAGGTCCCAGGATTGAGCCTTGTGGGATGCCACTTGTAACTGGTTTGGAGTCTGATATGGCTCCAGCAATTCTAACCATGTGGGTTCTGTCCTTGAGCCAGTTTGCAACCCATCTAGTGACATAGGGGTTTATATTTAAGCTGGTGAGCTTATGTATAATGCCTGAGTGGGGTATTGTATCGAAGGCTTTTGTGAGGTCCAGGTAGGCTGTGTGGACCACCTTCCCCTCGTCAATGGCCTTGGTGACTGTTTCAAAGAAATTGACCAGGTTTAAGAGGCAGGATCTGCCCTTAACAAAGCCGAACTGGGTAGGATACAGTGTCTGTAGGTCCCCAATATCTTTTTTTATGAGGTCCAAGCTAGTGAGGCTTATGGGGTGATAGTTTCCAGGATCCGTTGAGGCACCACCTTTGTGGAGAGGGACCACTGTTGCTGTACGCCACTCTTTGGGTACATATCCTGTGGTAAGGCTGAGATTGAACAGTAGTTTTATGTTTGGGTTTAGCTCTTCTTGGAGTTCATGTAGGACACAGCCCGGGACACCGTCTGGTCCCATTGATGCTGTGTTTTTGCTTTGGAGAGGCGGCTCTTACCTGAGCATCTGAGATGTCAGGGGGCCAGCACTCTGCTGGGATAGATATTTGCCCTTTTGGTGGGGGGGGGTTTGCGCTGAACCTGTCAGCTAGGATGTTGGCAATGTCTGTGGGTTTGGTGTATTTTTTGTCATTTTGGACTAATTCTGAGCATATCTGGGAATTCCCACCCAGGTTCCTAACATAACTAAAGAAAGCATTGTGATTATCCTTAGTGTCCTGTGCAATTTTTCTCTCGAAGCTGGCCTTTGACGATTTTATGAGTGCCCGTAGTTTTTTGCTAACACTGATCAGAGATGCCTTCCCTTTTTGGGATTTTGCTCTATCATGTAGTAGCTTCCTCCTTCTATTGTATAGTTTGTTTATGGCTGGGGTCCACCAGACAGGACGTCTGCCTTTGGAGGATTGGGTCTTGGTTTTGTTTGGGATTGCATGATCCATGCATTCCTGAAGGTGTTCATAGAATGCATTTATAAAGGATTCTGCGGTCTGGGCCGTATTTTCCACAGGCCCGGGCTTTGAAGGATTCCACCTCGGTTTTGAGGAGTGTGAAATTTGCTTTAGAAGTTTTTCACTGTGGTTTTCTGGGCAGGGAGTGGGGTCGGGATGTGAATATCCAGTGAGATTAGTTTATGGTCTGATCTTACCAGTGAGGATACACTTCTGGTCTGGAGCATTGTGTTTATCATTATTGCAATTTACTATGACCTGTTGGTATTTGGTGTTTCATTGAACTTCTGCTATGTGAGTCACTGTATTTCCTCTTTTTTACAAACATCTCCAAAGTCCTTTCTCAGCTCATATTATGTTTTTATATCTCATACCTCATCTCTATCCAGTTGCATGTACAGCTGTAGATTAAAATATTTTAATTCCCAAAGTAGAATATGCACTATCCATTATTAGCCACCATTTAGAACACAACACTGAAAAACTTCAAACATCTGAAAATAATGTATGCAGATCTGCTATCTTGGCAGACCAAAAAAACACATTACTATGACTTATTAGAGAATTTCCACTGGCTCCCTATTACCAATAGAATTAGTCTGCTTCTAGGTACCATAGTGTTCAAAATACTTATACTAAATTACTGCCCATCCCTGAAGACAAAACAAAACACGTTCTTCATATTGATCATTGCTGCAGTAGCTTTAGCTATATGGGTTATGTCTTGCCAAGGATATAAAAGGAGGCCAGCTTCTAAAGCTTCAGGGCACATTCCATGCATGCAAACTCTCAGGTAACTCAAGCTGAGCTGACTAAAAGACAAGTCTGTGCATGAAGCCCTTCAGAATTCTACTGCTGCCGGAGTACACTCCTCTGAGGCATTTAAGAATTGATGGTTGGCTTCTGCTTTCCTTTGCTGGTCAGATAAGTTCCTCTTTGGGGAGGGGGGGCAACTTCCATTTTAAATTTGTTGTAGTTTTATTATTTTCCTCTTTGGGAAAGTTATTTTGAATCTAGGAGAGTTGTGTTTTAATGGACTGTCTTGAGACTGTGGCATTCTTTTAAATGGAGCACTCATTTTTTCTGTCAGATTAAAAGCAATGAAACTAATTGAAAACATATTCTCTGTGGAGAAATTATGTTTATTTTTCAATTGTGGGGCTGCCATAGTGTTTTAAAGTGCTTTTTGTTGTATTTTGTTCTGTCAAAAAAGTAACTTTTTTAGACTGGTAGTTTTACCAACATTTGCTGCTTGTCTTTCATGGGAAAGAGGCACTATTTTCAGCTTGACCATGGAACAGATTGCCAGTTCCATTGGTCAGGCCTTCTTTCATCCACAAAAAGAAAAAGTTAAGCAAACAACCTTTGCCACCATAGCAGGCTAGCAACTTGCCTGAGCAGCAGGTGGATGACTCTACTGTGGCCATTTGTTGTACCTCAGACCATTTACTCCAGATCCCTCTGGTGTAGCACCTACAGCCACTACAGACTGGGGGTTAGCCACAACCTCTGAAGCTGTTGGAGTTCCCCTCAGTGGGTAAGAGAGAGCCATTCTTGTCAGTCCTGGGAGAAGGAACAGGGAGGCTTTCTCTTTTGTGTCAGAATGATGTGCCTATCCCTGCGGAAGCAGTGTTTGTCATTAGGAAAACTGTTGGCCCCATCTTTTCTGTTTAAAAAAAAAAATGTATTTACACCTCAAATTTCTTTGGATAGGAGTAGTTTGCTGAGACTGGCTCACTATTTAATTCAGGCTACTGATCCTTCTAGTAATGTAGTTTCTGGTAAAAGAAAGAGGAATTCCTCTTTTCCTGAAGAAATTCAAGATCCTAAATCTGAACAGGAAGATGCAGAGACAGATTGAGGATTTTGTCCTCAGATTTCTGATTCAGACTCAGAGAAGAGCTCAGTTTCTGATTCTCCCTGCGGAGGTTTCTCCTCCTCTGAGACTATTGCAAAAGTGTCACAGTGTTTTCAGTGGGAGAACACTGTGGTTTCTCAGTCCCTCAGAAACTACTATGAGTTGTTATAAAAGGATTTTCTAGCACTTGCACCCTGTCTGCTTTAGAGGATGTGTGTATTACTCAGGAAGCACAGACAGACAACGATGCTCCTGAGTAACCAAGTCCTGTATATAAAACAAGTCCAACAATCCAAATAAAACAGCAGGACTCATGGATGACTTCAGGTTCCAGTATCAAAACGTTTAATAACACACAAGCGCTTTCATAGGTAAACCCCACTTCTTCAGATGTCTTTACAAATCAATTAAAATCATTCCCCCTTGTTATACATACATTTCAAGTCACATGATACACCAATTAAGGTTTATTCACATTTAAAGCTATCAGTGACATAAATCAGCATCGCCTCACAGCAAGAGGTTCTCTGGTTTGATCCTCAGCTGGGGTGCCTTCTGTGCGGAGTCTGTCCTCCCTGTGGTCGCATGGGTTTTCTCTGGGTGGTCCGGTTTCCTCTCACATCCCAAAGACATGCTGTGGTGGATTGGATAGTCTAAATTGGCCCTAGGCATGAGTGCGTGCATGTGTGTGCCTTCTGTGGAAGGTTGGGTGCTGGGCTGGCAACTCGACACCGTAAACTCCACATGAGCAGACAGATGATCCACTGTGGCGACCCCTAACCGGGAAAAAGCCGAAAGAAGAAGAAGAAGTGACATAAATCAGCATCAGACATTAATATTTCTAAAATGCACATAAAAAATTTCCACACATAAACTAACAGAATTAAAAACTTATAAGTAGCCATGTACTACCTAAAAAGTGGTCTCGACTTCAATTTAGGTCGTAGTGGGACATATTCATTAAGCCCATGGCCAGTGTCTGCTCTCAACCTCACTATCCACTTGGCTTCTAACTCCTCGGTGGCATTATGTAAGTCACCCCCTCTAATGTTTTCAAAGGTCCTTCCTATGGCCAAAAATGTAAACATATGTTTTTCATTACTACTCATAATATGTTTAGCCAATGCATTTACCTTATTCTTTTTACTAATAGAATAGATATCCTCACGTATTCTCTCTTTAAGAGACCTATCGGTCTTCCCTACATAGAATTTTCGGCATTCCACACAATGTGCCAAATAAACAATGTGCTGAGTCTCACATGTAGCTCAGACCTTAAAATTATAAGTTCTCTTCTGATCTGGATGATCAAACTGTGAGCTAATATCTATATATTTACAGAAAGAGCGCTTTCCACATGGAATAGTCCCTTCAACATCACTGTCCCTATTCTTCATTTTTGGGTAACATAACTGTCTTTTCAATATTTTACTATTTTTTAATAGAAACTTAGGTTCTGTATCTATCAGATCCTCGATATCTTTGTCTGTTTTCAAAATGTCCCAATGCTTCCTAACAATATTCATATAAGTATGTACACATTGCTAGAATAATAAAAAGGTACTCTTAACTTACTTATTATTATAGTTTATTAACGTTCACCCCTTCCTCATTATACTTAGAAAAATATGGTCTAGCTTTAGAATTCCTTAATTTCTTTACTTCATTCACACCAGTTTCTATCGCTTGTTCATTATATCCCCTTTCCTTCAGTTCGACACTAACTGTCTCTACTTGAAGAAAATCTTCATCATGCACATTCAGTCTGGAAGCCCTATACATATGATTTTTCACAACATTTTTAAATATATAGTGTGGATGCATGCTATCATTCAAAAGAAGATGATTAATATGACACGTCTTCCTATGTTGCTTAATAAAGATCATACCCTTTTCATCTATTTGTATACTCACATCCAAGAAGTCTATGCTTTTCGTAGAATAAGTAAAACATAAGAAAGATGTACTACTATAGATGTACTGCACAAACACTTTAAACCTCTCAATTGTACGTAATGCCACCGAGGAGTTAGAAGCCAAGTGGATAGTGAGGTTGAGAGCAGACACTGGTCATGGGCTTAATGAATATGTCCCAATACGACCTAAATTGAAGTCCAGACCACTTTGTAGGTAGTACATGGCTACTTATAAGTTATTAATTATGTTAGTTTATGTGTGGGAAGCTTTTATGTGGATTTTAGAAATATTAATGTCTGATGCTGATTTATGTCACTGATAGCTTTAAATGTGAATAAACCTTAATTGGTGTATCATGTGACTAGAGATATATGTATAACAAGGGGGAATGATTTTAATTGATTTGTAAAGAAATCTGAAGAAGTGGGGTTTACCTACGAAAGTGCTTGTGTTTTATTAAACGTTTTGATGCTGGAACCTGAAGTCATCTCTGAGTCCAGTTGTTTTATTTGGAGTTTTCCAGATAGTCAGCCAGCTGTCCCTAAAAAGGCAGATAGGGTGCATAATATCCCAGTCATTTAAATTTTTATACATTGTTCCCAAACCTGACCCAGCTACTATAGTTTTAGTTGATTCCACTGCTGCTAAGCACTTAGTTAATTCTAAACATGATCTTTCAGATAAGGATGAGAAGTTTATTGATAGGTAAGGGAAAAAAAGTATATACTTCTGCAGCTTTGATTTTCAATTTTAAATTGTCAGGCTTATATGTTAACATCTGCTCTGACAAATTGTAAAAGTATGACAAATGTTTTATCTACAGTTCCTTCTTGTGAAGAAAAATCTGCTTTCAGTAACAGTTTATTCTATAGCACAAGTCACTAGCCATTGTGTGTGTGTGTGTGTGTGTGTGTGTGTGTGTGTGTGTGTGTGTGTGTGTGTGTGTGTGTGTGATTCTTCTTCCAGAGCTGTGGCCACTGGTACTGTTTAAGGAGGTTTGTTTGGCTGCATTCTCAGAACCCTCTAATTGGTGTAAAAATGAGATTTTAAATTCTCCCTTGGATAGAGATTTAGTGTTTGGCCCCTTTCTGCTGCATAGGTGATCAAGAAGTGTGATGAAAGGGGCAAGCTGATCCAGGGAATCTCTAAGATTTTTCAGCCCTTCTTTACCAAATTGTCATAAGGATTTTTTTTTCATCATCCAGTTTTAGCTGAAAACAGAATAAATAGTCTGAATAGAATTTATGTAAACAGACATTTAAGAAGTGACAAGGTGGTTCCAAAAAGAAGTGTAAACCTCCCAAAATGAATGACATTCCAACAAGTCTGAATTACTGTTCAAGGGACCTTGTGAGCCTTCCCACCCTGTTCCCTTTGTTCTTCCAGAAAGGCTGAATCTCCATTTTTCTCTTTGGCCACAGATTGTTTCAGACAAATGGATTCTAAAAATCATTCACAGAGTTACAGATGTCAGTGGGAGGAAATTTCTCTGCTCCAGGTGGGTCATTCCTCATCCTGCAAATCACTCTTTTTTGTTTCCACCTGTTCATCACATGCTGTCCCAAGGAGTGATATAACTAATTCCTCCTTCCCCAGTGGGGAAGGAGTTTTATTCAAGGATGTCCTTAGTGCCAAAGGAAGAAAATGCTTGGAGACAAGTTCTGGATCTTTCTTTCCTAAACATGTTTGTGATAGTGCTCAAATTCAAAATTAATTGAATGTATTTCCAGGAAGGACATCTTTACATTGAACTGTCTATAGGATATAAGTGTGTGTGTGTGTGTGTGTGTGTGTGTGTGTGTGTGTGTGTGTGTGTGTGTGTGTGTGTGTGTGTGTGTATGTATATGTATATATATATATATATATATATATATATATATATATATATATATATATATATATATATATACACACACACATACATATACATGCATACACATACACATATACTTTGCAAATATTCTACCCTGCTTTGTTTCTATGTACCGTGTCATGAAAACCATACGCATTGTTATTATTACTGCGCAATTTAGTATTATATCACTGTACATCTGTAACTGGGTTATGGCTGAAAAAGGTCAGTGGGCCACTTCACTTAACCCGTTAAGAATTTAAAAATAATTAAAATAAATGTCCTGATACTGTCACAGCATGTGGAGGTGAAGGGAAATATAAAGAACCAGCTGTCTGCAAGTAACATGACCATCCAGCATAAATAATACAAGGTTTCCTGGCAGAGTTAGACCACAAATGAGATAGGCCATGCTATCCCATAGGCACCTCAGAAGAACCCTAACAAGGAAACTGAAGGCACAGTATACTGCAGAAGAGGACAGACAGCCCACCTTAGCTGACACCAAAGCAAAGGCATATAGTCTGGAATCCAGCACAGTATTTGTAAATAGGGACCACAGTATTGGTTGTGACAACAGAAATCATACAGGATCTGAAGGCTAGTAAGCTATGGTTAGCAGACAAATCCTTTCTATTAAAATCATCAGTATGCTGTCAGTTGTCCACTGTTTGTGGAACCATGGGAAATAGTGACTAAGCAATGGTACTGCTACTGTTTATGCCCTTATGATGAACAATATTAAATAGGCCAACAGCTTGTAATGGAATAAGCAGGGACAGAGGAGTTGAATTAAAGGCAGAAAAGTATAGTTATTATTGTATTTCAACCCAATGGGCTTTTAAAAAGGGCAGCAATAGAGTTCTTCAATCATGTATAACATCCCATCAATTAGCACCAAAGACTGTCTGGCTCATTGTGGATTGATAGCCCTATTTAGCTATAAGTCACCTGACCCCCAATGTGTGATACCTTCTCTGTACTGAAAAGGGGCTCAGTTGGCTTTTACGTGTAAACAAATGGATATAAATAAATACAGTCTTTGGCAGAAGACATCTGTACAATATGTAGAAATTTTAAATTATTAACTTCTCCAGCATGGCATTATAAAATGTATGTGATAGATTACTGAAGACTAAATATCTATGGATCTTTCCTCAAAGCACTTCCTGCTGTGGTATCCAGATATCCAGGAACATCTGATTCACAGTATTCCATCATCAAATCAAGCTTCACTTATTGCACATACATTGTAGTCCTCTCTGTAAAATATGCTCCCAAGAGTGGCAGTTTCCATGTTTAAGCATAATGGGTCAGTAAATAACAAGGGAGGTTTACTGTTTCTGCACTATGCATGTTAGGGCTATAAGATGTCTTATGGAATCCAAAATATCCTTATTGATTGCAGTGAAGAAAGAGCTGACATATTTAAGTTCTTGAGTTGATATAATTCCTCAGCAGAGAATAAACTAAGACATATTTTTATATGCTGTCATGTTTTTACACAAATCAAAAGCAATCTATTAAATTAAATTAAAAATGCTGACATAATACATGCTACTTTGACATCTGTATCTGAGAGCCATATTGGCTGATCATTTCAATAGAGCCATAGATAATTGTATCCTAAAAGGAGTGATGTCTGACACTTTTGATTCTCTTATGGAATAATGTATACTCATAGTTTTGTGATAACATAACTGAATGCTTTAGTCATGTTGTAACAACATGGATAGCAAAATTAGAAAATGCATTGAAGATTAAAAATAGAGGTAATGTGACAGTTTAGTCACTGGAGGGCAGCAACATTATAATTTTCTTACTTTCCTAGCTCCTTGTAATATTACATTCATTTTCAGGTAATATTTATATCGTATTGTGTGTTGTGTGGATTTTCAGATCTTGTTTGGAAAATGTTTTAACTGTACATTTTTACTGATTTAAAATTCAGGCATATGCAATAAAATTTGTTAGACGTGATATCTAGTATTTAGGATCTTCTTCCGGCTTTTCCCGGTTATGGGTTGCCACAGCGGAACTCCGGTCCGCTAATGATTGACAGTAGATTTTTTAAGGGTGCCAAGGTGCCAGCTCGACGCCCAACCTTCAGTGAAGGCACGCCCATTCTATGCATGTGTTTTGAACGCCACTCGACTGCAGGGAGAACATGCAGACTCCACACAGAAGGCGCTCCAGCCGAGAATCAAACAGAAGAACCTCTTGCTGCACCACCGTGGCTTACTTGATTAATTTAAATTAATTGTGTTGATTGTAAGGAAATAGTATAAATAGGGGAGGTTTAGTGGAGTATTTTGTTTGAAAAAGTTTTTGGATGAGGACAAAAAGCACGGTGAAACAGTTAAGCATTTAATGATTGATTCTTTTTTATTTTTATTTGTGGTCAAGGGAATGTAATAAAATTGCTTTGCCAATTTGTGGGCTGTCCATTATTGATTATCTGCACCTCTACAGTGTTGTTTTGGACTTTTTTTAATTGGCTTAGATTTTCTAAGCTCCTTGGCACTAGTTTCTGCTGGAGTACTAATGAGGTAATTCAGATGAGTGTCTAATGCCAATTAACCATGCACTCTGCCCAGAAATGTCTACAGCTACTGATTTATAAATGATGCAGAGAATTTCTTGGCCATGTAAATTATAACGGTTGGTGGAAAAATTTAACATCATCAAAAGATACAGTTTATTCATTGACTTTAATAGAAGAAGCCTCAGTGCAGGGAAGTTTAGTGGAGATGTGAGGGTGGGGGAGTATTAGTGTGTGCATATGTGTGGATGTGTTTGTACGTATCTGTAGGGGAATGATTGGAGTTAGATGTGTGTGCGTGTGTGTGTGTGTGTGTGTGTGTGTGTGTGTGTGTGTGTGTGTGTGTGTGTGTAGGGAATTTAGAGTGTTGGTATGTATGTGAGTGTCATATTACATTATCACCTTGGAGCCTACAGTCAGGTTGTGTGCCCAAGAATAGAAGGCTACAAAGAAGGTCCAACCACTGTTCTGGGTAACTACAGGCCCATAAGTCTAACTAGCCTCATATGTAAAGCCACAGAAAGATTCATCATGGACATGATGAATGAGGACATAGGTAACCTGCAAACACTGGATCCATCACAGGTCGGCTTTGTTAAAGGAAGGTCATGCCTATTAAATCTGGCAGACTTTTTTTTGAGAGGGTGACCAAAATACTAGATGAAGGCAAGACTCTGGACACAGCTTACTTCCACCTGGTAAAGGCTTTTCATACAATACCCCACTCAGGCTTTATAGACCAGCACACTAATTTAGTTATAACCCCTTTTATCACCCTCTGGGTAGTCAACTGGTTCACTGATAGGACCCAGGAGGTGAAACAGGTGAGGTCACCTCCACCAACAAGCCTGTCACTAGTGGAGTCCCTCAGGGCTCGTTACTGGGCCTGCTCTTTTTTGGCATTTATTTCTCTGAAATGGAAGCAAATGCTGAAGGTTTATGGCTGACTAAGTTTGCAGAAGATTGCAAGCTGGGGGTTATCACTGACTCCCCTTCAGACACTAGCATTCTTCAAGAAGGCCTATCTCTGATTAGCAAATGTTACCAATGCCATGGTCTTAAACTCAGTTTTAAGAAATGCATACTTGTACCCTTTGGGAAGTCAACCATCCTGATTAACTACCATGTTGATAAAATACTCCTAAGAGAAGACCCAGCAGTCAGGTATCTGAGTACACACGTAAATATTAGCCTTACCTTTGACCACTACATGTTTACAGTGGTGAGGAAATCCTTTTATGTTGCGCAGTTTATAAGTAAGGGCATGGCACCTATGTTTAAAGAGGTCATTATCCCACTGCACTCTGCTGTTATCAGACCAATCTGAGTACAATGCTCCTTTCTGTATGCTCCTGACCAGGCATATGCAGCAACTACAGTGACCCCAGAAGTTTCTTTCAAAAAGAATACAAGGTGTAACAAACCTGCCTTATGCAGAGCACCTTGAAGCCCTTTCATTTTATTCAGTCTCCTATACATTGTTGAGGGGTGATCTATGCCTGGCTTACAAGATCTGCAACCCCTACACTTATGAACCTCCTGAATATTCATAAGTCAAACAGTACCAGAAATACAAGGTCTAAGGACCTGAATTTTGTCTGTGACTTAAAAGGACTTAGGCAGAAATGTGTTCCAGAGACTGCCCTTCTTGTGGAATGGGCTTCCCATTCATGTGAAGCTGAGTTTGTCTATTACCCAGTTTAAGTGCAAATTAGACCAGTGGATGGGGAATAAATATACCCTGGGCCTGGCGTGGCCCCCCCAGGCCGTTAACCTAGTAACAATCTGTGAATCTATGAAGTAGTTAACTGGCCACTACCCCCCTCTCCCAAACTTCTATTCTTCATTATGTATGTCATTCAGTGTAAAACATATTTTGGCATGGAACAGTGGCATTCACATTGGATGGGGGCATTCGGTGAGAAAGCAAGGGAGACTCCATACTCTTTATTAGTCGAGTCTTGTGGGATCTGTAATAACTCCTTGAACTACCACCAGTCAGGCAGAAAGAATGGTTTAATGTCAGGAACCTGATTGTTTGTCACTGGACAGTTGACTGATACTCAGAACATTGTCACTAGAAGGTTGACAATGTCTTGTAATGGCCATGAAGAGTCAGAGAAGGCTGAGAAGGTGATGCATTTTTGTCACTTTCTTTCTCTTTTATTTGTTTGTGTGATCTTTGAGTTGGTATAACTAGAGTTCAGGGAGTGTGGATGACTGCCATTATTCTGGGGTACAGGGAGCCTGCCCCCTATGCAAAAAAAAATGTTTTTGTGTTTTGCAGCCTTGTAAGTGTCACTGTTTTGAGTAGCAACCTCCTAAAGTTTTAAATGATTTGAGTTTGAATAATCACATCAACTAAACAAGGCACAAGTATTTATTGTAATCCCTTTAACGGCTCATCCAAAGAAGAGGATTTTATTAGTACAGATATTTGCAACATACTGCACTGCTGAACTTTCATTTCAGTCTTACAACAAATGCCTTTTGTGGGAATTGAACTGCTAGCCTTCTGCTCTACTGCCATAATTGTCAAGTCTACAAAATGCTGTTCAGCTGATACTGCTTTAAACAACCTTTGCTTTACACTGGGTTTTGAAAACAGATTTTAACTATAACATTTTGCTGAAAAAGTTGACTTTATTGCTTTCTTTACCCAAATGTGTTAATTCTACTAATAAAACAATGTGTATTTTGTATTCCAACTTTTAAGTGCTGCAATGTGTAAAATGTTTGTCTTTAAACTTTGTGAAAAGTAGAGCTCACACTAACATGGAACATTATAGTTAGCAAGTCCCCCTCTGCTCCATACCTCCAAACAATATTTCAGCTTTTTCCTGTCCATCCACATTTATTTATTATTTATTTATTTCCAGTTTGATGACCGGGGAGGTCCACTGGGCTCAGGGAGCCTGTTTTCAATGGAGGCCGGGGGAGAAAAGCTCCGTATTACATAGTTTAGTTACAGATACAATCATAGTAAAGAAGACACAATTACAGATACAATCATAGTAAAGAAGACACAATTACAATTTCATTTCATGCTAGAGAACAAGAATAAATTATTTGGTTACATAGTATCTAAATATTTAGGATGGCAGTGGTAACTTAATTGAGAGGGAGAATAAAGACTTAGAAGGAAAAGAGAGAAAAAAGGTGGGATGGGTTATTTATAATACATACAATTATGTTATTTATAATATGTACATTTATGTTAGGTTAGCTTGTACTCAGAGTTAGTCAGGAGTTTAAGGGGTGGATTGATTATTAGGCTAGGTGGGGAGAGTGCAGTTGCATTTCCTGTTAGAGGAAAGGTAGGAATGTAGCTGAGTTTTAAAGTTTTCACAAGTCCGTAGACAGGAAAGAAGAGAATTCCATTTTTTAGCTAAGGAAAAGGATAGAAGAAGCTGACCAGCAGGATGATTGGGTTTGCAGACAGTGATTAGGTTTTGGTGAATAGATCTGAGAGTTCTCTGAGGAGTGTAAGGTTGAAGGATGTTGATTAGTGCTGGGCACTTAGCAGATTGAAAAATTAGTCTGTGGGCTGTAGTAATTTGGAGATAGACTAGATGGTTGGAGAGTTCAAGCCAATTTAACAAATGAAGGGCAGTACAATGATGGATGGAGAATTTGGTTTTGGTTGCAAATTTAGAAATCTTATTATAACAGACTTCCAATTTGGAGGAAAGAGAGGCAGATAAGTTTCTTAGTAGAGGAGCACCATACATTAGTGAGGGGAGTAGACAGGTAGTGGTGAGAGTTTGTCTGGTGGAAGGAGAGAGAAAGTGGATGTTTCTGTATAGCATACCAAGTTCTATATGTGTTTTCTTAATGTTTTGCTGGATGTGAGTGCTGGATTTTAGGTGTTCATCAATAGTAACCCCAAGTAGTTTAGTGAAGGGAACAACCTCTATAGTAGAGTTGTTTTGGCTAATAATTTGGAACAAGTTTTTATCAAGAGGGGAAGCTCTTGAGGGAGAGAATAATAGTATTTTGGATTTGTTGGCATTTAGCGAGAGGTGGTTTTATAGCATCCAGTTTTCAGTGGTGGAGAAAGCAGTTTGGGTCACTGTTTGAAGCTCTAAGAGGTTAGAGGCGCAGCAGACTAAAGTTGAATCTTCTGCATATTGTACAATTTTGGTGTTGGGTATGGCTTTGTGGAAATCATTAATAAAGATGTTGAACAGCATTGGACCGAGTATGGATCCCTGGGGTACCCCAGTGGGGGTAGGAAAGAAGGTTGAGGTGCCTTTCCCCCATTTTACAGCTTGAGACCTGTCAGAGAGGTAGCTAGAGAACTAGGATAAGGTATTCTGGGAGATATTAAGGTTGTAAATATAGTTTAAGAGATGGGTGTGGGAGATGGTATCGAATGCCTTGGACAGATCTAGTAGAACTGTTGATACTATTTTTCCAGGGTCACGAGAAGGTTTATTTTGTCTAAGAAGGAGAGAAGGGCAGTGATAGTACTATGGCCAGGTTGGAAGCCATGTTGGGTTGGAGTGATTAGTTGGTGATTGTCTAGGAATGGCATAAGCTGAAGGTGGATACATTTTTCCAGATGTTTTGAGATTGGGGAAGAGGATAGCTATGGGGCGGAAGTTAGAGATACTATTGTTTTTGCCTCCTTTATGGAGAGGTAGAATAAAGGAAGCATGCCATAATTTGGGAACATAAGATTCCAGCATGGCTCTATTGATCAAGATAATGGGGAGAGCGATACCATCTGTGGCCATTTTTAGGAAGGAAGATGGGATATTGTCAGGGGCATTGGAGCATGGTTTTAATTTGGAGAGTAATTTTTTATGTGGGAGGTTGAGATGGGTTTAATTTCAAATATTGGAGGAGGATTGGGGTCAGAGGGTGGTGTAGGGGGTGAGGAAGATTGGATACGTTGAGGGGAAGGGTTATTGTTAGGGTAGGTCTTGTTCAGTTCTGCTATGGAGTTGGTGAAGAAGGAGTTGAATAGAGAGGCTATTTCAGGATCAGATTTGCTGGTGTCAGTGCAGGGGTTGTTTTTGGTACCTGGGTTGAGAAGAGAATTAATGGAATTCCTGAACTGTTTGGGGTTTTTTGATTGGTTAGACTGGAGTTTGATATAGTAGAACTTTTTGTCTCTGATGATTTGTTTTTTAGCAAGGTTGCGTAGTTGTTTATATTTAAGAAAAGTTTTTGGCTGCTTTATGGTATGTTTTCCAGGATTTATCTCTTTGTAGCATAAGTGTTTTGGTATCGTTGGTTAGCCATGGGGCGGTCTTGGTTTTTACTCTTTTTGTTCTTGGTGGAGCTAGGGAGCTGAGGACGTTTAAGAAGGTTGAGTTGAAAAATTCTACGGCATTGTCTAGTGGAAGAGTTTTTAGGGGGTTCCAGTTTCTTTGTTTTAGGGAGTTAGAGAAAGTAGTGGGGTTAAAGTTTGTGAGGTTACGTGTGTGAATATATTGGTGTAGGTGAGGAGAGGAGTGGGTAGCTCGATGGATGAAAGCTGGCAAGTGGTCTCTTATAGGGTTAGGTGTAATGCCAGAGTTTACGACTTTACTAGGACGGGATACTAGGATCCAGTCTAGTGTGGTACCTGGGGGGGTTTATTTTGTTGGGTCTGGTAATGGAGTTAGTTGGGTATAGTTAAATAGATTGATGGATATGGTGGGATTAGGGTTGTTGATTTTATTCCAATCAATATACTCTGCTTACTTTTTACTTTCTCTGGTACTGACTTGCTGTGTTCTGCAGGTATAATATATAGTTTTCATTGGCTAGTCTGTTGCATGGGTCTAAAATTATAGGTTTATGGTTTCATTATAATCTTGTCCCACTCGGACTTCCAATCAATCAAAGCAAAAGCTCTTCCCCTGCTCAGCTTCACAATGGAGCTCACAAATTCTCTGTTGAGAATGGGCTCCATCTTCAAATCCAACTCCCCTGGGACTGTGGGTACTTCTCTGCATTGGTTGTTAGTGTGCCTTCCATGTAAGTGAGAGTTTTCTAAGAAGTTTAACTATGATTATGTTATATAGCAACAGCTGTCAGTAAGAATTTTATGCAGAACAACGAACAGGGTATAGCTTGTTTCAGAAACACATCTATGCTGCAATAGTATTGTTTAACTAAACTGTGCTGATTCTAAAACTTAAGGCAGCTGTTTTGTTTTTCCTTTTTCTTTTTACTAGCATAGAACATACTTTTGTTCACCTTATACACTCTTTGTGATTATTGCTTAATTGTATCTAGAGGTGTCCACTACGTAATTTGTGTTATACAAAACAATCGGTTGGAAACTGCAGTTTTTGTTTTAGTAAACGTGGGCATGTGTGAATACTACTACTACTGCCTATGTTAGCTTTGAGTTTATAAGGTACAAAGGCTATCTTTTCTTTGTGCTAGGCAAAAGGTACATAGATATATTTCAAAGTATTGGAAATTAATATTGTTTGGTTTTGTTTGAACACAGACTGCTACCTAGTCTCCAATACCGTATTTTAATCAGCATTAATTTATTTGGTTAACATTTTCTAAATTTTACATACTTTTGGCTGATTTAAAAAAGATCACTATTACTACCTGATAGAGTCATTGTTGTAAGTCGCTCTGTTGGTGATGCTGTGCTTTGCAATAGTTACACACTGGTTTGTTTGATTTTATATGTGCTCAGTAGTATTACGGCTGTAGCATATTTTATCTGAAGTTGTTATAATTTTCTTCCTGGTTCAGGTTCTGTTGTTCTCGTTATGCTAGTTTTGTTTAGTATCACATCAGTGCTGTTTATACTCTCTAATCCTTTCATTTTCTATTTTTTCTTTTACAGTTAATACGGTGGAGTGTGAGTGCCCCCCCACAAGCTATAAGCAGTACCACTAACTGACTTGCCTGTGCATACTACTACTACTGCAGTCAGGATCACAGCTCAAGCAGTTTACTCCATAAGATAAAAACAAAGTCAAATAAAACAATCCATGTTTTCTATTCCAACTTTTAAGTGCTACAAGGTGTAAAAAGTTAAAGTCTTTTTAACCTTTGTGAAAAGTGGCGCACACACTAACAGGGAATGCTATAGTTATCAAGTCCTTCTCTGCACCATACCCCCAAACAATAATATTTCAGCTTTTTCCTGTCCATCCATATACTCTGCTTACTTTCTACTTCCTTTAGTACTGACCTGCTGCATTCTGCAGGTATAACACATAGTTTCCACTGGCTGGTCTGCTGCGTGGGTCTACCAGCATAGAAACAATGGACAATTTGTATCTGCCATCTTTCTTAAGCCTTTGACATGGTGAGTCATAATAAACCTATCAATATTCTCTCTGACCTAAATCTTAGTCAGTCCTCCATTACTTGGTTCAAAAGCTATTTATCAGGGCGTCAGCAGGCCATTCAATGGCAACATGATCTCTTCCCTCTTCTTCCAGTTGCTTTAGGAGCTCCCCAAGGCTCAAGCCTAGGATCCCTACTGTTCTTGCTTTTTACCAACAATTTCCATACCTCTACTCTACACACTTCAGTGATCCAATATGCAGACAACTCCATCCTACTATGCACAGCCCCTTCCCTACAAGACCTTAATTCTAAAACCCAAGATTCTTTTCTATCTGTTGAAACATGGCTTACTAATGTCCATCTTATCATTAACCCCAACAAGACCAAGTTCCTTCTCTTCAGCCCTACAGGATTAACCATATCAAGCCTCTCATTCGATATCATATCTAAAAATAAAACCATAATCACTCCAGTAACCCACACTATACTTCTAGGTGCAGAAATTGACAATAACTTGAAATTTGATATCTACACATCTCAAACTATTAAGAAGGTACACAAAAAGTTAGGTATTTTATACAGAAACAATTTCTCACAAGAAACACAAACGCTACTGTCTCTCTCACACACACACACACACACACACACACACACACACACACACACACACACACACACACACACACACACACACACACACCTCATGTCAGCTCTCCATTGCACTTTACCAATTCTAACCAAACTCAAATCGTACCAGGTACACAATAGACTCCTGATACAGGTCACCTCATTGCTCATCTCTTAAGCAACTGAAATGGGTAGAACTTCCTCAACTACTACTTTTTTAATCAAATAACTTTTTCCCGCAAAATCGTGCATCAATCAGAAAAAAAACACTGCTCTCCAGAATCTTATACAACCACACTCCAATAATAGAGCTCTCTGTTGTAGTAATAAACTACTTCTGGAAATCACCAAAGCTAACAACTCAGCAGGGAATCACTCTTCTCAAGCTTCATTCCTAAAAATATGGAAAATACTGCCCACCCAAATAACCTCTAACTGCTCTACAGTACAATACCAAAAACTTCTAAAATTACACTTAAGGAACACTTAGCTCTGTACCTGTAACTGTCCTGGCTAGATATTTCATTCCCTAACAGTACAGATGTGTAATTCATGCAGATTCCTTTGACTACATTCTAGTAACTCTTCAACTGCCTGCATGGAATTTATGTATATGTCTGATTTTCAACATGGTCACTATCAAACTAAGTTAAAATGCATATATCAATGTAAAATACTATCTAAACCATTGTTTAAGATTTGTATAATGCACACTTTATCGGTACATTAGTCAATTTTTGTACTTTTGTCAGTTTTGTACTTTTGTTAATTTGGAGCTTTTCTCCCTGGGCCTCCACTGAAAAAGGACCTGTGTCCAGTTGGACTTTTCCAGTAAACAAATGTAAAATAAATAGTAATAAATATAAATACTATCTTATCTAACTTTTATATCTTTGATATAGTTTTAGACTTATATTTAACAGAATCCAGCCAATCTACCAGTAGCCATTTATTTTAATGCTAAAGGATTGAAAAAATGTGCTGATCCCATCCAGTGACAGAGACGTTTCTCTTTTCTCCAGTGTTGTGCAACCTCAAAGTGGCTATATAGAAGGATACATAGAGGATACACATAGGGGATGCATGGGGGCTTCCCTCCCCTGAAAAAATAATCTCTGTCTGTTTTGCCAGAAAGCATTTTGGCACAATTTGTTTCTCAAAATAAAGCCCACCCCACTAACACTTGACACTCTTCCCAGGTACTATCTGAATTTAGCAGCTGAACAATCCTTATAAATAGATCAATAACCAAACATTATGTTGCAACCATCTGATAGCAAGCCTACAATACACCCCATTCGGGAAATTGGAAGCTCATTATAGATCTCAAACTTTCAACCCATTGCTATTCTATCACCTATATCAAAATATTCGAATGATACGGACAGAATGTCAATAAATAAATAAAACCAACTTATTAATCATATAATACAAAACAACTGACTTTCCCGTACTCAGTATGTGTTTCATGCATGACAGAGCATCAAAACTGCTGCACTGAAACCCCAAGCTATAATAAACCAAGAAAGGACCCACTGACATTTTTCTCATCCTTATTTTTTAGACTTAACAAAATATTTTGACTCACACCAACTACTACAGGAAAGTCTATTCACCCTAGACATCAGTGATGAAACTATACGCTGGCTAATAGGTTTTGCATAAGGACCCATTCTTTGTCCATTTCTATTTAATAAATTTCTGAATGATATCTGCAAAAGTGTAACCAACTCCTTGTGAAATATTCAGACGACTCCATCTGCACAGTAAAAAAACTCTTATCCGACTTCAAGCAACTACACAACAGATCCTTCAGAGTATTGAAAAATACCTGCCTGACTCTTGATTTAACGTACACACACACACACACACACACACACACACACACACACACACACACAAACACACACACACGCAAGAACACAAACACACACACGCAAGAACACAAACACACACACACACACACACACACACACACACACACACACACACACACACACACACACACACACACACACACACACACACACACACACAAAAAAAACCTCATTGGCTCATCCAGTGCATTATCATACACCAACAAATAAACTATAATCAACACATATATTATTCATTATTTAAATCAAACAAGAAGCTTGCTATGCTTTACAAAGCAAAGCCATACCTTACAGAGTATGGTAGACACACTACAGCTACAACCCACCTTGTCTTCACCATTCTGTATGCTGCAAAAGTACTAACTAACCTATGTAAAACCCAGATCTAAAAGTTAGAACAAACTTACAGCAAAAAAATGTAATTTGCAGCAAATTTACCTTACAGAATGTATCTTTGACAGACATTACAAAAAGTTGGCTGGCTGGATCTAAAAAGCCAGATAACTCACAGCTCAAAATTGCTCATAACATTACCCACAAACCTAACAAATGCTGTACACTATAAGGACTTGTGCAATCCTATAACCCCCCCAAGATTGTTGTGATCACCCCAAAATATCAACTTGCCACAGCAAAATCTTATACTCACTTAGATTGATTCCATGTGCTCATTTTTTGTATCTTCAGTTTGGAATTCTATACCAGTAGAAATTAGATCAGAAAAAAACTCTATAATATTTATATATAGTTTAGAAACCTTCCTAAAAATTAAAACACAACATGTTAATTACATTTCTCCCAAATGGTCTGCATACATTTTTTTCTTATATATTATTATGATTTTTATAGTTGTAGTTATAACTCTGTACTCTATACTTCCTTTCTTTCCACTTTGTCGTCTTCTGTCAATTCATCTACCTTGCATATTCATAGTCCTAATAAGCTAAGCCATATGCCTCCTCTTTCTTCCTCACTCTTCACTTTTAAACTCTCTCCACAACTCCTTAACTACTAAACCTCTCATTTCTCTAAACCTGGTTTAAAAATATGGCATTCAAAACAACATTCTTTAATACTAAGCAAAAACATAAAGACACAGCAAGTAGGCCAGGGCAGATATAAAAATATGAAGATATTTATTGATTATTAAAAATGTAAACACTTTCGCTTTGTAACAAGCAATGCTTCATCATACAACACAAATGCAAATGCAATGAAGTTTTAAAAATATATTTTCAGCCAATCAAAATTGAGAAGACAAAAAATGTCATATTTTTAAATAAGTAGATAAGCATACTATCAATGTATTATCCTGCATAAATAACTTTACCATATGCATATCAGTGATAATACTTAAATTCAGGAATCTACCTTGACAGGAATATTAAAATTCTCACATCACAGCATTTTAAAATTCTACACATTTGCCAAGTGAGGATCCTGATAAAAGCACCATCTATCTACAAAGACTAAAAGTAAGCATAGGTCTAAAAGTAAGCGTAGGTCTAAAAACAGAATCTAGAGACAACAAAGCTAAAAACCATAGAACACTTTGCCCTTATGTCTAAATGAATCTTTGTCAGCAACGTACGAACTATACATATTCAAATAAACAAACCTATTCCACAGACAAATCAAACATCGATCTTAACTGCTTAAAAAAAGAGGCCTCTGATGTATGAATAGACAACATAAAACTATGTTAGCTATGCCACTATAAAATATAATTTTCAGAGGACATAGGGCATAGCGTTAGCTCAACTATCCAAGCATACCTATCAAGGCTTACTTGTAGAGCACATAGCAATATAGAAATACTCATGTTTGCTATACATTTCAACCCAAAGCCAAAAATCTTATGAAAAATGAACTAGAAAACTAGGAATACCTTATAGGGCTGAAGTAGTGTAAATCCAAGTAACATCCTTAAAATAAAAAACAACTCGAATACCAAACTCGCTAACAGAGTGATAGCCAATTAAAATAGAGAGTGGCAATCACATGAGTAATGCACTACATACAGCTAAATTGTACCAAAGCACTTAAACCAATGAACTAGAAAGCAAAATGGTAAAACCATATAACCATAATGAAAAACATGTATAAATATCTGATAAATATAAAAATATAATAGCATATATGACCACATAAAATGAAGCATTAATAAAAAAATGATGATAATTAATGTGTAAGTGGTCTGGCAATTAAAAAAGGTTTCAAACAAACACTATCGTTGAGACCATACAGCCTATCTGATTGTAATCTAATTATCCACTTCTGCTCAGTTTGGTCAGCCTTGTTCCTGACATTGACAATTCTATCATCCATGTTAATAATTTCTAAAACTAGAAATTTAAATGAATGCTGGATATTGGTGTCAACAACATGTTTGGCAGTGGCTACAGCGGTGTCACCCTTGCTAATCTTTTATACATAATATAGACAAAATCCTGGAATGAGCCACCACAAGCTAAAAACAAAGTCCTTATTTATTGACAAATGAAACAAATAAAATTCATAGGAGCTCTATTGTGTGATGAGCGCTTTTGGCTATTCAGCCTTCATCAGATCTAATGAGAGAGCTCTGACAATTAGTTAAAATAGACATTCCCATCCAATCATGCACTTGTTACTTGACAACTTCCTGTTCTTACTCCTGATGGGAGTGGAGAAAGCACACCTCTTTATATTACAGCTTAATATGCAGTTCTAATATGAAGTAATTCCAAATGTAAATATAGTCAGCGTATCTTTAGACGTCTATTTTTTAGGGTTGGTTTTATTGGCACAATATTATTAATGCCAGGGTGCCTGTCAGCTCTAAGATTTATTATCCACTCCGTTTCTCGAACTTCAGTTAAATTTTTAAGGTCACCACCACGAATATTGGATTTAATGAGATCCAAAGCCATAAAAATAAGAGTGTGTAGGATATTGTATAACATGACTCGCTAGAGCATTTTTAGGGTCTGCTTTCAAAATATCTTGTAGGTGTTGCATAATCCTGATCTTAAACAGCTGGTTAGTTTTGCCTACGTAGAAGGCTGTGCACTTTCGGCAACTAGCAAGATAAACTAGATCTCGGGATAGACATGTGGCATATCCATTGAGATAAAAAGAATGATTCGAAATAGGATGTGTGAAGCAATTACTAGTATTTATTTATTTTAAAAGGATAAAATAACAGAACGGAGAAGCGGAACACAGCAGAAAGCAGCCAAAGGTCCTTGTAGTAAAATCTACAGTGCAGGATACAAATGCAACAGTACTCCAAAAACGATTAAAAGCTTTATTAATGAATGAGTGAGCGCTTTCACCTATATCAGGCTTCTTCAGACTCAAGACAAATTGCATTAAACAAATAATGATATATATACCATAAAACTGGCGGGAAAAGCAATCAAGCACTCCAATTAATTATCACTTAACTGTCAATATTAATGTGTTCAAATACAATAACTAACATAACAAAATAACATAAAAAAGCACACAGTGCAGAAATATACAAAATGCAAAGTCCTCAAGAACTATTTAGAAATCATCTATTAAAAAATATATCAAATGTATGTATAAAAAATGTATATATATATTTATATACTAAGCTAACAACAACAAAAATCATGATAGATAAAAATAGTAATAGATAAACAACTACCCCAACTTAGCGAAGTATAATAATATGATAATATGTGATGTGATAATGTATAAGTAGTGATGTTACATTTGATATATGCATAATACATCCCAATAGAGCATTCATATATAAACTGTTATGTGTAAACAGTTATGTATAAACTTTTAGTCTCCTCATTTTTAAAAATGGTTTCACAGATAACTTCATATTAAGTCCAGGGGGATTATCAGATCTGAATCTCATGATCCAGAAATTCTCTCTCCCCTCTGTGTGCGTCCTTATATCTCCTCCCCTGCTACTGACATGAACTGTCTCTAGAATCCTAAAGTTAAATACATGTAAGGGGCCACACTCAAGTACATGTCTGGCTAAGGCATTGCTATTGTGTTCCAACCTTATACTGTAAAGATGTTCTCTTATGCGGTCCCTAAAGGTCCTGTTGGTCTTGCCAACATAAAAGGACCGACAGATGGAACAACAAGCAAGATAAACTATGTGAGTCGACATACAATTCCCATGAGCTTTTAAAAAATATGAATGGTTAGTAACTGGATGTATAAAAATGGGATCAGTGTTAATGTAATTGCAAAAATTGCAGTGTCCACAGCTGTGTGTCCCACAGGATAGTGCAGAGGATGATAGACCCATAGATGCCCTGTCACATAGCAATC
This sequence comes from Protopterus annectens, assembly GCF_019279795.1. Classification (NCBI taxonomy): domain Eukaryota; kingdom Metazoa; phylum Chordata; order Ceratodontiformes; family Protopteridae; genus Protopterus; species Protopterus annectens. The sequence goes on along the minus strand of NC_056742.1, from coordinate 308,105,544 downwards.
TTTTAAGACTTTTCTTGTTCCTAAATCTGAATGTTGGAGTATCACCCACAATGTTTTTAATATGGGGATCTGCCATAAGTACCTTCCAATGATCTCTGACTACATCCTGTATATCATGGACATCAGTAGTGTAAAAAATAGAGAAGGGCGTCTTTTGTGATACTGTTTGTTTGGTTAATGTTGATGAATTAATATCAATGTCTATATATTGCTCCGAAAAATATGGAGCAGCAGTGTCCAATCTAAGGTCTGATATGGCATCAGTACCTTTATCTATATCTTGTATTGTATAACCTCGATGTAGTAATCTCTGTTGCAAAGTTCTCATATCCTGATCGAACCCAGAATCAGTAGGATTATACCTAGAAGCCCTAGTGGCCTGTCCTTTGATAATGTTACGAAAAACATAAGGAGGGTGCATGCTTAAACGATGTAGTAAAGTGTTCATGTGGCAGGGTTTCCTATATACTCCTGTGTTAATCATCCCTCCAGGTAATTTCTCAATGAAAATATCTAGGAAAGGAATCTTGGTGGTTGATGTTTCATAGCTAAAGCTCAAATATGAAGTAGATGTATTAATAGTGTGGATGAAATTCAACAAATCATGATAGTCACCTTTCCATAAAAGAAATAAATCATCCACAAAACGCCTATAGAATGAAACATGTTCAACAAAGGTTGATAGGCAAAACATATATTCATATTCCCACTCTGCCATGAACAGATTGGCGTAGCTATTGGCACAAGAAGTGCCCATAGCCACGCCATCTTTCTGTAAAAAGCATCTCCCTTCAAAATAAAAGATGTTATTAGAGAGTACAAGATGTAATAATGAGGACAGTAAACTGATTATAGAATCACTGTAGGTGGACTCACGTGTTAAATGACGTCTGACCATATCTATACCAACTTGATTAGGTATAACAGTAAATAAAGATTTAACATCCATGGTAACAAAGATGTAATCTGTATCTATAGGTTGTTCTCTCAAATATTGGTAAAGGTCTAACAAAAACTGTCGTGTATCCTTTAGAGTATGAATATTTTTGTCAACGATAGGTCTAAGATTGTTTTCTATGAAGATGGATACTGGTTCTGTCACCCATCCCCTACCTGCCACTATCGGTCTCAAAGGTGGATCTAATAAGTCCTTATGTATTTTAGGAAGACCATTGATCAATGGAATGGTGGGGTTGGGTACATCTAAAAATAGGAAGAGATCATTATCTATCAAGTTGCTGTGGAGTAAGTTCAAGAGTTCTAAGTGTACTCTGTGTGAATAGAAAGGGACCAAGTCTGTACTTATTGACTGGTAAAACCGTTCATCACTCAACATAATAAACATTTTGTTCACATAGTGATCGGTGTTCATAACAACTATGCCACCTCCTTTATCAGCTGGCCTAATGGATAAGTTTCCATCTTTACACAACTCTTTTAGGGCAACATTTTCTTGAAGTGTGAGATTATATCTAGTAAATGGCCTTCTAGAATTGCTGTCCCTCATTTTATACAAATCATCCTCTACTAGTTTTGAAAAGGCTGCTAGCAATGGATGAAGTTGGGGTGTAAAAGTGCTTGGACGATGAAAACTAGTGTGTGTAGTGGAATCACTACTATTACCAAAGAATAACCTAAGAGACAAATTCCGAACAAAAAGTTTAAAATCACGTAAGGTTTCTTCAAATACACTACGTGTAGTAGGTATAAAGGATAAACCTTTTAACAATACAGATTTCTCATGAGATGTTAATACGTGGGATGAGAGGTTGAAAATTAAGTTTTCCCTTTCCCTTTGGTTTCCCACATTCTCTTGATGTTCCTGTTCGGAGGATACTCGACAGACAGTTTCCTTTTCTGTCTCCCTCTGCTCTGAGAGCGTATCCTCCCTTCTTTCCGTTCTTCTCTGATGGGAGTTGAGGTGAGTCTGCAGTTTATGCACTTACTAAATAATTTCTTTACTCCTCTTGAAGATGAACTAAGGGAACAAATTGAAGAGAGACAGAGAGCTTTATACGATAAATATCCACATACTGTATTAGATGCTCGCTTTACTTGTTTATTGGACAATGTTTGTGTATATGAGAGGAAACTTTTCTCTCAGAAAAGGAACAAACTGCAACGGGACATAACAGACTTTCGTTTAGGTAACATCTTTACTTGGCCCAGGGCCACTGAACCTACAGTTGCACAGGACCGCTTGATTGTTGCTAATAGTACTGTTGGAACAAATCAAGGCTATTCTCAGTCTATGATTACTGTCAATCCTGTTGTTCCTTCTACAGCGGTTAATAGTATGGGACAACAGGGGGTTCCACATTCACAAGAGATTATTCCTCCTAATCTATTAGAATTTGACTGTCCTGAGAATGTTGCATCAGTTCCTAATTTTAATAATAGTAATCATGGAGTCAGTGCTAATAACAATGATTGTGATAACACAAATATGACTAATTGTACATCAGATGTCATTATTGTTTTGCATGACTTAGACAATGGTCATATTAGGAGCTCTGAACCTGTAGTAAGGAATAAAGTAAGGATATCTGATACAGGAGCTCCACGGTTGGCTAAACAATCTGCTATCACTATACCCCATAATAATAACACCATAGCTTTTAGTTTATCACATCCTTTTCCCATCAGAGAAGAACGGAAAGAAGGGAGGATACGCTCTCAGAGCAGAGGGAGACAGAAAAGGAAACTGTCTGTCGAGTATCCTCCGAACAGGAACATCAAGAGAATGTGGGAAACCAAAGGGAGAGGGAAAACTTAATTTTCAACCTTTCTTCCCACGTATTAACATCTCATGAGAAATCTGTATTGTTAAAAGGTTTATCTTTTATACCTACTACGCGTAGTGTATTTGAAGAAACCCTACGAGACTTTAAACTTTTTGTCCGGAATTTATCTCTTAGGCTATTTTTTGGTAATAGTAGTGATTCCACTACACACACTAGATTCCATCGTCCAAGTACTTTTACACCTCAATTTCATCCATTGCTAGCAGCTTTTTCCAAACTAGTAGAGGATGATTTGTATAAAATGAGGGACAGCAATTCTAGAAGGCCATTTACTAGATATAATCTCACACTTCAAGAAAATGTTGCCCTAAAAGAGTTGTGTAAAGATGGAAACCTATCTATTAGGCCAGCTGATAAAGGAGGTGGCATAGTTGTTATGAACACCGATCACTATGTGAACAAAATGTTTATTATGTTGAGTGATGAACGGTTTTACCAGTCAATAAGTACAGACTTGGTCCCTTTCTATTCACATAGAGTACACTTAGAACTTTTGAACTTACTCCACAGCAACTTGATAGATAATGATCTCTTCCTATTTTTAGATGTACCCAACCCCACCATTCCATTGATCAATGGTCTTCCTAAAATACATAAGGACTTATTAGATCCACCTTTGAGACCGATAGTGGCAGGTAGGGGATGGGCGACAGAACCAGTATCCATCTTCATAGAGAATAATCTCAGACCTATCGTTGACAAAAACATCCATATTCTAAAGGATACACGACAGTTTTTGTTAGACCTTTACCAATATTTGAGAGAACAACCTATAGATACAGATTACATCTTTGTTACCATGGATGTTAAATCTTTATTTACTGTTATACCTAATCAAGTTGGTATAGATATGGTCAGACGCCATTTAACACGTGAGTCCACCTACAGTGATTCTATAATCAGTTTATTGTCCTCATTATTACATCTTGTACTCTCTAATAACATCTTTTATTTTGAAGGGAGATACTTTTTACAGAAAGATGGCGTAGCTATGGGCACTTCTTGTGCCAATAGCTACGCCAATCTGTTCATGGCAGAGTGGGAATATGAATACATGTTTTGCTTATCAACCTTTGTTGAACATGTTTCATTCTATAGGCATTTTGTGGATGATTTATTTCTTTTATGGAAAGGTGACTATCATGATTTGTTGAATTTCATCCACACTATTAACACATCTACTACATATTTGAGCTTTTGTTATGAAACATCAACCACCAAGATTCCTTTCTTAGATATTTTCATTGAGAAATTACCTGGAGGGATGATTAACACAGGAGTATATAGGAAACCCTGTCACATGAACACTTTACTACACCGCTTAAGCATGCACCCCCCTTATGTTTTTCGTAACATTATCAAAGGACAGGCCACTAGGGCTTCTAGGTATAATCCTAGTGATTCTGGGTTTGATCAGGATATGAGAACTTTGCAACAGAGATTACTACATCGAGGTTACACAATACAAGATATAGATAAAGGCACTGATGCCATATCAGAATTTAGATTGGGCACTGCTGCTCCATATTTTTTCGGAGTAATATATAGATATTGATATCAATTCATCAATATTAACCAAACAAACAGCACCACAAAAAACCTCTTTCTCTATTTTTTACACTACTGATGTCCATGATATTCAGGATGTAGTTAGAGATCATTGGAAGGTACTTATGGCAGATCCCCATATTAAAAATATTGTGGGTGATACCCCAACATTCAGATTTAGGAATAAGAAAAATCTTAAAAGATTGCTATGTGACAGGGCATCTATGGGTCTATCATCTTCTGTACCATCCTGTGGGACACACAGCTGTGGACACTGTAATTTTTGCAATTACATTAATACTGATCCCATTTTCATACATCCAGTTACCAACCATTCATATTTTCTAAAAGCCCATGGGAATTGTATGTCCACTCACATAGTTTATCTTGCTTGCTGTTCCATCTGTCGGTCCTTTTATGTTGGCAAGACCAACAGGACCTTCAGGGATCGTATAAGAGAACATCTTTACAGCATAAGGTTGGAACACAATAGCAATGCCTTAGCCAGACATGTACTTGAGTGTGGCCCCTTACATGTATTTAACTTTAGGATTCTAGAGACAGTTTATGTTAGTAGCAGGGGAGGAGATATAAGGACGCATACAGAGGGGAGAGAGAATTTCTGGATCATGAGATTCAGATCAGATAATCCCCCTGGACTGAATATGAAGTTATCTGTGAAACCATTTTTAAAAATGAGGAGACTAAAAGTTTATACATAACTGTTTACACATAACAGTTTATATATGAATGCTCTATTGGGATGTATTATGCATATATCAAATGTAACATCACTACTTATACATTATCACATCACATATTATCATATTATTATACTTCGCTAAGTTGGGGTAGTTGTTTATCTATTACTATTTTTATCTATCATGATTTTTGTTGTTGTTAGCTTAGTATATAAATATATATATACATTTTTTATACATACATTTGATATATTTTTTAATAGATGATTTCTAAATAGTTCTTGAGGACTTTGCATTTTGTATATTTCTGCACTGTGTGCTTTTTTATGTTATTTTGTTATGTTAATTATTGTATTTGAACACATTAATATTGACAATTAAGTGAGAATTAATTGGAGTGCTTGGTTGCTTTTCCCGCCAGTTTTATGGTATATATATCATTATTTGTTTAATGCAATTTGTCTTAAGTCTGAAGAAGCCTGATATAGGTGAAAGCGCTCACTCATTCATTAATAAAGCTTTTAATCGTTTTTGGAGTACTGCTGCATTTGTATCCTGCACTGTAGATTTTACTACAAGGACCTTTGGCTGCTTTCTGCTGTGTTCCACTTCTCCGTTCTGTTATTTTATCCTTTTATCTACACTGTTTTGCTGGAGAAGCGGTTTACTCCGAGTCATCCATTATCTAGTGATTTATTTATTTTATTTTACATTTGTTGACCGGGCTAGTCCAGCTGGATATATGTCCATTTTCAGTAGAGGCCCGGGGAGAAAAGCTCCAATGGTTATTACAAGTTTAAACAGAAAATAGGCAATACAAGATTAAAATTTATAAACAGAGTTAGTTAATATATGTAATATACAAATATGATAGGAGCAAAAACAAAAGAGTAACAATAATATGTCTTAAAAAAAATGAAATAAGTCTTTTTTTTTTATTACAATGGTCATACAGTATATATGAGATAACATTTATCTACATATATGTTATGTAAAGGGAGAGCTATCAAGCATACAGGGAGAAGAGAATGAAACAATTATGGTAGGAGAAAAGACAGAGATGAAGAAGGAAAGTTAATCTGGGTTGGTATTATAAATGGACATGCTTTGCATTTGCCACATCTATAAGTACCGCTCTTATATGCTTGAATTCCAGGTCTTTTCGGAACACCATCCTTGGAACACAACATCCTCTTTAAATTCTTTTTGTTCTTATAGATAAACTTTGGTGCTTCTCCTACTATTTCTTTTGTCTTATCATCCTCTATTAATACAGGCCAGTATTTATGTATAGTATCACAGATCAACTTGGAATCTGAGCTATAAGTCAGCATGCATTTTAAAGTGTTTTTCGTTTCATAATTATTTCCATTAAATCTGTTCACTTGCCTTGTCACATCTTTCCGTCTGAAAAAAGGGACTTCCATTCGTTTCCCTAATGTTCTTTAAAGGAAAACTCCACCCTAGAACTAAAAAAATATGTTTTTTCAGTCTATCTTTGTTTCCAGACCTATTTTAACACCTAAAATTGACTCTAAGTGCTTTATTAGTAATTTTAGCTAGTTTACCACAACATGTCTACCGATGGGGCTTGCTATATCAACGTGATTTTCTTCTCCTTCAAGCCTTTCTCTTTCCCATAAAGTATTTCAAGTCTCCTTTCTGTGACTCATGCCAGACATAAGGAAGTAACTGTGAATTCCCATGCCATTGACATATAATGGGAAATCTGTGACTCATTGCCAGTTTGTAATCCTTCTGTGTTAGGCCTGCTTCTTTTCTGTTGCTAATCACCCTCGTTTATGTTTAGACCAGAGCTTGCTTTACAGTATAATTTGAAGTTATCTAGCAGCAGACAGAGCTGTAGCTAAATTGGATGCCTTTGTTCTAAATGTTCTTTTGTAGTCCTGCATGAATTAACAGTCCCCTCCACCCACACTACTGCAGAGGTGTGAAAACTCTCACTGCAACTGACAGCTTAGAATTGAAAGGAAGGGAGTGCCATTTCAAATGTCTTCCCCTCTGCCTGCAGAATCATTTGTTAGGCAGCAGCAGAAAGATTTATGTAAACAATTTCAATTTAAATTTCGTACAACAGTTGAGGATAACTTTTGATTATTTCATTGTGTACACTTTTTTTATTTCCTCCTTATTTCTACAAGACATTATTATGTTAACTTATGTTTGTTTTACAATCTCTTTGAGGAACATCAGCCTAGTGACATGTTTTTTCTGTATTTTCAATGACATTTGCATCATCACACATTTTGAAGGACTGTAAAACAGTAGACTGCAAACCTGTGTCTATGATGCTGGCACAGCAACAGCATGTACCAAAAACTCACTGTTTTCTATACTCCATGCAGTGAAATTTTTTTTGGTGGCGGGCTACTAATTAATTTTTTGCATGTATGTATCACTTGCATAATGCACATACCTGAGGCACTTTGGGAGCTTAATATGATCATCTCTAATTCAGCTGATACTATTTAGCAATCCTTTAGTCCTTTTCCATATTAGTAAATTTACTTTGAGGCCCTCCCTGCCTTTCTTTGTGCAGATTTCAAATCTTACTGCTACACTGGTCATATATTGAGCTGTTAATTGGCAGTAGACACTACTCAGCCAAACAGTTATTCATATTTTTCACATTACTAATTTGACTTTGGTATCTTTAAAACAACAAAAGAGATGTGCAGTTCGCAGAAAACATCACGTAAGAGGGTTTACACCATTCACTAAAATAAGGATTGCAGCATCCAGTTTGCAGTTGTAGTAACTAAACTTGTCAAGTCAGGCAGTAAAACACACCGGAATAATACTAGTCAGTGTCATGAATACAGACTGACAAGTTTGACTCCATAATTTTCCTGTCTACGTTATTACAAGTCACTGTACCAGGCAGTGCTGTGTGCCCTTTTGGGAATATTGCACATCTTACTCCACGTTCTCCTAAATATTGCCACCTGAGATCCAAAAGCACATGTCATAGCGCTCTACCCTTTGTGTAAATGTGTGTAGGCCCTACAAATTACTTAAGGGTACCTAAAATACATGTATCACATCACACAAACCCTTTTGCCATCAAATGTCTGACAGCTGCATTATGTTGTGCTGTCTCACACTGTGCATCAGACTTTAGTACATGTTCACACAAGTTACAGTGTGTCAAGGGTACCAGCCATCATCATCTGCACAGGTGACAGGGAGCACACTACACAAAGGCTTGGACTATAAACGCTGTTAGGAGGGCATAACTGCCACACAGGATTTTGAACATTGTGATTCCTGTGCCATGTCACCACCCACTTGCTTATCAGGTTCATGTCTAACAATGAATACCTTCTCAGTGACTGTGCAAGAGTGTCTATGGAAATTGGTTCCTGCTAGTTACATAAGCTCAATCTATTTTTGGTTTACAGTATATACTATATACATCCAATGTCTTTGCTTAGTATGATTTTTTTCCTTTATCTCTGTGCATGACCTGATCAAATTCAGTGCACTACTGCAACTAGCAGACTCTCTGTAATACCAAAATGTATCAAACAAAAATAATGATGCAATTACATATATGAAATAGTCCTGAACACACAAAACCATGCACGACCAGCAATATACTTATTCATAGGTTCATAGGTTCATACTAGGCTATCTGCCCTAGGGCATTTATAAGCCTAGCCAGAGTGTGTTTGGCTTTCTCCACCCATTTTAAATTAATTTTGCTATGCCCTTTTTCGAGGTTAGCATACTGTGCCTCTGTCTAACAGTGACACAGAAGTGATACCCGGAGTAAACCTACGATCTCCCATCCACTCATCAAGATTCCTCTTGAAGAGAGTCAATGAGGGACTCTACCTAACCTGGACTGGGATTTTATTCCAGAGTGAAGGGAGCCTCTGGGTTATGAATCTGTCCCTCCAGCATGTCCTATTTATTTCAGTGCTGAGGTTCAAGTCTCTCGAGCATGTAGCTCGATGGGATTTGGATTTTCTGAGGTGCAGCATGTCCATTAATTCCAGGTTGGACATGGCTTTATACGTCAGGCACAGATCACCTCTGAGCTGGCGGTATGCCACTGAGTAGAGCTGGAGTTTCTTTAACCGGGCAGCATATGGCATCTGTTTGAGCCCTTTGATCCTCTTGGTGAGGTACTTTTGGGGTCTTTCCAGTTGCTGCAGGTGTCTGGTAAGGTACATCCCAAAAGGGGCATTGTACTCAATTATGGGCCTGATGAGGGATGAGTAAAGAGGCAAGATGACCTCCCCTGATCTAGATGTGAATCCCTTCATGATTATGTGGGCTATATAAAATGTTTTTCTAACCACTTTGGCCACGTGGTTGTCAAATGAGAGATTGCTATCAACTTGGGTCCCCAGGTCCTAATTACTTCTTCTGTACTTAATGGATTACCACCTATGTGGTAATTTGTGGGCACTTTGTTTTTGCCAAAGGGGATGACTATACACTTTTTGGCGTTTAGCTTGAGGCCATGGCTCTCTCACCAGTTGTCTGTTTCTATGAGGCCCTTTTGGAGGATGCTTGTGTCGGCTGGAGAGTCGATTACAGTGCCCAGTTTGCAGTCATCTGCAAACTTGGTCAGCCACAGTCCTTCCGTGTTGGCCTGTACCTCCGAGAAATATATACCGAACAAGAGAGGTCCCAGGACTGAGCCTTGTGGGATGCCACTTGTAACTGGTTTGGAGTCTGACATGGCTCCAGCAATTCTGACCATGTGTGTTCTGTCCTTGAGCCAGTTTGCAACCCATCTAGTGACATAGGGGTTTATATTTAAGCTGGTGAGCTTATCTATAATGCCCGAGTGGGGTACTGTATCGAAGGCTTTTGTGAGGTCCTGGTAGGCTGTGTGGACCACCTTCCCCTCGTCAATGGACTTGATGGCTGTTTCAAAGAAATCGACCAGGTTTAAGAGGCAAGATCTGCCCTTAACAACGCCGAGCTGGGTAGGTTCCAGTTTCTGTAGGTCCCCAATATCTTTATTTATGAGGTTCATGATGATCCTTTCCATAGCTTGCAGACCAAGCCAGTCAGGCTTATGGGGTGATAGTTTCCAGGATCCGTTGAGGCACCACCTTTGTGGAGAGGGACCACTGTTGCTGTACGCCACTCTTTGGGTACATATCCTGTAGTAAGGCTGAGATTGAACAGGAGTTTTATGTTTGGGTTTAGCTCTTCTTGGAGTTCATGTAGGATGCAGCCTGGGACACCGTCTGGTCCCATTGATGCTGTGTTTTTTGCTTTGGAGAGGGCGGCTCTTACCTAAGCATCTGAGATGTCAGGGGGGAAGCACTCTGCTGGGATAGATATTTGCCCTTTTGGTGAGGAGGGAGGGGAGAAGTTTGCACTGAACCTATCAGCTAGGATGTTGGCAATGTCTGTGGGTTCGATGTATTTTTTTCATTTTGGACTAATTCTGAGCATATCTGGGAATTCCCACCCAGGTTCCTAACATAACTAAAGAAAGCCTTGTGATTATCCTTAGTGTCCTGTGCAATTTTTCTCTCAAAGCTGGCCTTAGATGATTTTATGAGTGCCCGTAGTTGTTTGCTAATACTGATCAGAGATGCCTTCCTTTTTGGGATTTTGCTCTATCATGTAGTAGCTTCCTCCTTCTATTGTATAGTTTGTTTATGGCTGGGGTCCACCAGACAGGACGTCTGCCTTTGGAGGATTGGGTCTTGGTTTTATTTGGGATTGCATGATCCATGCATTCCTGAAGGTGTTCATAGAATGCGTTTATAAAGGATTCTGCGGTCTGGGCCATATTTTCCACAGGCTCGGGGCTTTGAAGGATTCCACCTCGGTTTTGAGGAGTGTGAAATTTGCTTTAGAGAAGATTTTCACTGTGGTTTTCTGGGCAGGGGTGGGGTCGGGATGTGAATATCCAGTGAGATTAGTTTATGGTCTGATCTTACCAATGAGGGATACACTTCTGGTCTGGAGCATAGAGTCCCCATGTTGGTGATGATCAGGTCCAGTATGTTTTCCCTCTTGTGGGAGTGGTAACAAGTTGTTCCATAGCATTTGAGTTTATAAATTCTAGGAACCTTTGGGCTAGGGTGTTGGAGCTAGAGTAATGCTCCCAGTCTATATTTGGGTAGTTGAAGTTGCCCAATATAATGGTGTTTGGAGAGACCTTCATATTTTCCAGTGTTCTCAGGAAGGCCGAGTGGGGTTCCTGGGTTTGGGAGGGTGGTCTGTAGCAGGCTATAAACTGGAAGGCAGTTTTACCCACTGTTAGTTGCACATGGATAGTCTCTGATGCTTCGTGCTGTGCCACCAACCTGGAGGTGTGGGTATCTTTGATGAATATTGATACTCTCCCTCCTTTTGTGGTTCAGTCCAAGTTTTGGGGCCGAAAAGCATGGTATGAGGTATAACTTGGTAGTGCTGGGGTGCTTTTGGGAGCCTTGAACCAGGTTTCTGTTACTACACAGATATCGATGTTCTCCATGCTAAGGAGAGTTTCGAGTGCGTGCATCTTGAGGTTTAGACTTCTGGCGTTGAGTAGCATTACTCTTAGTTTCTTATCTCTTGTGATACCTATGGAGGTGGGTTTGTCTTTTGAGCCTTGCCTAAAAAAGGCACTATGGGGGAAGAAAGAGCCTTTGCCAATATCCGAAAGCCCAGGGGTGACAGGTGCAAGTCATCCCTAGCGAAGCATCGTGGCTTGTTGAGCATGTCATCCCAGGCTGACAGGCATTGTATCCCCTTTGAATGACATCAGTACTTAAGCCAATTGTTGAAATTGATCATCTTGTCTTCATATTGTGGCATCATTCTTGGTGAGGGTAGGATGCTACTCAAGGTCAGGGTCATACTGGCCTGGGCTACATGCTCAGAGAGCTCCTCTATGTCTCTTTTCATGTAGTCCAGGAAAGTACATCTCAGATCATTCACACCAGCATGGACAATGACCGAGTCATATTTGTACTTGCCTTGGAGTGACCTGAGTGCTTGTGTTATGTGACGGATCCTAGTGCCCGACAGGTAGCTCACCATGACCTTCTCCTTGTTTAGCCTGGTGAGCGGGACGTCAGTGTGCCTGACAATAGAGTCACCTATTACAAGTGTATCAGGTGTGTTGTTTAGCCTTAAGGGCTGTGACAGTTCGGCACACTGGCTTTGTGAGCTATGTGTTGCATGTGTTTTGTTTTGGGGTAGCGGTTGCTTGGGTGTCTGCTTTGGAGGTCTCTGCTGCTTAGGCAGATTTTTATTTAGAGCCTCCGAATATGTTTTTGTGTGTTTATGTGTTTGGTTTGCTGTCATGGTAGGTCTATGTGAGACTGGAATTGCAGTGAGTGTGGTTTCCTTCTCCTCCTGACTGGTTATGCCAGTACTGAGTTGAGAGAGCTTAGCCTCCAGTTTGGCTATATGGTTGCATCTCTCACATGTGTTGGAATTTGATGGGAGGAGGAGAGGGTTGTCTGTGTACATGAGGCAGTTGTAACATTGCCTCAAGATTCCCAGATTCACCAGCTGGACTGGAGAGGAGATTGACAACTGACCTTTGGACATGCTAGAATAGTATTGGGAATTCCTTTATAATTGAAAAAAAGGGCCAATGGGGAACAAGGTACTCAAGGGGAGTTTGTGAGGGTGTAGTGCTTTTAATTTTTTAGTGCTGACATATATAATTGCTTTAGCGAGCAAGTTCCAGGTAACTTAAATGCAATATGTTACAGGTAACTTAAATGCAAAAATGACAAACAGTAACTTTCTTTCAAGTGAAACAAGGAAATAAGTACAGTAAGCAATGCAAATATCACTAGGGATCCACAGAAGCGCTGAAAAGCCACGTTTTAGGTGGAATTAGTGTTTCAGGGAAATAACAAGCAAACAAACAACAAGCATACAAACAAAGCTAGATTCAGCAGGCCTGGATCTTGTCTATGCTACAGCAAACAAGGTGTACCAATTTCGGTAAGAAACAGTTCAAATATGCAGGCACTATAAGCCTTTAACCAGAAATTCCCAGGTCAGAAGGGCAGAGTCCAGCCTCTCCTCCCACAAGAGTGCAGACCATGAACCTTCTTAATGTAAAATACTGGCCTGAAGCCCAAGTGCTTAAACCAGAACTAATACACTTTTAGAATAACAGGCATTGAGCTCTCAATCAGCAGTTCCCAACTTAGAAGGATGTAAGCTACCTGTCCTGCCACCACAGTGCAGGCCACAAACCTTCCTAATGTAAAACAACTGGTCTGAAGCCCAAGTGCTTAATCCAAAAGACTTAGAATGATAGCTACACTTTAATCAAGTTACTACCAAACAGTAATAAATACAACTGAATACTTTAAAGAATTCCTGGATTAGTGCTCAAGTTATACAAACAAAGCTAGATTCAGCAGGCCTGGAACTAGTCTATGCTACAGCAAACAAGGTGTACCAATTTCAGTAAAAAGCAGTTCAAATATGCAGGCACTATAAGCCTTTAACCAGAAATTCCCAGCTCAGAAGGGCAGAGTCCAGCCTCTCCTCCCATAAGAGTGCAGACCATGAACCTTCTTAATGTAAAATAACTGGCCTGATGCCCAAGTGCTTAAACCAGAATTAATACACTTTTAGAATAACAGACACTGAGCCCTCAATCAGCAGTTCCCAACTTAGAAGGATGTAAGCTACCTGTTCTGCCACTACAGTGCAGACCACAAACCTTCTTAATGTAAAACAACTGGTTTGAAGCCCAAGTGCTTAAACTAAAAGGCTTAGAATGAGTTACACCAAGCAGTAATAAATACAACTGAGTACTATTAAGATGACGCAAAAGCAAAATAGAGTAGGAAGAAACACAAATACAGTAAAAGCAGATAATTTTTTTTTTTTTTTTTGAGTGAGCAAATAAGATGGGCCCAGGAGTTACAGGACAGAAACAAGTGCAAATGTAAGCCTTCAAATCAGAAAGTTGAGAGAGATGGAAGACCACCTAAATGGCCAATAACTACAAATTCTGGGCCAGAACCACTCCCTATGTGGTAGACAGGTTACCCAATGCTTATCACTCCCACTGATAAGCTAGATGGCTTCCCTCCAACACAGAAAGGCTTGGGGGGCTTAGAAGCTTACAAACAGTCCTGGATATAGCAAATCTGTATCTGGAACACTAATTACAGGAAAGGTAGGAAACAGGCTTACAATTTTTATTTTCAGAAAAGTAGCAAAAACTGTAGTAAAAACAATTCACATGCAGTGCAAGCTGGCACACTTGAGTATGTATCAATATTAGTCCACACACAGTTTGAAAAAATGTAATTAAATTAAAAAGGACTAAAAGCAAGTGCAGAAAGGGTTTATTAGGTAGAATGCGGTAAAGAGATGGGACTGGGGGAGTGTCCTAGATCAAATCTACAGTGGGGCACTGCAAAAGCCACCAAATTTAAACTACAACCAAGAACAGGGAGGGGCGGTGGGGAAGACAGTTTCAACAGAGATGTGAGGAATCACAGTGCAAATTATAAAACCAGAAAAATATATACTGATCTCTGTATATTTGCAGAACAGTAAGACAACAGATATCTAAGCAACGATTTAGCTCTATAATACAGGATAATACAGAAAAATATACTCAGCTCTATATATTTGCAGATAGTCTTGTAAGGCTCTCTCGCAGTGCACAGGTTCCAATTTAAATTTAGTTACAATTTAATCAGGCTACTAACAAGCAGTAATAAAGGCAGCAGAATAAATTTAATTGAGTACTTTTAAAAGAGGCAAAAGCAAAATAAGGTAATAAAGTAGGAAGAAACACAAATACAGTAAGGCAGATAAAGTGCAAATAATTTTTTTTTTTTTTTATGAGATGGAGGAAACAGAGCAGTTTAAGATACTATAGGGGAATGCCCTTCCCAAGTGCTCTCTCTGTACACTGCAGAAGAGATGGGACTGGTAAGAGTATCCAAAATCAAAATATGATCTCACTGTACTCAGTTGAGTGAGCGAATGAGATGGGTCCAGGAGGAGTGTGTAAAAAGAGATTTACAGCAGGGGCGGCCAATTCCAAAGCCACCAAGATTCTACTGCAGAGATTCAGAGACACACACAATATTTACTGAATCCAAGACACACAATAATTACTCACTCAAATCTTAAATAAGTGCAGAAAATATATTTAAATCAGCTTATGTCCAGTTGATATATGCAGATAGGCATACGGGTGTGCCTGCATTCAGTGTGCCAAAATAAGAATACAAGATTTCCAATTAAATTAACTATGTGCATGAATGTTTACTATAACACATAGTAATTCATCAACTGCACGTCCACTAATTAGTAGGATTGACCTACCACTGCCTCTCATTTTTATGTTACAATCAGTCCGTCCACCGATCATTGCGCTTCCCTTCCAATTGCACATCAAACATTCATAATAGTGTCACACCGCCATGCTTTCAAGTCAGCAGACCATAACCTATCAGTTTCCCTTCCCTTACAACATCTAACATAGCTGTGTGTCAAGCACATCAAGTCACCAGACAATGACCATTGCAACTGTTAAGTGTTTCTATTATACCACCACAGAATGTAATCGACTGACTGCCATTGAACCCTCCCATTCCCTCTCCTTTCCAAGTGCATCATGCAACAGACACAGTTTCAACAACCATCCCTCTCATGGGTCAGTCTCAATGTCCATCATCCTTGGTACAGCATGCCTCTGCAGTGTTCATGTCCAGCAATGTGTAGTGAGCTGAAACCTGTTCCAGCTGGTATTCCTGAATGCTGTTATCACTATACATTTTATCTTCACACTATAACCACTTTGAATATGGCAACCTAGAACCAATGCCACTCTTGCTCCAACATACTTCCCTCACCATAAAGAAAACATTCATGTATAACACACTATCATGACAGTTCCTTTCAGTAACAAGTATGAGTATTGTCTACCTTTCAAACTCGCTTATCAGCTGTCATCTTTGCTTCAAGGGCTATCGTTATGAACTTAATCACACTTACCTTGGCTGTAATATTTCCTTTGTGCAATATTTACCATGAGTACTCTGCCAATCCTTTCACTTTGTTCAGGTTATATTTCTTCAGTTGAAATCTCTACATTCACATCACCAGTAAATGCACATCAGTAACACATACTGTTAGGTTATAGATAAAAATACTTATGTATGACTTAATCCTTACTTCTTGCATGCTGTAAAATCACCTGTGATACCCACCTTTGCTGTCAGCTCAGTAATTCTGGCATCCATGTCAAATACCATTTCCATCTTCACTTGGATGCAGGGTTGCCAGACGTCCCTATTTGGGCGGGACTGTCCCGAGATCAGCAGCCTGATCCCGAGTCCCACCCTGCCGGTTTAAATCCCGGCCAGCCTCCGCTTTGTTTGTTTTTTTTTTTTGATTGTCCTGTATACCTGGCATACGGGCCAATCAAAATTGCTAAACACAGAGTTTGTGTTCCACATTAAACACGAGAAGCTCAGTGTTTATTTTGATTGGCCCATATGCCGGTATACGGGCCAATCAAAAACCGCTAAACACGGAGCTACTTGTGTTGAATGCGGAACTGCAATGCATTTAACACGAGAAGTTCCGTGTTTAGTGCAGAGCTACTGAGCTACTGTTCTTTAATGTGGAACCGTGCAGAGCTACTGAGCTACTGTTCTTTAATGTGGAACCGTGTTCCGCAGTAAAGACCTTTTTTTTTTTTTTTTGGTCTTCACTTGCCGTGAGAGACCTTCTTTTTTTTTTTTGTCCCTACGTGGGGGGCTGGAAATCTGGCAACCCTGCTTGGACGGTTCTCTCCAGCAATGTTCATGACAGCAAAGATTTCATTACCGGAAAATGGATCACGCAACTTTCACATCATCTTTTCTCAATCACCAGGACTCATAGATGAGAGAGAACCATTGGAAAAAATGACACCATTATATGCATACACACTTTACATGGATCAGCTGTTTTACACCATTATATGCATACACACTTTACATGGATCAGCTGTTTTACACCATTATATGCATACACACTTTACATGGATCAGCTGTTTTACACCATTATATGCATACACACTTTACATGGATCAGCTGTTTTAAACCATTATATGCATACACACTTTACATGGATCAGCTGTTTTACACCATTATATGCATACACACTTTACATGGATCAGCTGTTTTACACCATTATATGCATACACACTTTACATGGATCAGCTGTTTTACACCATTATATGCATACACACTTTACATGGATCAGCTGTTTTAAACCATTATATGCATACACACTTTACATGGATCAGCTGTTGCTCTGTATATATTAATACCCACTCAGACGACTCATTTTCAGCTACTATACACTGACATGTCACCTGAAATATAACAGGTTGCATATCATTAGCTAAGGCCATTCCCTATTTTTCTCACCCATACCACCCATGTTCAAAGCGATACAAGCATTCAGCGTAAATACGGATAAAAGTGGATGAAAACCAAGACTAACTTCAGCTGATACAGTGCAAGTGACACAAATGGAATGTCCCATCACATCCACCAACTACATTAAATTTTCAAACATAAGTTAACATCAGCTTCTGTCACTTTCAAGGGACATATAAAGCTTGAGGGACTCAACCACTTCACAAATTATCACTAGAAATGCTTCTTCCTACATTAGTTACTGTACTGAATGACACTATTCAGATTGGTCACTTATGTTAGTCTCGCAGACTGACACTGTTTCTCGTGTTATCTTTCAATAACTGCCCTGCCTACAATTTAGTGCACGCGACACAAATTAAATGGCCCATCCCATCCAACAGCTACATTTAACTTTCATAAAAGAGTTATCATCTACTTCTGTAACTGCCTCACCATGACTGTCTCATTTACCAAAAAAATATGAAGCTTGATGCACTCTAGCATTTCTCATATTTTCATTAGTGACCCTTCTACCAGGATTTTTTCCTGTACTGAGTGACAGTAGTCAGATAGGCCGCTGCTGTCAAACTCTCACAGACTATTTGACACTGTTTTGCACTTAATATGTACCAATGGCACTGCTTAAAAATTTGGCTTTTTCACATATGCACATGACAAGCAACTTATCCTTAATTTACCCTGGACTCAGTTAGTTAGCAAATAGTCATAAATGTAAATTCTTTTACGTGTACCTTACGACTTACTGTGGAAGCAGGACTGTAACTGTGCAATCACATTATTTTTCTCTGGACGCTCAGATTTAGCTATGTTTCTGGGCAGCTCTGGTACTTGCATAGGATCCACACTCAGACTACCTGTTTTGGCAGACACTACGTTCATCATGAGGTCATAAATGTAGTCATACTTCCTACCTTCAAATATAGGCTTTGCTATCCACTCCTGTTTGGCCTTGGGATACACTATTCTGTATCTCTTTTCACCAACTGGCCCAGAGCGACTAGAGGGGCACCTAATAACTAAATGCTCCCTATTTTGATTTGCATTCAAGGGCGCCCGCAGGCAGGTGCAAGGGGGTGCACTTGCACCCCCCTGGAACTGGCTGGCCGAGGAATTAATTTTATTTTAATTAAAAAAAAAAAGCTTTGTCTTTTTTAAAGGGCGTTCCTCTTTAAGAGTGCCCTTTACATCCTGTCAAGTTGCACAGATGCAACAGATGTTTGTGACCTGTTTTTGTCTTCTGTGCATAGGCACTGAAACCATAGCACTTTTCAGCTGCAAAGACCGGTTGTAGGACCCAACAGTCATGCGTGCATCGCAAGAATTTTAAATACAAATGTGCATGCACTGCGTGGGAAGGGAATCACATCATTTCTGCCAAAGAGTCACCCACAGTAAGTAGTTGTGCCTGCCTAATTTGGAGAGGAAGAGCTTGCATGAAGGCAATCTTATAGCTGTTCCATGTAAATGAGCTTTTCTTTTTGGCAGTTTACAGGATTTTCAGGACATGTTGTTGGTACTGCAGAAATTTAACATAAATCTTTCTCGTATTGGCTGGATTCTGTGTCAAGCGTAACACATGGTGTGAGCTTTTTATATTCATTTGGTTCACCTCTTCAGGATTCTCCAGTAGAGCAATTAGTATTTGGTTAATTGTCAATATTGGATCTGAATGAGCAAGCCCATGATATTATTTCTTCTTGAACGGGCTTCTAAGTCCGCAATTTTTGCTTGGATCTCTTGAATTAGTTTCAGGTTATTTTCCTGTTGGTGGTGTAGCTTTTCTATTTTTATTTAGTTGTCTGCAATCTTATTTACTGATTTTTTTTTTCCCATTCTTGATATTGTCTGATTAAAGGACTCGCCAAACATTTGGAATTGCGTGGTGCGATCCTTAATTGCTTGGTGTATTGGTTGAAGGGCAGTTTTCAGATCTTCCACATTCACTGGTTCATCCAATTTTGATTTCCCAGTAGGTTTTGTTGGATCCTGCTGTTTCCCAGTCCTTGGTCTTTTGGAAGTAATGTCTTTCTCTGGAGAAGCAAGTACTAAGAATTTCATTTTAGTGGTTATGGTTTCCTTGTTTAGTTCTTCATTGGACATTTTAAAGTTTTCCTTATGTCTCAGTATGCTGGTAAAGACCTTTGTACCTTGTGGAAAGTGAGTAACAGCAGATTAAGTTCAGTCTACAAAATGTGATCATTTGTAACCAAAGAAAGTAAACTTAAGACCCAGTATTGGGTAGATAGTGAATTTTTTTTTTTTTTTTAATTGCTGCTCATTTTTCTGATTGGTTTTTCTTGATAAGTATAGGAGAGTTAGGAGTTGCAGTGTCTATAGGTTAGTGGTCATCTTGTTCTCCCTCTTGCTTTCACTTTTATTTTTATTTTTTCAGCCTATGTCATGTTACCTGTGGAAACGGGCACCCGACGTAAGCTAAACCAGTTGTGACGTGACTGCTGGTTGCTTTACTTAACAGCCTAAACAGCCCCCAGGGAAGAGTTTTGTCTGCACTTTCTGAAATTACAGGAGGATGACACAAAATCACCTTCTTCTCTATAGGGGACTAATCTTAAATCCTTGGCTGTTTTTTAAAAACGAGTCCAGCTTTTGTTTTTTGGTGGGGCGTAGATAAATGGAACTCCACACAGGTGAGTTCTATGAAAAGGTAAAGTGCAAAAATGAATGCATTTATAATCTTGAAGTAAAGTGAACAAAATCAGTCTGCTGCCATAAATCTCCACTGTATTTAAAGTCCTTCAGGTCACAAAGTAGTTTTGGTATAATCATGTGAATTGCTCAGCTCATGTTTTTGACACGGCACAATACATGAGCACCAACTACCCTTATTTCATTTGCAGGACTCTCTTCTGTGGAAGTCCCACTTCGTAAGTGGGACAAAAGACTAGCAGTATCCAGCCTCCGTGAAGAGATCAAATCATTTCCAGAAGTAATTTCAATTCTGAACCAAGGGTAACACTACCAAAACTCTCTTCTGCCAAATTTAGTATAGGACTATTCCAAAAGAAGTCTTTGCCGAGGGAAAATTTTTACATCACTTTCCCATTTCCACATCTACTGATGGGTCTCATTTAGCAGACATTGGCATCAAAGTAATTCATTCATGGAACCTATTCTGACAGGCTAGTCACTCTTTACAAAAAATATCCTGCTAGATCTATATATACTACCAGGGACTCTGTTACATTAGAAAAAGGTGAATTGTCACAAGTTATAGGTACTGTTTAATATTTTGGGGATAAAAGGAATTAAGATCTAGTAAAAAGTAACTTTTGGTGGACTACAAAAGGTATCTAATGATGAGACTGTTACTCTGCTGATTCAGAAGGACCTCCTTTATGGAAAGCTATTTTGTTACAAAAATCAAATTGTCTCTAGTGGTAGAAGTTACCAGCTGAAATAAAAGAAAGCATAATGGCACAACAATCATCCCTGATACTGGAATGCATAGGAAAACACCAATTATATTCAATGGCTTTCTTTAATCTAAAATCTTATAAACTTTATTTTTAAGTTGATAGTAAAGTAGGCAATTAGCTGTTGAATTTGAAGGAAAGTAAGCTTTAATTAGGAAACCTGTTCAGGCAGGTTTAATCTGTGGTTTGTTGGCATCCCTGAACCACTGGATAACACTAACTCTCCTCACGAGATTGCTCAGGATTTTTTGAAAGTTTAGATAATAGATATAAACCAAGACGACATGCTGAATAATGCTGGAGGGATAGATTCCTGTCCCAGAGACTTCCCATACTCTGGAACAAGCTACCTATCTCTATCAAACAAAGCTCCTCATTAGCACTCTTCAAGAAAAATCTTGATGACTGGATGGGAAATAGGCAAATCACCTCTGTGGCTCTGCTCGACAGGGGGACAGGAAAATAATTTTCTTGGATGGCGAAAGTCAGAGTACCTTTTTGGCTAGGCTTGTATAGGCCCTAGGGTTGATAGCCTAGTACTTACCTAAGAAGCTAAGTATGTTTATCCTGGTTGTAGAAAGTCTGTGGACAGCAGGCAGTGGACTGTGATGGGCTCCCCTCAGATGGCTAGTGTTTGTGACAGATGCTGACACTCGTCTCTGCTCCTACTTCTGTCTGCGGTCATACTAAAAAGTTTAGTAACTCCCTCCATGACTTAACCTGTTTGGATGTGCTTGATATATACCAAACCCTGCGGGTTAACATGCGGCTGTGTATGCCATCACGCTAAACAACCACAGGAGCAGGGAGTGGGGGAGCAGTGTCCCCACCTTGGAACGGATGTTTTGATATTGAGATTCAAACATAGTTAAGAGTTAAAACTTGTTTCCCTTGCATTCTTCCTTACTTTAGGTACATACAGTTCCATGATCATAAAGTAACACTCAGCAGTGTGTTTTTAAGAACTTCTTAATCCTGTAACACATAGTCCAGCAGTGGTATCTGCTCTGATGGCCAGTAAAAATTAATAGTTTGATTCATTTGGTGTTTTGATATAAACTGAAATACAGAGAAAGAAAACTTGCAAACCAAATGCATTGCTAAGAACTTCCCATTTTGATATAAGTTGTCACTTTAGTAGACCAGAGTTTAGGTGGAAGTGTGATTGTTGCATTTATTTTAATTAGTTTCTAAAAACTTGTAACTTTTAGTCATTAAGGACTGCTATTTATTTATGAAACTTGCTGCCAGAGTCACGCAGTAAGCACTGCCATGTATTTATGTTATGAAATTGCTGCTGGGCTTGCTCCATTTACTCATTTGCTGTTTAAGCTGCTGGGCTTGCTCCGTTCACTGTTTAAGCTGCTGGGCTTGCTCCGTTCACTGTTTAAGCTGCTGGGCTTGCTCCGTTCACTGTTTAAGCTGCTGGGCTTGCTCCGTTCACTGTTTAAGCTGCTGGGCTTGCTCCGTTCACTGTTTAAGCTGCTGGGCTTGCTCCGTTCACTGTTTAAGCTGCTGGGCTTGCTCCCTTCATTGTTTAAGCTGCTGGTGATAGCATGGGATGGTCTAGGTACTATATATTCTGTGAGTATAAGTAGTCAAACCTGCTTCTAAAACAGTAGTAGTTGTGTGTACAGTGACCTAACTTTTGACCAACATGAGCCCAGATTCATAAGAAAGTCTTTCTATAATGCACAGCTTATAAACAAATTGTGACTAGATCTAGAGATGTTATTGGCCCCTTTACAAAGTACTCATTAGATCAATCATTTTATATAATGCCCACTTTGGCATGTGTAAGTTGGAAATGTACAGTATATTCATGTCCTCTAGAGCTTACTTTTATGACGGCAGTGCACAGAAGGAAATAAAAGCATAAAGACAAGGCACAAAAGACTGGGTTCTTTACAGAGCATACACGTGTTCTGTTCTGGAAATTGATTGATATATCTGATGCATAATTTCCCCAGTTCTAGTGGTGCAATTGCTAGTTTACTGAGATTCTTTCTTTTTTCTTTATGCAAAATAATTGTTTTTCATGAGTAAAAGAGGACAGGGCAGTGAAACAAAATACTCTGTAACCTGGCTGGCGAATATATGGCCATTTCTTATAAAAACAGAGAAAACAGGAGTAAGTAATTTGCATATGTACTGCACTTTAACATGACCTAGTAACTAATCACTACAGCAGGAGAGATGATGATCAGAGCTCCATGCTGTTTTTTACAGACCACAGGCCTTGGTTCACTGCAATACTAGAGAATACATATGTCCTTGAGAAGCTGTTGTAATGAGCATTCATTGCTGACATCTGTTTCTCTGGGTCCTTGAAAGATGGATATGGCATAAAAGATGATGCCACAATACAGTGATAAGATGATCAGCTTTAATAATTGGCTTAAATTCTGGTGTCATTCAAAGGGGATCCAATGTCTGTCTGCCTGGGATGACATGCTGGACAAGCCACGCTGCTTCGCAAGGGACGGCTTGCACCTGTCACCCCTGGGCTTCCGGATATTGGCAAAGGCTCTTGCCACCCCCATAGTGCCTTTTTTAGGCAAGGCTCAAATTCTAAACCTACCACCCTAGAACACCAAAAGGAAAAAACTAAGGGTAATGCTGCTCAATGCCAGAAGTCTCAATCTCAAGATGCACGAACCTGAAGCTCTTCGCAATATGGAGAACATCGATGTCTGTGCTGTGACAGAAACCTGGTTCAAGGCTCCTGAGAGCACCCCAGCACTAACAGGTTTCACCTCATATCATGCGTTCCGCCCCAAAATCCGGACAACACCAAGAAAGGAGGGGGTGTCCATATTCATAAAGGACACCCACACCTCAAGGTTGGTGGCAACATGATGCATCGGAGACCATCCAGGTGCAATTAACCATAGGCAAGACTGCTCTGCAATTTGTAGCATGTTACAGGCCACCCTCTCAAACTCAGGAACCTCACATGGCCTTCCTGAAAACATTGGAGGGATAAATGTATCTCCAAACACCATCATACTAGGTGACTTTAACTACCCTAATATAGACTGGGAACACTACTCAAGCCCGAACACTCTAACCCAAAGATTCCTGGAGTTCATAAACTCAAATGCCATGGAACAATTAGTCACCATCCCCACAAGAGGAGAAAACATACTTGATCTCATCATCACGAACATGGGATCAAAATGTTCAACACCCGAAGTATACCCCTCACTGGTGAGATCAGATCATAAACTAATCTCGCTGGAGGTCCTCATCCCGCCCCACCTGAAACAAAAAGACCACAGTGAAAAACTTCTCAAAAGCCGATTTCACACTTCTAAAAACTAGTGTGGTCTCCTTTAAGGCCCCTGAGCCAGTGGTAAACATTACTCAAACTGCTGAATCACTTACAAATGCCTTCTACCAGCACCTACAGGACTGCATGGATCAGGCAATCCCAAACAAAACTAAGACTCTCTGTACCAAAGGCAAGCGTCCAGTCTGGTGGACCCCAGCCATAAACAAGCTCTACAACAAAAGGAGGAAGCTACTACAAGATAGAGCAAAATCCTTGAAAGGTAAGACACCTTTGATCATTATAAGTAAAAAACTAAGAGCTCTCATAAAATCATCCAAGGCAAATTTTGAGAGAAAAATCGCCAAGGACTCTAAAGAGAATCATAAGGCCTTCTTTAGCTATGTTAGAAACCTAGGAGGAAACTCCCAGATATGCTCAGAATTAGTTCAAAATGATGTGAAAATTACTGAACCTACACACATTGCCAACATACTGGCTGACAGGTTCAGTGCAAACTTCTCCCCCCCAAAAGGAGAGATATCTATTCCAGAGGATTGTAGCCCCCCAAACATCTCCAACGCCCAGGTGAGAACTGCCCTCACTAAGGCAAAAAACACAGCATCCATGGGACCGGATGGTGTCCCCGGCTGTGTGCTTCATGAACTCAATGAGGAATTAAACCCACAGTTAGGACAGCTGTTTAATCTTAGCCTCACCTCAGGCTACACTCAAGGAGTGGCGCACGGCGACTGTGGTCCCACTTCATAAGGCGGTGCCTCCACAGACCCTGGAAATTACCGCCCATTAGCTTGACAAGCCTTATCTGCAAAGCCATGGAGAGGATCATAATGGAACTCATAAATAAAGACATAGGGAACTTGCAGACTTTGGATCCAACTCAGTTTGGCTTTGTCAAAGGCAGATCCTGCCTCTTAAACTTGGTTGACTTTTTCGAGACAGTCACCAAGGCCATTGATGAGGAAAGGCAGTCCATACAGCCTACCTCGACCTGGCAAAGGCCTTCGACACAATACCCCACTCAGGTATCATCGAAAAACTCATCAGCTTGAATGTAAACCCATACATCACAAGATGGGTTGCAAACTGGCTAAGTGACAGAACCCACAGGGTCAGAGTTGCTGGAGCCATGTCAGACTCAAAGCCTGTCACAAGTGGTGTCCCACAGGGCTCAGTCCTGGGTCCACTCTTGTTCGGCATCTACTTTTCTGAAGTACAAGCAAACACAGGAGGGTTATGGCTGACAAAGTTTGCAGATGACTGCAAACTGGGCCCATAGTCGAAAACACATCTGACACAGATATCCTCCAGAAGGGCCTCACAGAAATGGATAACTGGTGCCAGAGCCATGGCCTGAAGTTAAACGCCAAAAAATGCATAGTCATACCCTTTGGAAAAAACAAGGCTACCCCTAGCTACCATATAGGTGGCAATCCACTGAGCACAGAAAAAGTCATCAGAGATCTGGGGACCCAGGTTGACAGTAGCCTTTCGTTTGACACTCATGTTGCTAAAGTAGTTAGGAAAACCTTCTATATCACCCACCTGATCATGAAGGGATTCACATCTAGATCAAGGGAGGTCATCGTCCGGCTGTACTCATCACTTATTAGACCTATGATTGAGTACAATGCCCGTTCGAATGTATCTGACCAGACACCTGCTGCAGCTTGAAAGGCCCCAAAAGTTCCTCACCAAAAGGATAAAGGGTCTCAAAAATATGTCTTATGCTGCCCGACTGAAAGAACTCCAGCTCTATTCAGTCTCATACCGCTTGCTCAGAGGTGACCTGTGCCTGACATATAAGGCCATGTCAAACCAGATTTGATGAATATGCTTCACCTCAAAAAATCTAGATCCCTCAGAACCACAAGGGCGGAGACTTAAACCTTGACACGGTTATAAATAGAACGTGCTGGAGGGACAGATTCATCACCCAGAGACTCCCTATGCTGTGGAACAAAATCCCGGTACATGTGAGGCAGAGCACCTCTCTGGTCTTGTTCAAGAGGAATCTTGACCAATGGATGGGAGATTGCAGATATACCCCAGGGATTACTTCAGCGTCACTGCTTGACAGAGGCACAGCAAAATGATAGGCATAGTTTTTATTCAAACTAAAGGGGTGGCGAAAGCCACATAACTATGGGCTAGGCTTATAAATGCCCTTGGGCAGATAGCCTAGTATGAACCTATGAACCTATGTATAGAAAACTGTAGTGTTTAGATGTAAAAACTGCACGAGTGTTGTACATCTCTGCGCTCTGTACATCTCTGTTCACAATCCATTTAACTAGCACATGGTGCATCTATGAAAGCTTTGGGATCCGCACTGACATCATTGCATATTTGGCATGTGTCTGTGTATGGGGGAGAGACAGAATAAAGTATAAATGAAAAAATGAATAATCCATTAATGACTGTTTACATCTGTCTAACTTTCACACAGATTCTTTTTTGCCCCCCCCCCCCCTGCAAAAACCTGAAATAAGAACTTTCCATGTTTTAGGTTATTTTTTTTGTAAGTTTGATATTTCAGCACTTCGATCCTCTGGTCTTCTACTATCAGAGGTTCAATGTTCTGAAATTTCGACCCTTCATAGTGAATATATATATATATATATATATATATATATATATATAAAATGTGTGTGTATATATTTAAATCAGTGTTGCGGTATCATAAGCTATAGGGGTTATTCATTACCTAGGATATAACCACCATCCACGTTTGAGGGTCACAGCTTTCTTGTTGACAGTGCTTTATATCTGTGTGCTTTGTTAAACTGATTGTTAGCTAACCATCTTTTCAAGGCTCTGAAGATAATTCCTCTAATGGGAAATAACTTCATTTATGTCATTTTGCCATAAAAAATGTTTTTTGTGGGAATCTGATTAATTTTAAGCTGCAAAATTATTTTTGTGGGACTGTCATGTTACTGAAGGGATTTTTACTTGTGAAATGCTTGTGTGGAGGGAAAAGTCAGTGTAAAAATATTTTTATTGATGTAATCTATCTCTGTGGTGTGTGTGTGTGTGTGTGTGTGTGTGTGTGTGTGTGTGTGTGTGTGTGTGTGTGTGTGTGTGTGTGTGTATGTGTGTGTGTGTGTAGGATTTCTCCCTTCTAGGACCATCAAAGATTTACTGCAGAACCTTGATGTTCCTCCCCAAGGGTTTACTGACTCAGTCAGGTTTTGCAGTCTCCTTGTGAGACTTCTTTCCCATATTGAACACTAAACAATTGTCTGTCTCCATGGATGTTCGTGTTTCACTGTTGCAGTCATTACACTTGGGTTATCCTGCTGGCAGGCTACCCGCAGTCGTCCAGAATTCCAACGTCTTGGTCCGGCGTCGGTTGCTGTTGCCTCTTCCCTGATGTCAGTGCGCCAGGGGTATATAAGATGCAGCCGATGCCATTTTCTTCAGTCTTTCTTGCCACACGGTGCCCGAAGCAAAAGCAGTTCGCAAGTGCCGGTCGGCCGACTCCTGAGATTTTCGAAATTGAATTTCAGAACCGAAGTCTTCAATAAAGCAAGTACCTCGTTGGGGAAACTTTTTCTTGCTCCAGACCAATGTCAGTAAAAGTTAACAATTGTATTTCTTGTGGGAAGCAAATACCTCATAAGGACTTTCACTCTTACTGTATCCCTTGCCTAGGCCCTGACCACGACATTTCTGGTTATCAGTTTTGTGCTAGGTTCAACCAACGCACTATTAAGCGTCAGTTTGATTTTGCATTCCATTATTTTGGCCGAAGGTTTAACTACATAATGCCATCGGAGCAACCGACTACCACAATTCATAAAAAATGCAAAGACAAGGAAAAGGACAGGCATCCGAGGTCCAAAACCGACGACGAAGCCTCTTCTAGGCCAGTCACCCGTTCTCAGTGAGGCGCTTTCGCAGCCCCTGGCACCCGCTACCTCAGAGCCACAGGCCGCCTCCGACTCCCACGTGGAGACAAGTAGGCCTCTGGAAACTCAAGGTATTGGGCCTACAGAAACTATTCCCTCAGATGGGTCTGGAGCCGCTGAGCAGGCATCGGCTTCTGAGGGTGTTTTCAGACCTACACAGCTTACAATCAAGTCAACTACAGCAACCAAGGCAAACTCTAAAACACCATTAAAGACAAAGAAACAAGTGCATCATTCTCCTGGACAGTCATCCATGCCTAAGAAACAGGTGCTCAAAATGGCCGAAGACCTAATCCCCCACCTGATAAAAGGCCTAGGCAGAATACAGACTAAGAATCCTCTGACCAGGTTTCTATTTCCTCTGATTCCTCTTCAGACTAGGGATACTCTCTTCATCCCTATGAGGACACTGATGCTAAAGAATCTATCCCTTCAGCCTCTCCTCCTGAGGATTACTCTTTTGGGGAAACTTTGCACTCCATGAGGGAGCATTTCCATTGGGAGAGCTAGGATTATTCAGAATCAAAGAAAAGGCTCAGAGATTTTCTTTTACTGCCTCAGCACAGGCCCCTTGCTATACCCGCTGTGCTAGATATTGTTGATGATGTTTTTTCAGAATCTAGTTTGTCTCCTGATTCTTTACCCCCTGCACCAGTCAAGCCAGATAGGTACTGTAAGGTCCCAGACTCTCATAAATTTCTTTATAAAAACCCTGCTGCTGACCCAGAAACAATTTCTCAGGGTCCCAAAGGGGTAAAGGCTTCCACTGCAAAAAGCCCAGTCCCCTCTGACAGGGATTCTAGAACACTGGATAGATGGGGGAAAAAGTTTACACTTCTGCAACGTTTGCAAGCAGTAAGGGCTTTGAACTGCCAGTTTCACATGCTGAAATACCAACAATACTTAATGTCTTTGTTAAAACAGAAAATGATTACAAGCTCAGAATGTCCTGACGATAAAGAAATGCAGGATTTATTGCATGCAGCCGAACAAGTGGGAAAACATACTCTGCAATGTGGTTTTGATTCATTAGAGGTTTCTTGTAGAGCCGCAGTTACAGGATCTGTCATTCGAAGGCAAGTTTACCTGATCATGTTAAAGCAAAATTATTGGATGCTCCTTTACAGCATAATACTTTGTTTGGTGTTAAGGCAGGAGAGGCATTAAAGAAAATGGAGGATAAGGCAAAATCAATGCAGACAGTAAAGGATTTCTTACAGGTACAGCCACCTAGATTTAGCAGAAATTGGCCTTCTAAAAATTGGTCCTTTCCAGTGTCAGACAGGCCTCAAAGAGGAAGATACAGACGCCCAAGAGGCAGATCTCAGCCCCAAGGCTCTTACAGACCTAGACAGTGGGGTGCTTCAACCCCCAAATGAGGAGAAGACAAGTCACAAACTTATAGGAAACAGTCCCAATGACGTCCCTTTTCAAATGCCAAGCACTTACCTTTTGGCAGCACCCTTAGGGGGAAAGCTAGCACTTTTTTCACAAAATTGGCACATAATCACCCAGGACAAATGGGTACTGAATATTGTCTCTCAGGGTTACAGGTTCCACTTTCACACCCTACCAAGGTCAAAAGGAATGCCAGACCTGCCACAAAATCCAAGGGCAGAGGCACAAAAGCAGATTACAGCTCTCATGGACATGAGAGCTATTCAAAAAGTACCACAGCAAGAACAAGGACAAGGATTTTACTCAAGACTTTTCTTGGTTCCCAGAAAGGACAAAGCCTGGAGACCCATACTGGACCTGTCTATTCTAAATACTTTCCTGGATGTTCCGAAATTCAAAATGTTGACACTACAGCAACTTCTACCCATGCTGGGCAAGAAGGCTTGGCTCGTTACTTTAGACCTCAAAGAGGCATACCTGCATGTCCCAATCAGACAAAATTGCAGAAGATACCTCAGATTCATAGCTGGCACAATGCATTACGAATTCTCTGCACTGCCCTTTGGCTTATCTACTGTGCCCAGGGTCTTCACAAAATGCCTGGCACCAGTGATTGCATTTTGCACACAAAAAGAAATTCAAATATATCCCTACTTGGACGACTGCCTTATTCAAGCAGAGAGCAAGGACATTCTACTAAAGCATCTGGTGTTTGTAAAAAGATTACGAATTGGCCTAGGGTACACAGTAAATGAAAAGAAGTCAAAACTAGTGCCCTCTCAAGAGATAATATTCCTGGGTGCAAGCTTAAATACAACTGCCCAGATGGCTTATCTCACACCAGACAAGCAAAGGCAACTGACTCATTACTTTCAAATGATGGCAACAAAAACCTAGCTACCTGCAAGAAAAATTCTGCAGGCTTTGGGATTCATGGCATCCTGCATCCTGCTAATTCCATATGCAAGACTGCATATGAGGAAGTTACAATGGTATCTAAAAAATGTTTGGACTCAATATTGTCTCAGCCTGGAAGCAATAACTGCCTGCAACAGGAGTTTCGATGGAGGGCACTGGCATGTCACCACAACAAGGAACAGCCTTTCACTTTACCCACAGCCAGGCAGACACTAACAACAGATGCATCGGATTATGCCTGGGGGTGCACATGGCAGGAAAATGTAATCAGGGAAAGTGGTCCGCAGACCAAATGCATCTTTACATCAATCAAAAAGAGATGCTACATGTACAGAATGCCCTGACAGCTTTTAAGGACCTACTGCATCCAGGACAACTATTACTAAAGACGGACAACACCACAGTTATGTGGTACATAAACAAGCAAGGGGGCACGCACTCATATCCCCTCTGCAGGCAAGCCATGACTTTGTGGAACACAGCACTGACCTATCAAGTTCATCTGCAAGCACAATTCCTGCCAGGAAAGAAAAATACTCTGGCAGACAATCTAAGCAGAAACCTCATGGATCCTCACAAGTGCAAACTAAATCCACAGGTCTTCAGCATGATAACACAGAAATGGGGGTGCCCAGACATAGATCTTTTTGCCTCCCCTCTCAACTGCCAACTACAGAAATTCTGTACAAGGACTTACCACCCACAAGCATGGAAAGTGGATGCTCTCTCATTCAGCTGGAGAAACCTAGAAGTTTATGCCTTCCCACCACTGCCTCTCCTTTCCAAGGTGTTCCTAAAAGTCAGACAAGACAGGCCAAAAATGATCCTGATTGCCCCAGACTGGCCACGCCAGCACTGGTACCCAATCTTAAAGAACTTGGCTCAAGGCCCAGCCTGGACTTTACCTCAAATACCTCAACTTCTGACTCAACAAAACAATCAGATCCTGCACAGCCAACTCAGAACCTTAAATCTGGCTGCATGGTAGATAACATAGCCTCTCAGACCACACCTCTCTCTAAAGCTGTTATAGATGTCATTCTGGAGGCCAGGAGGCCCAGCACCAGGAAATCTTATGCAGACAAATGGAAGAGATTCACCCACGTGTAACAAATATCCCTCAGATTTTACAATACCTAACTGAGATGCTGGACAAAGGCCTATCCTTTTCATCAATTAAGATCCATGCCTCTGCCATTTCAGCTCATTATAACACGGAACCTCCTATTTTCTCTCACCCATTACTAAGGCAGTACCTCAAAGGGGAGAGCACCGATATCTACTTGGGACCTCAACTTTGTCTTGGGAAAACTCAGTTTACCTTCTTTTGAGCCAGCCAATACAGCTGATATAAAATTTTTATCATGGAAAATTGCTCTGCTCCTAGCAATAACTTCAGCACGAAGAGTCTCAGAACTACAGGCATTAATGGCAGTGGAACTTTTTATCATTTTTCATCAAGACAGGGTTTTCCTAAGGACAAACCCAACATTTATGCCAAAGGTGGTATCCACTGTGGCTCTTAACCAAACCATTCATTTGCCAACATTTTATCCAAATCCCCAGAATAAAGGAGAGAGACTTCTGCACTCTTTGGACATACACAAGCCATTATGCTTCTACTTAGACAAAACAAAAGCTTTCAGAAAAACTGAGCAACTGTTTGTAGTATACGCTGCAGGATCACAAGGAAAGGCTATCTCAAAGCAGACTATTTCAAAGTGGATAGGACACTATTCATTTCTGCAATGCACAACATGGAAAGCTAGTGCCTAACAACATTAGGCCACATTCTACCAGGGCAGCAGCCACTTCAGCAGCCTTCCTCAGAGGAGTACCAACCAAGGATATTTTGGAAGCTGCAACTTGGAGTTCAGTACACACCTTTACAAAGCATTACCACTTGCCTCTTTACTCCATATTCAGAGCAGGCTTCGCCACTGCAGTTCTGCAGGGCCTCATAGCCACTCCTAATCCTATTTAGATCCAGCCACCCTACCTCAGCTTTTGGATTCAACCCAAGTGTAATGACTGCAACAGTGAAACACTAACTTAGTACAGTTGTGTACCTACCATAAATGTAGATGTTCGAGTGTATTCACTGTTGCAGTCCAGGTTACCCCCCCCCCTCCATCCCCACTTTCTTTGCTGGAACTTATCTATACCTTTCTATCCTATACAACCTATGTGGAGTATTTGCTTGTAGATGAAGGTATTGTTTTTATTTTACTGTATGGTTTTATTAACAATATGTATTGCCTACCTATTTGGGGGCACCTGACATCTGGGGCAAGAAAAACTGAAGAAAATGGCGTCTGCTGTATCTTGTATACCCCTGGCGCACTGACATCAGGGAAGAGGTGACAGCAACCGACGCCGGACCAAGACTTTGGAATTCTGGCCGACTGCGGGTAGCCTGCCAGCAGGATAACCCAAGTGTAATGACTGCAACAGTAAATACACTCGAACATCTACATTTACGGTAGGTACACAACTGTACTTTCTTGCTACTCATGTCCGCAAGAAGAAGAAAGTTAAGAAGTCCTTGGGTGTCTGTCTCCATCACTGCCTCAGTCATTGGTGAGTGACTCCTTTGTGGCCAAAGCTGTTTCCTTGGATAATCCATCTTTTGCCTTCTGGTTCCTCTAGCTGCAGCTCTTCAGGAAGCCATTAATGACTGGGAGATTGACATATCCCCTGCAGCTATAGGGTTGATTCACTGGGCAAGAAAAAAACACTTTGGTTGACCTTCCAGGTATGAGTGGTTGAAGGTATACTGCTTATCTGGGGTAAGGTACCTGATTCCCAAGCTAGTGCTCCTGTCATGAGTCAGTCCCGTTCCAGGGATTTCCCTAGGAAGAAAAAGCAGAAACTTAAAAATGTCTCTTCTCCTGTGTCTGTTGTTGAGTCAGGTCTACTAATAGCACCATTTAAAAGAGGGAAAAACTTGGCTAGGCTTGTAAGGGCCTCAGGCCCATTAGCCTAGTAACCTCTTATGATCCTGTGAAGTTTGGTTGTAAGCAGTCTGCTGTCTAAAAACTGTGAAGATGCAACCTGCACTTACAGACATTCCGCTGGCCTAGACAGAGCGAGAGAGAGAGTTTATTTATTTATTTATTTTTTCTTTTACGGACAATATGGCTCCTTGTTTGCATATATGCCTACAAAATCTTGCATATTAAAGGTCAAAATAAACAATAAGTGATATAAATCCATGGAAGTATGACAGTATTTATGAAGTAATGTATGTATTGTGCTATTTTCTTTTCTTAAAAATGTTTATTGGTTTTGGAAAACTTTCATACCTTACAATTTAAATTTTTGTCTCGTATTTTCAGTTTGTTTCTCATAAAATTGTGTTCTTTTGGCAAATCATTGAAGACTGAAGTCAGAAAATAATGGCAGGCATTTGAGTTTGACTTCATATGCTCAGAAAATGCATACTAATGCAAACTTTGTTGTTCTGTGCACTTTCTAAGGGGGTCAGGGGATGTATGTGTGTGTCATACCTATCAACTGTATAGATTTCCACAGAATGTCCAGACTTTTGCCTTGTATTTTTTGGTCTGTTCCTCATAAAAATTCAGTTTTTTTTTGACAAATCACTGGGATGAGCTAAGGATTAAAGTTACCAAATAATGACATGTATTTGATTTTCAAACTTCATATCATGTAGAAAATTAATTCTAACACAAATCCTGTTATTCTAGCAACTTTCTAAATGTGGCCCTAGTTTGGGCCTTTGTCCCCAACATTATAACAGGCTTTTTCCAGATTTCTTGTGCTACGAGATTGAGAGGTTGTGTGTGTGTGTGTGTGTGTGTGTGTGTGTGTGTGTGTGTGTGTGTGTGTGTGTGTGTGTTTCAGCTGTCCAGGTTTTTTCAGAATGTCCAGATTTCTGCCCCATATTCCTCCTGAGCTTTTCTCCCCGGGCCTCCACTGAAAAAGGGATTTTGCACAGATGGACTATCCCGGTTAACAAATGCCAAATAAATAAAAAGGATTGAAGTTGCTAAATAATAACAGACATTTGAGTTTTAGATAAGACTTGACCATCCCAACCGTAAAGGTGGTGGAGTTGCAATTCTTCATAAAAATCATCTAAATATTACTACCCTTCCTGCCTCTCCAACACAAGATAGCAAAGTAGAAGCTATCATTTCAAAACTACAATTAAACTCCAAAAAATCCATCTATATTATATGTATGTACCTACCACCTGGTAATAACATACCAATCCTCGAAAATTACCTTAGCTGGATATCTATCACATATCCCCAAGAAACCATCATACTAGGTGACCTGAATATAGACTGGAATAGCATTACTGCTGATAATCCTTCTTCTCATATCAACCTCCATGGTTTTATCCAAACCATTACTTCAACTACAAGGCTCAACAAACACAGTAATAGAGAAAGCATTTTAGACTGGATTCTTATAAATAAAGTCAAAGATAATTACAAAGTAGGAATTTTACCAGATGATGTTAGTGATCACTCCTTAACATTCATAACAAGGGATAAGGCTGATTGTATAAACCCCTGTATCATAAGACATACGCACCATCAAACACTTCAATCCAGAATTGTTCCAGTCTGAACTTACTGCATGTAATTGGAACCGTTAAAACACTCCCTCTTGAAAATGCAGTAATGTACTTTAACTCTACTTTTTATCTATCCTTGACTTACATGTTCTGAACGTAGCATTAGAACTAAATCTAATGCTGCCCCTGGCTCTCCCATGAAACCAAAAACTTATTCTCACTAGAAACAAAGTCTGGGCCACATGGAGATCACATAGAAAAACCCTGATCTTCTTCACTTCCGCCAGCTTAGAAATCTAACCAAAAAGCAATAATAGCTGATAAAAAGAAATTCTACTTCAATCTACAAGAAACCCATCTTAATAATTCAAAACTTTTCTGGTCTTCAGTTAATAGACTTCTTTCCCAGGACGTTCTAAAACACCTTCCCCACTTAATTCTGATCCTGATACCCCCCAACAAACTGCAGATGCTTTCAATTGTTTCTTCACTGAAACTATACAAGCTCTTGCTAATCAATTAAACACCAATAACTCACACCCAACATGTAACCTCATAAACTCCTCCTCTAAATTCTCTCTACATCCCATCTCTACATCTTACATATACAGACTCCTTCTTAAGCTAAAACCTTGTACCCCCTCTGCGGACAAGTTACCTTCACTCTTTCTACAAAAAGCTGCCAAGGCTATCGCATATCCTATTTCTATTCTCATTAATAGGACAATCAAAGAAGGTATCATCCCTGATATATGGAAGGTCTCTCATTATCCCACTCCATAAAGGTGGTAACTCCATTGACTACTCTAACTTTAGACCTATTGCTCTCCTCTCCCTTGGCCAAAATAATGGAGAAATGTATACACCATCAGCTTGTACAACACCTCTCTCTCCACAACATCATAGCTAACAGTCAACATGGATTCAGACCTAATCACAGTACTACTACTGCCCTTCTTTCCTTTGTAGACACTATTAACCTGAACCGTAACAACAACCTACTCTCTTCTGCCATCTTCATAGACCTCTCCAAAGCATTCGATATGGTTAACCACTCTTTATTAATCAATACTCTAGAATCCCTATCTTTTGATATCCCTGCCATTAGATGGTTTTCTTCTTATCTCACTAACAGGAAACAGGCTGTTCTCTGGAATAACCACATCTCTTCTCTTCTGCCTGTTTCTATTGGAGTTCCACAAGGTTCTATTCTTGGCCCACTTCTTTTTTCCCTCTTCATAAATGATCTCCAAAACACAATCCCCCAAGCTACTTGCATTCAATATGCAGATGATTCTACTCTCATCTGCTCTGCATCCTCTACCTCAGAACTTAGATCTCATACTCAAAATGTCTTTAACACCGTCGAAACATGGTTCTCTAGTCGATTTCTCTTACTAAATGCTAAGAAAACTAAACTCCTCCTCTTTACCCCTACCTCCAGAACCGCCTTTAAACTTCACTATCTCTTCTAACAATGCCACTATCATCTCTCCCGACTCTACTACTAAACTGTTAGGTATTACAATTGATAATAATCTCTCTTTCAACCAACACATTAACAACACCATAAAACTTGTCAATAGGAAAATAGGATCTTTATATCGGATTAGACCATTTCTAACTCCCTCCTCTAGAACTAGGATCGCTCACTCCCATCTTCTTTCCTCTCTTCTCTATGCTTGTCCCATTTTCACCAACCTCAATAAAACAACCTTACCAAACTTACTACCTGCTATAATAACATTGCTCGCTGCTACAGGAAACCCTACAGGACACACCACTGTCTCAACCTGAAACTACTAGGCTGGCCAGAATTCCAAAACTATCTTGCAACCCAACAACTCACTATTGCCCATAAAATTCTGTACCATCCAACAAACACCCTATACTCTCTCAACTCATAATCCCCTACAATAATCTTAGCTCTCTCGCTCCTCCAGTAAACTATTGGCTAATTCCACAAAATCAAATAACACTGCTGGCGACTCCTTTTCACCAATTCAGTAGGTAGAAAATGGAATCTACTTCCTAGTAACATAACAACCATTGCATCATTACCTCTTTTCAAACTAAACATTAAACTTCACTTCCAAAACCACTGGCTGTGCACATGTAGTAAACCTGATTAATCCTTCCACTACTTAGACTCTACTTCATTACTATCTCCTATTTCATACTTTTCTATCATCCACCTGGCTTTCCTCCTCTTCTGCCACTTGTTTTCCTATTATTCCTTGCTTATAGACTGGCTTCTAGCTCTCTTTGCTTGCTAACTATCTTACTTGCTGTCCTTCCTACAACCTACCTCTTCTAATTACTCATATTCTTAGCTCTCTTTCTCACACTTCCTATCTTATTATTATCTCTCAAAGTATTTTATAACTTAATATGATGTCTTTGAGTTTAACTGTGTGTAGTAGTATTTATTTATTTTTTTTAGTTATCTTTATCAGACTTAGTATATTATAATTATATAAGTATTTTTTTTTTGTGACTGTCACTATGTGAGTCAGTATTAAACTCACTAGTAATAATGAGTAACTGTAGAATTGTTAGTTTCTGTCTTTTAAAACTTTCTTTAAACTCTAGTATGTTTGCCTTAATGTATTCTCTGTGGAGCTTTTCTCCCCGGGCCTCTACTGAAAATGGAAATATCTCCAGTTAGACTAGCCCGGTCAACAAATGTAAAATAAAAAATAAATAGATGTCATATCCTTTAGAAAAATGCATACTAGCACAAATCCTGTTATTCTACTATTATTACATTCATGAGAGCAATATTTATAATCCGTCCCTATTTATTTTAGGCTTTTTCCAGATTTCTTGCAGTAAGAGGTTGAGGTGTGCATGTGTGAGAGTGAAATGCCCTATTTACAGTTAGTAGGTGGAATTTTTCACATACAGTTTCAAGGAATTGTTAGCTTCAAGGGAAGAGATGTTTACTGTTGTTCATGCTAAGTCTGCTTGAAATGTGCAACTGTTTTGTTTAGCAAATGGTATCACTGTTGTGGTGTGGAATTTCAAAACAGTCTTAGTAGCACAGCAGGTAGCATACTTGCATCTTGATGTAGAGGGCTGTAGGTTCTACTCCCACCACAAGTAGATTTGTATTTTAAGGGGGTGGAGTGCTGCAGTCCTGAGTATGTCCTCCTTTGGATGAGATGCCTAGTAACTATGAACCTGTGTTTCCGCTTGCCACTTATTCCTATTGCAATATACAAGCTTAGCATTTTTTTTAAAAAATGTAACATAGGCAATTTATTGTTTAAGGGCAGTAGGCACTGAATTTATAGATGAAACACTGAAATATAAAGCTGTTTTCTAGCAACAACCTCTCCATTAGTTTCAGATCTCTTTAATGTGAAATTATTCAGATGACTTTTACTTCTGCAGAGATTGTGCATATTGACTGATATTGGCAGATTGTAATGATAGACATTTAAGTGGCCTTTTATGGTTGAAATGTTCTGAATTGGGCAATTTGTCATTATTGGTTCATATGTTTTGTTTCATTGCTTAATGAAAAAAATGTTCAAAACTATAAAACAAACTCTTAAGTGGTGCTGTATTAACAAGGGATATAATTCAGTTATTGTATATTATAATTAATACAATCAGGAAGTTGAATCAAAGCAGTTATGCATGGTTCTGAAATGTGTGCAAGGGGCCTATGATTTGAAAACAGTCCAAATGTAAACTTAACCTGCCACTGGCCAGATGCATTTTCTTTGAATGTGGGTTTAAATGCTGTTTCAGTGCATGCAAGTTTCAAAGGTAGGGAAGTTTTAATGCTAAGTCTGTTTTCATTGTAAGACTATTGCTTTGTTTAAGTTTAGCAAATGTCTGTCAGTGTTTGTGCTATAAAACAGAAGGTTACTAAGCTATTGGCCCTGAGGCCCTAAAATTTGAAATAAAAGTTGAAAATTAAAACCAAATATCTGTAATCATTGTAGAAGTAATGCATAAAACAGTATGCACACAGACAGTTTTGAACAGCGTTTATGGCAACTGGGGAGAAATAGCCAAGTAATGGGATACTGGAATGGCTGAGTGTGTGTGTTGGGGCGGTGAAGGGGGTGGGGTTGGGGGCGGTGCTTTGAAGGGGTGGGGTTAGGGCGGTGCTCCGGGTTTGCACCCCCATGCAAAAAATCCTGCTGGCTCCCTTGTTTGCATTGTGGTCCAAGACAGCTAACATTGTTCTTGCTTTCATGCCTCCATAGCTAAAATGCTCTAACTTTGGACAGCAATGACACAGCAATGCATGGAATACCTCCAGATTGCCAGTATGACAAAACTTTGTCGTCTGCTTCAGATCTTTTATAAACAATGTGTTAGTTACAATCTTATGCAGTGCACTGTGGCACTCTCCTCCTTCCTCTAGCCATTTCTTATCAGTCCCACGAGGGACTGGTACTTCATGTGGACATT
>NC_056742.1:307553742-307787885 GCF_019279795.1 Protopterus annectens | reverse complement strand
TTTGTTCATTTATAGAGAACTCTGCAATACTTTTCAAGTGTTTCAACTCCTTCCAGAGCCATGCAAATTATAAGAATATTTTCTTGATTTATCATACTTGTACTTACTTTATACAGTGATCACTACTGTTTTTGAGAATTTCTAAAGCATTTATTTTATTTTGTGGCAAAAAATAGTAATTTCTTTGTTGGCTTTTCTAGTTCTGCTTGCCTCCTAATCACCTTGCAGAGGAACGAATTATCCATGGACTTAGTTGATTGGCAGTTTGTTGCTTGTTATTTAATCTGCACTTGAGCGCTACTTTAGCTGTGCTTTTACATTAAGAAATTCTAGTATCATCCATTTTGTGACAGAAAGTGCTTACCTGATTTCTCTGAGTTGGGCAGCAGAAATGAAAAGCTCAAAATGTGGTTGATTTCTTTTTTTTCTGTGGTTGTTTTTTTTGTATGGTTGTATGCTAGAAAGTATGAGTCAGCTTTCAAGCTTTTTTTCTATACTATAAATCAGACAAGTTTGCACAGAGCTGCCCACTGAGCAGCAGCAATTAGCAGTGCCCTGTATAATAGCAAATACTTAGATAGTAAAATTTCCCTATAAAGTTATGCTCCCTATAAAGTCAGGTCTGAAACCTGTTAAACAGTGTGTTAAAAATTCTTTATATTTAGCTTATTTCTTTCTTTTCTTCTTTCACTTCTGAATATATTTTTTAAACTTCTGCTTATACACTACCCACTACTGTGTCCAGTTTTTATAAAATGGCTTCATTATAATATGAGTTTTTCTATATATCTTTCTGTCTTATCATTCTTTCTTCCCTTTT
Organism: Protopterus annectens; assembly: GCF_019279795.1. Lineage (NCBI taxonomy): Eukaryota > Metazoa > Chordata > Ceratodontiformes > Protopteridae > Protopterus > Protopterus annectens. Next base: position 307,787,065 of record NC_056742.1, on the reverse strand, counting down.
AAACCCAGCAGTTAATCACTTTATCCATTTCACTCCTTTATTATTTCAGTGTTTTTCCCCTATTCTAACCCACACTCTTTTATAAAACTCTGCAGTCTGTACTCCCCCGTTATTTCTTTCATGTGTTTAGAATAAGCTAAGTAATCGATTTCAGTCTAAAAAAATCTACTTTTATATGACCATTCTCTATTTTTCTCCTTTTAAATCTCAACATATTATTAATTCCCAAAACCACACTAAAACCAGGCAAATAATCAGAATAGGCTCCGAAAGAAAAACTCTCTCTCTCCAAATCAGATTTTTAAGCACTTTCATCCACTTTTATTTTTCGTGAACTTCCTCAGAAACAATTTATATAAAAAAAACTGTTGTTTAAATACTATTTCCACAGGAAATGATATCATTTAATTACAAAATTAGTGAATATTTTTTCAATATTCTTTTCTTAAAAAACAAATCATACACATGTTATGTCACTTTCCTACTGTTGATTAAATATCCCTATTTACTATTTTCCTTATACCAGGAACTCTTTTTTGTTTTTATTGTGTAAAGAAATCTGAATGTTCATTTTCTTTGTGATCAATACCTCTTGGTCTATGATGTTATTTGATCAATTATCTATAAATTAAGAAGCATTTTAAATGTATTACCTCATTTAACCCTGGTGTTTGGTCAGCCCCAAACACCAACTGCCACAAGGATTCTCTACATTCTAAAAAGTTGTTTAGATCCCTTGAAAACATTTTTTTTTCTAATACTGTCTAAAACAAATAATTCAAATTTCTTAAAATCTTTGCATGTGGCTGCATGCCTAGCCAATGCATTGGTTTTATCTTTCTTTTTCATTGCTAAAACATGTTCATATACTCTTCGCTTAAAAACTCTCTTTGTTTTCCCAATATAATAATTTTTACAGGAGACACACGTAGCCAGATATACTACTAACTCACTGTTACAATTATAGTATTCCTTTGCCCAAAAAGTGTAGTTTAGATGTTCAACTGTTACAAATGAGGTATTGCTCATGTATCTACATCGTTTACAATTAGTGCAACTGTATGTACCCTTCTTATTGGTACAACTCCTTTCTAGTTTCCTATAATCACTTTTGCCTGATTCTAACAACTGTTTTAAATCTGTTGCTTTTTTATATGTGAATTTGGGTTTGTGTCCAATTACTGAGACCAAGTCCCTATTACCCATTATAACTTTCCAATTATTTTCAATAACTGATTTAATGTTCCACATTTCATTAACTATTGGTAATGGAAATGCTATCGAAAAGTCATTGACTTGTTTATCAGTAGTGGTTACATTCTTACAAATCACTGGTCTGCCTATCAATATTTCTTCTGAATACAGAATTGGTTTAGCAACTCCTTTCCTCAGGGGTATCACCTCACTCTCTAGTTTTTCTAAAAAATTCTTTGTATACCCTCTTTTTATAAATAAACTTCTCAAAAGGGCCAGTTCTTTCAAAAAAAGTGTTCTCATCAGATGTTAATCTACTGAGTCTAATTATCTGTCCTTTGATGACACCTCTTTTCATGTGTACTGGATGTAACCTATCTTTATGTAAATAACTATTAGCAAAATATGGTTTCCTATAAATTTTGCTACTGAAAATTTTTACATCATTGTTTATACTGAGGGTCAAATCTAAAAATGTGATGCTTTTACCAAAATCCCCTATCTTAAAGGACAAAAAATTAGTTGTTTGGTTTAAATGTTGTACCAATTCCGTAAATTCATGCTTTCCTCCCTTCCACAAAAATAATAAGTCATCTATGTATCTACGATACAAGGAGACTTTTTTGAATAATGTGTGTCTTCAAAATCTCGCCTCCCAATTTGCCAATACGATGTTAGCTAAGGAAGGAGCTACTCTTGAGCCCATGGCTACTCCCAACTCTTGTTTGTAGATGTTATTGTTGAATTTGAAAAAATTATTATCCAAAACCAACTCCATCAAGGTGCAAAGTGAGTTTACCTTTGTTCCTGAAAAATCCGTATGTGTATTTAGATATTCCCTCATGAACTCTATGCCTGTTTCTTGATCTATACTTGTGTAAAGATTTTTTACATCTAGACTACCGAAGAACAAATCTTCATTACCTATTTTGATGTCCCTTAGTACTTCTAAAAGGTTCCATGAATCCTTAATAAAAATTCCGACCTCTGAACTATAGGATTTAGTATGTTATCCAACCAAATCGAAATATTTTCCGTTTTAGATTGTTTAGCGGAAATAATAGGTCTAAATGGTGGTCTGACTTCATTGTTCTGTATTTTGGGAATACCAAAAAATACAGCCAGTCTAGGATGTTCTTTGTATAAAAACTCATAGTCTGATCTATTTAATTCTCCTTGACAATACATGTCAAACAAAATTGTGTCCAGATTCTTAAACTTCTTAGTCACTAACTCATAATTGACTTTTCTATAAGTTTTCTTGTCTTGCAATAAATCTTCTAAAGATATTGTGTAATCCCTATCATTCATTATCACTATTTTTCCTCCTTTGTCTGCCTTCATTATTCTAATGTTGTTGTTTGTGACAAGTGATCTTAAGGCAGATAGTTCTTCATCTGTTAAGTTGTTTGTGTCATAAAAAACATTATTGATATTCCTAAAATCCTGTTCACATAACTTCTGGAATACCAATAAACTGTTGATGAGGGGAGGATTATAGGTACTAGGGTTACTAATAGTAATTTTATTGTGCTGCTTGGTAATACCTAAATCTTCCATAATATATTTTAGGTTTAGTTTTCTTAGAAAAAGTCTAAAGTCAATTAAAAGTTTTCCTAAGTTCATTTTGTTTGTGGGAATAAAATTAAATCCCTTCTTTAAAACACTTTCCACTGCTGAACTAATATGTAGATCTGACAAGTTAGTTATTACTACTTCATAAGAGTCACAGTTGACTTCCAGAGATGCCATCAACATCTCCGCTTGTTCCTTCCTCTGCCCTTCCCCCGAAATTGGGTAGAGTTGTGCCATCTCATAGTCTTTTTGTTTTGATTCTGCACTTTCTGAAAAGGAGTATTGTTTTCAGAAAGAATAACCACCTTTTCAGCATAGTTCATGTTGGTGGTATTGTTATTTGAAACAGCTTTGCTGGTAGTTGGCAAAGCTGGATAATCTTCCTGTGATTTGTCCTCTGTATTATTTTCAACTCTAGACTCCACTCCATGATTTTTGTCAGTTACTGGCCCAACATGAAGTTCTGTGCCATTTTTAGAAACAGTTCCCTGTGATGAACTTGTTGATGTCATGAAATCTGCCTGGATTATATAAGCCTCATTGTTGTTGTAAGAAAAAATGTCTCTTTCTTAATTTGGATTGCTTCCTAGCAATAATGGTAGCTCTTTGTCTTTCAGCTTTGATTTCAATAGCATTATACAGTTCAGAAAACATCACAAAACTAGTATATTTGTGTAAACGCTCATCCAAACTTTTTATCTTGTCATTCAGAGCGTTTAATTCTTTACTGTAATGTTCAATAAGCAAGTTCATCATTTTTATGCCTGTGTCATTATATAAATTAATTAGTTCTTTAGTTAGCGTGTCTCCTGGTGACACACAATTAGGGAACTTCGCTGTTCTCAGGCCCCTAGGCACTATTTTTCTATTGACACACTCCTTCAAATATTGCACCTCCAAAGTAAGTGTTACGTGTTTGAAAATTAACTTTTCTAGTTCAAATATACTTTTCTTACAAATTACTGTGTCGTCGTTAGTTACACTTACAGTTTCACCGGTAGGCACCTCTCCGATGTCTGCAAATGGGTTGACAGTATCTTTATTCAAATAATTCCAAATGTTACCCTCGGAAGGTAACCGTTGCTGAATGTGTCCACCATTGCGGTTCTGACTCTCCTCACAAGCTCCGACGTCGGTCTCATGACGTGAGGCTACTTCCCCTCTCGAATTTAACGGGACCTTCGCGTTCTCTTTATTATTCGGAATTATCCGACTTTGTAATAGTTCTTTCACGATCTTAGTGACTGTCTCTATCAACAAATGTTGTGATTCTATAGATTCCGAATCTATAGCTTCAAAATCCGGTGCTGAATCCGGTACTGAATGTATCGATAAATTCAGCAGTGTCTCTTGAATGTAATCCTCGGCAGCCATACACGATTAAAGTCTGGATACACAAAACTGAAAAACCAAAGGTAGAAACGTTCAAATAGTTCCAAAAACACACTAAAACCAGGCAAATAATCAGAATAGGCTCCGAAAGAAAAACTCTTTCTCTCCAAATCAGATTTTTAAGCGCTTTCATCCACTTTTATTTTTCGTGAACTTCCTCAGAAACAATTTGTATAAAAAAAACTGTTGTTTAAATACTATTTCCACAGGAAATGATTACAATTATAGTATTCCTTTGCCCAAAAAGTGTAGTTTAGATGTTCAACTGTTACAAATGAGGTATTGCTCATGTATCTACATTGTTTACAATTAGTGCAACTGTATGTACCCTTCTTATTGGTACAACTCCTTTCTAGTTTCCTATAATCACTTTTGCCTGATTCTAACAACTGTTTTAAATCTGTTGCTTTTTTATATGTGAATTTGGGTTTGTGTCCAATTACTGAGACCAAGTCCCTATTACCCATTATAACTTTCCAATTATTTTCAATAACTGATTTAATGTTCCACATTTCATTAACTATTGGTAATGGAAATGCTATCGAAAAGTCATTGACTTGTTTATCAGTAGTGGTTACATTCTTACAAATCACTGGTCCGCCTGTTAATATTTCTTCTGAATACAGAATTGGTTTAGCAACTCCTTTCCTCAGGGGTATAACCTCACTCTCTATTTTTTCTAAAAAATTCTTTGTATACCCTCTTTTTATAAATAAACTTCTCAAAAGGGCCAGTTCTTTCAAAAAAGTGTTCTCATCAGATGTTAATCTACTGAGTCTAATTATCTGTCCTTTGATGACACCTCTTTTCATGTGTACTGGATGTAAACTATCTTTATGTAAATAAGTATTAGCAAAATATGGTTTCCTATAAATTTTGCTACTGAAAATTTTTACATCATTGTTTATACTGAGGGTCAAATCTAAAAAGGTGATGCTTTTACCAAAATCCCCTATCTTAAAGGACAAAAAATTAGTTGTTTGGTTTAAATGTTGTACCAATTCCGTAAATTCATGCTTTCCTCCCTTCCACAAAAATAATAAGTCATCTATGTATCTACGATACAAGGAGACTTTTTTGAATAATGTGTGTGTCTTCAAAAATCTCGTCTCCCAATTTGCCATTACGATGTTAGCGAAGGAAGGAGCTACTCTTGAGCCCATGGCTACTCCCAACTCTTGTTTGTAGATGTTATTGTTGAATTTGAAAAAATTATTATCCAAAACCAACTCCATCAAGGTGCAAAGTGAGTTTACCTTTGTTCCTGAAAAATCCGTATGTGTATTTAGATATTCCCTCATGAACTCTATACCTGTTTCTTGATCTATACTTGTGTAAAGATTTTTTACATCCAGACTACTGAAGAACAAATCTTCATTACCTATTTTGATGTCCCTTAGTACTTCTAAAAGGTTCCATGAATCCTTAATAAAAAATTCCGACCTCTGAACTATAGGATTTAGTATGTTATCCAACCAAATCGAAATATTTTCCATTTTCTTTCGGAGCCTATTCTGATTATTTGCCTGGTTTTAGTGTGTTTTTGGAACTATTTGAACGTTTCTACCTTTGGTTTTTCAGTTTTGTGTATCCAGACTTTAATCGTGTATGGCTGCCGAGGATTACATTCAAGAGACACTCCTGAATTTATCGATACATTCAGTACCGGATTCAGCACCGGATTTTGAAGCTATAGATTCGGAATCTATAGAATCACAACATTTGTTGATAGAGACAGTCACTAAGATCGTGAAAGAACTATTACAAAGTCGGATAATTCCAAATAATAAAGAGAACGTGAAGGTCCCTTTAAATTTGAGAGGGGAAGTAGCCTCACGTCATGAGACCGACGTCGGAGCTAGTGAGGAGAGTCAGAACCGCAATGGTGGACAAAATCAGCAACGGTTACCTTCGGAGGGTAACATTTGGAATTATTTGAACAAAGACACTGTTAACCCATTCGCAGACATCGGAGAGGTGTCTATCGGCGAAATAGTAAGTGTAACTAATGACGACAAAGTAACTTGTAAAAAAAGTATTTTTGACTTAGAAAAATTAATTTTCAAACACGTAACACTTACTCTGGAGGTACAATACTTAAAAGAGTGTGTCAACAGAAAAATAGTGCCTAGGGGCCTGAGGACAGCAAAGTTCCCAAATTGTGTGTCACCTGGAGACACGCTAACCAAAGAACTTATTAATTTATACAATGACACAGGTATTAAAATGATGAACTTACTCATCGAACATTATAGTAAGGAATTAAACGCTCTGAATGACAAGATAAAATCTTTGGATGAGCGTTTACACAATTATACTAGTTTTGTGACTTTTTCTGAACTGTATAATGGTATTGAAATCAAAGCTGAAAGACAAAGAGCTACCATTATTGCTAGGAAGCAATCCAAATTAAGAAGAGACATTTTTTCTTACAATAACAATGAGGCTTATATAATCCAGGCAGATTTCATGACATCAACAAGTTCATCACAGGGAACTGTTTCTAAAAATGGCACAGAACTTCATGTTGGGCCAGTAACTGACAAAAATCATGGAGTGGAGTCTAGAGTTGAAAATAACACAGAGGACAAATCACAGGAAGATTATCCAGCTTTGCCAACTACCAGCAAAGCCGTTTCAAATAACAATACCACCAACATGAACTATGCTGAAAAGGTGGTTATTCTTTCTGAAAACAATACTCCTTTTCAGAAAGTGCAGAATCAAAACAAAAAGACTATGAGATGGCACAATTCTACCCAATTTCGGGGGAAGGGCAGAGGAAGGAACAAGCGGAGATGTTGATGGCATCTCCGGAAGTCAATTGTGACTCTTATGAAGTAGTAATAACTAACTTGTCAGATCTACATATTAGTTCAGCAGTGGAAAGTGTTTTAAAGAAGGGATTTAATTTTATTCCCACAAACAAAATGAACTTAGGAAAACTTTTAATTGACTTTAGACTTTTTCTAAGAAAACTAAACCTAAAATATATTATGGAAGATTTAGGTATTACCAAGCAGCACAATAAAATTACTATTAGTAACCCTAGTACCTATAATCCTCCCCTCATCAACAGTTTATTGGTATTCCAGAAGTTATGTGAACAGGATTTTAGGAATATCAATAATGTTTTTTATGACACAAACAACTTAACAGATGAAGAACTATCTGCCTTAAGATCACTTGTCACAAACAACAACATTAGAATAATGAAGGCAGACAAAGGAGGAAAAATAGTGATAATGAATGATAGGGATTACACAATATCTTTAGAAGATTTATTGCAAGACAAGAAAACCTATAGAAAAGTCAATTATGAGTTAGTGACTAAGAAGTTTAAGAATCTGGACACAATTTTGTTTGACATGTATTGTCAAGGAGAATTAAATAGATCAGACTATGAGTTTTTATACAAAGAACATCCTAGACTGGCTGTATTTTTTGGTATTCCCAAAATACAGAACAATGAAGTCAGACCACCATTTAGACCTATTATTTCCGCTAAACAATCTAAAACGGAAAATATTTCGATTTGGTTGGATAACATACTAAATCCTATAGTTCAGAGGTCGGAATTTTTTATTAAGGATTCATGGAACCTTTTAGAAGTACTAAGGGACATCAAAATAGGTAATGAAGATTTGTTCTTCGGTAGTCTAGATGTAAAAAATCTTTACACAAGTATAGATCAAGAAACAGGTATAGAGTTCATGAGGGAATATCTAAATACACATACGGATTTTTCAGGAACAAAGGTAAACTCACTTTGCACCTTGATGGAGTTGGTTTTGGATAATAATTTTTTCAAATTCAACAATAACATCTACAAACAAGAGTTGGGAGTAGCCATGGGCTCAAGAGTAGCTCCTTCCTTCGCTAACATCGTAATGGCAAATTGGGAGACGAGATTTTTGAAGACACACACATTATTCAAAAAAGTCTCCTTGTATCGTAGATACATAGATGACTTATTATTTTTGTGGAAGGGAGGAAAGCATGAATTTACGGAATTGGTACAACATTTAAACCAAACAACTAATTTTTTGTCCTTTAAGATAGGGGATTTTGGTAAAAGCATCACCTTTTTAGATTTGACCCTCAGTATAAACAATGATGTAAAAATTTTCAGTAGCAAAATTTATAGGAAACCATATTTTGCTAATAGTTATTTACATAAAGATAGTTTACATCCAGTACACATGAAAAGAGGTGTCATCAAAGGACAGATAATTAGACTCAGTAGATTAACATCTGATGAGAACACTTTTTTGAAAGAACTGGCCCTTTTGAGAAGTTTATTTATAAAAAGAGGGTATACAACGAACTTTTTAGAAAAAATAGAGAGTGAGGTGATACCCCTGAGGAAAGGAGTTGCTAAACCAATTCTGTATTCAGAAGAAATATTAATAGGCGGACCAGTGATTTGTAAGAATGTAACCACTACTGATAAACAAGTCAATGACTTTTCGATAGCATTTTCATTATCAATAGTTAATGAAATGTGGAACATTAAATCAGTTATTGAAAATAATTGGAAAGTTATAATGGGTAATAGCGACTTGGTCTCAGTAATTGGACACAAACCCAAATTCACATATAAAAAAGCAACAGATTTAAAACAGTTGTTAGAATCAGGCAAAAGTGATTATAGGAAACTAGAAAGGAGTTGTACCAATAAGAAGGGTACATACAGTTGCACTAATTGTAAACAATGTAGATACATGAGCAATACCTCATTTGTAACAGTTGAACATCTAAACTACACTTTTTGGGCAAAGGAATACTATAATTGTAACAGTGAGTTAGTAGTATATCTGGCTACGTGTGTCTCCTGTAAAAATTATTATATTGGGAAAACAAAGAGAGTTTTTAAGCGAAGAGTATATGAACATGTTTTAGCAATGAAAAAGAAAGATAAAACCAATGCATTGGCTAGGCATGCAGCCACATGCAAAGATTTTAAGAAATTTGAATTCTTTGTTTTAGACAGTATTAGAAAATAAATGTTTTCAGGGGATCTAAACAACTTTTTAGAATGTAGAGAATCCTTGTGGCAGTTGGTGTTTGGGGCTGACCAAACACCAGGGTTAAATGAGGTAATAAATTTAAAATGCTTCTTAATTTATAGATAATTGATCAAATAACATCATAGACCAAGAGGTATTGATCACAAAGAAAATGAACATTCAGATTTCTTTACACAATAAAAACAAAAAAGAGTTCCTGGTCTAAGGAAAATAGTAAATAGGGATATTTAATCAACAGTAGGAAAGTGACATAACATGTGTATGATTTGTTTTTTTAAGAAAAGAATATTGAATGAAAAATATTCACTAATTTTGTAATTAAATGATATCATTTCCTGTGGAAATAGTATTTAAACAACAGTTTTTTTTATACAAATTGTTTCTGAGGAAGTTCACGAAAAATAAAAGTGGATGAAAGCACTTAAAAATCTGATTTGGAGAGAGAGAGTTTTTCTTTCGGAGCCTATTCTGATTATTTGCCTGGTTTTAGTGTGTTTTTGGAACTATTTGAACGTTTCTACCTTTGGTTTTTCAATATTATTAATTCCCTTAACATTTTAATATCTTGTCATTTTTCCCTTTTCTTTTCTCAGTTACAGTTGAAATCTTCTACCATCAGTATTGACATGTTTACTAACAAAAATGTTTTAATTTATCTAAACAACTGGTTTTCTGTGTCATATTATTCTTATACATTTTTGTTTCATTCTCATTTCACACATCACTACCTTTCCTGATACTACAGTTACATCTAAAATTCTTACTCTTTCATTTTTATAAGGATTCTTATTCTAGGACATCTCATTTACTCCCAACCAGTTTGCCCCTCATAATATCAGTATTTTTTCCTTTTTTCTTCTTTGTTACATTATCTAGCAAGCAAAAACATCCATTTTTATTTTTACATTGTTCTACCACCACCAAACCTCTTATATCCTTTGTAATGCTATTTTCATTTAATGCTAAAATTCTAATGTCGTCCCATTCCTCTTTTTTGTTTTATTTCCACATCTTATTTTTCTTTGTTTCTCCAAAGTCTCTCACCAACTGATTTTTTCACTATCTTATTCTTGTCATTTTCCTGCTTCATTTCTGCCTCTTCTTCCTCATCACGTTGTAAAATTGCAAATCTGTTCTCTTCATGTATATTAATAACCTCACTTTGAACTGTTATTTTTTTCTTTAACTATATCTTCATTGTTTAACTTTTCTTAAGTTCAATATCTCTTTCCCCATAACACCTACTATTTCAACATCTTTTGTAATAATATTTTCTACTGTTTATCTTTGTTCTGAAATTTCCTTCATCTTTTTGTTAGCTCAAACACTATAAAATATGTGATCATTCAATGATTTGTCTGTTCAAGTTACTATAAAGTTTGGTCTATGCTGAATGTTGACTGCAATACCTTTTCAACAGCTTTAACATTGTATCTTTAAGGAATGTATTTTGTTGAATACGGGATGATTGGTTGACACTGATCACATGACTTTCATGTTACCATTTTTAAATCTTGCTGTTGTTTTAGGTTTTTAGCTTATGATGAAATTCTTAATTTATTAAAAAGAAGAAAAGTACACAGTCTAAACTGCATCCAAGACTTTGTTCATGCTGTTTTTTAGGAGAACTTTTGCTATTTTATTTCCTTCATCTTCTCTTTACTTTTCTAATATGGGAGAGTTGAATCAGAAGTGTCCAAATTCATTATATTTTCTACAAAAAGGCTTGCATGTTTTTGCTGTATGCCCCCTCTCCCCACACTGGCCACAGCTTCATTTGTTACAGTCTTATATTGTATTAAATGATTTTCATCCCAACAGAAATAACATGCTTTGGGTTGGCCCCAGTACCTAACAAATCCTCTTTTACCATTCACAATTATTGTATTTGAAATATGTTGAATTTTCTCATGGCACATTTCTATCACACATCATTCTGATGTCAGTTTCTTCCTAATTTGGCACTGTTTTGTAGTTAACAATGCTTTTTTTGGTGTTCCGTGTTGCATAGAACATTAAATTTTACCATGTGTTACATCACCTCACTTTGAGTGCTACTCACCTTATGTACAGTGTTTTTCCCTGTGCAGTAGTCCTTCCTGCACATCTTACCTGTATGTGCTACATGCTTAAGTTACACTGGCATTGATGCTTTGCACAGTTCACTATATAGCAGTTCAGTACTAGCCTGTGTGCTCTTGTAGTCTATTTAGCTACTTGTTTTACAGTTTATGTATGTTACATTAACTAGAAGTAGGGACAGTTACATCACATATAACTTTTTTTGAATCACTGATTTTGCCTTAGAATTGTGCAAGGCAGGTCATTACAACTGGACAGAAAGACTGAACATGCCTGAAATCTATGTCTTAGGACAGTGTACAAAATAAAGCAGTTGATTTTGAGTAATCAATTAAAACAAATGAAATGTCACTAAAGTATTTAAAGCTATATTGTATATAAAGGTCGTAATCTCTTCCAATGAATCTAACTTCCAGTAAAATTGTTAGCACTAAGAGATCAAAATTGTTACCTGTGGCTATAAGTTGAAGGATTATTACTTTATGATCACTGGAAGTTGCAAATGACAAGAAAAATCAATGCAGAAGGCAGACAGATAAGAGTTACAGTCCTACCTGTGTATAACCATTGTTCCACATTATATTCTTTGTTTCAATGTTCATTCTTCTACTATCAGGTAGTCTTGGGTCATAGGTGCCAACATCTGAAATTGTAACATATCCAGTTTTTATTTTTTGATAGTTTAATACATTGTATCCCATCGGTGTGAATCCATCTTCATCAAAAAATATATTATCATTTGCTGGTGTTGTAAAATTAGCTTTGCGCACGTAATGAAATAACTGCAAATAAGCACAAAGAATTCTGTCAGTACTGAATTGGCACCTTTTTATCTGTTAAAAATTCATATAGTTCACAATTTTTATGCCTGGCACTATGACCATAAGACTTATCAAAGTCCATTCATCATGCAGATCCCTGATGTCTTCCTTGTATATCAACATCACTGCATACATATTTATTTATTTATTTGTTCTATTTGGTAATCAGACAGGTGCACAAGTTCTTTAAATCTAGAGGAACAAAGTTGGCTTTTCCATCTCATTGTGCTCTTATTAGGTGTAACCCACACCATGGAGTGTGTTGACATACTTATAGTAAGAATATTAGTAAGACAACTTAATAAAAATGAATAGAAAGTGTGGGCAATATAATTAGCTATTATACATAAACATTATGCCAGTAATTAGACTGCCTCTACCTATCTGAGTTTATGTTTTGATTTGTAGCCTGAACTTAGTTTTAACTTAAAAACTGTGTGTTTAACCATTCAGGCAACAAATATTGTGTAGACCCCAGGAGGATCTGAATGATAGTCACGCCTGACTTTTATGTTCATCAGTTACCATTTGACACCTATTTGTTTGCATGTCATTTTGTTGGGTATGAGGATAGATAAAGAGCAGATATTTTTCAACCAAGATAAGGAAAGAGGCATTGAAATTTAGTAGCTAACATCACTTTAATACAAACATTTAGTTAATAAATATATTCAACAAAATTAATTTAATTAATAAAATACATAATGGACTAATGCAACAATATGAAAGAAGGCACAACCGTCATGAAACTGCATCCATGTGTGAGTGGGCAGTGCATCTGTGGTGCTGGCTGCAGTCCTTTGTCTTAAGGGTAATCTCTTTTAAGGGTCATTGATGTGTCCTGGAATGACTTCGGTACTCCAGTGCTGTCCCCCCAGATCCAACTACAAAAAATGCTGTTTCCATGTGGATGACTACTCAAATGGTTTGGGATTTCTTTCATTTTTTTCTCCTTCTTGTTCTTTCTGTTTTACTAGTTTCAAATGCAATGCATCTGTCTGCAGGGCAAACTCCAACATGATAGAGGTTGTGGTACCACAGTGGCTGATTGTGTGTCCTACATTGTGATGGCAGTATCTATCACTTCAAGATATGCTTTCCTTGTTCCTTTTTGGCATTTTCTTTGAGGTCCACAAGACCTATAGCTGTGACTAAACTGGTATTATAAGAGTAAAAGTTAGACATAGTTTGACTTAAATAGAAGGACAGTAAATTATGGAAAGCAATAAATTGCAGGAATCAAAGACATGGTAGAAACACCTAGTAAGGGGAGTTCAAGTGAAAACTGCAAGCCACCAAATAGTTACTCTTCAGAAGTGTAAAAGCTGCACTTTTTATAGGTTCATAGGTAGGTACTAGGCTATTGGCCCTAGGGCCTATATAAGCCTAGCCAAAAAGGTACCCTGGCTTTTGCCACCCAAGAAAATTATTTGCCTGTGCCTCTGTCAAGCAGAGCCACAGAAATGATCCCCGGGGTGAATTTCCTGTTTCCCATCCAATCATCAAGATTTTTCTTGAAGAGTGCTAATGAGGAGCTTTGTTTGATATAGATAGGAAGTTTGTTCCCGAGTATGGGAAGTCTCTGGGACAGGAATCTATCCCTCCAGCATGTTCTGTTTATTGTGGTGACAAGGTTTAGGTCCCTAGAGCATGTAGCTCAGAGGGATTGGGATTTCTTTAAGTGAAGTATGTCCAACAGCTCTGGGTTTTACATAGCTTTGTATGTTAGGCAGAGATCGTCTCTGAGCAGGCGATATGTAACGGAGTAAAGCTGGAGTTTTTTGAGATGGTCTGTGTAGGGCATCTATTTGAGGCTGGTAATCCTCTTTGTGAGGTATTTCTGCAGCGTTTCCAGGTGTTGTAGATGTCTTGTGAGGTACATACCAAAAGGGGCATTGTACTGTATAATGGGTTTAATGAGTGATGAGTAGAGGGGAACAATGACCTCTTTTTTTCCTGGATGAGAAACCTTTTGTGATGAGGTGTGCCACTTAGAAAGATTTCCTGACTACTGTGGTGATTTGATTATCAAAGGAGAGACTACTGTCCACTTGTGTCCCAAGGTCTCTTATCACACTTTCAGTGTTAAGTAGACTACCACCTATGTGGTAGTTCATGGGTACAGAGTTTTTACCAAAGGGGATGAAAATACACTTTTTGGCACTGAGCTTGAGGCCATGGCTTTGACACCAGACATCTGTCTCAATGAGGCCCTTTTGTAGGATGTCCACATTGTTAGGAATTTTGATTATGGCTCCTAGTTTTCCGTCATCTGAGAACTTCATTAGCCAAAGACCTTCTGTGTTAGCCTGTACTTCAGAGAAGTAGATACCAAACAGGAGAGGACCCAGGACGGAACCCTGTGGTACTCCATTTGTCACTGGTCTGAAGTCGGATTTGGAGTTTGCTACTTTCACACTGTGGGTTCTGTCAGTGAGCCAGTTGGCAACCCATCTTGTGACATAGGGATTTATACCTAGGTTAGTGAGTTTATTTATAATTCCAGAATGGGGGATGGTGTCAAAAGCCTTGGCAAGATCTAGATAGGCTGTGTGAACCACATTACCCTCATCTATGGCTTTGGTGACTGTGTCATAGAAGTCTATCAGGTTTAGGAGACATGATCTACCTTTTACAAACCCAAACTGGGTGGGGTACAGAGTATGGAGATTACCAATGTGTTTGTTTATAAGTTCCATGATGATACATTCCACAGCCTTGCATACCAGGCTCGTCAGGTAATGAGGGGGTAGTTGCTGGGGTCCGTGGTGGCTCCCTCTTTGTGGAGTTGGATAACCGTTGCTGTGCACCGTTCAGTGGGCACAAAGCCTGAGGTGAGGCTATGATTGAACATGGTATTTAGGTGGATTGCCAGTTCATTTTGTTTGTGTAGTACACAGCCTGGGATGTTGTCAGATCCCATGGATGCTGTGTTCTTGGCTTTGGAGAGTGTGGTTTTTACCTGTGCAGCTGTGATTACAGGAACTTTGCATTCTTCTGGTATAGAGATGTGCCCTTTAGGGGGTGAGAGGTGAATAAAGTTAGCACTGAACTTATCTGCCAGGATGTTGGCAATATCAGTTGGTTCTGTATATTTTGTGCCATTGTGCTGTAACTCAGAGCAGATCTGAGTGTTGCCATTGAGATTTTTGACATAGTTATAGAAGGCCTTGCGGCTGTCTTTAGAATCAGTGGCAATTTTGTTTTCATAACTAGTTTTGGAGGATTTTATGAGGGATCTCAGCTTCTTACTGAGGCTGACCAGGGAGTTCCTCCAATCATGGGATTTTACTCTGTTTTTGCAACAGTTTCTTTCTTCTGTTGTAGAGTTTGTTTATGTTAACCACCAGATTGGCTTCCTTTTTTTTGGAGGATACCATCTTGGGTAGCACGATCCATGCACTTGTGTAAGTGCTTATAAAGTGCATTTGTGTAGGATTCAGCAGTCGTACCTCTACTGTCTGTCTGCATGGGTGTTGTAAAGTTTGCCACTTCTGTCTTAAGAAGCGTGAAGTTGGCTTTGGAGAAATTTTTTACGGTGGTGTCCCTAGTGGGAGCTAGGTGCGGGATGTGAATGTCTAGGGTGATTAGCTTGTGGTCAGATCTGATAAACGAGGAATTGACCTCTGGTATGGAACACCAGTCGCCCATGTTGGTAATGACCAGGTCTAGGATATTGCTGCCCCTGGTGGGGTTATGGATACGTTGATCCAAGGCATTGGAATTTATGAATTCCAGAAAATGTTGAGCAAAAGAGTTGGTGCATGAGTAGTTTTCCCAGTTAATGGTGGGGTAGTTGAAATCACCTATTATTAGGGTGTTGGGTTGTACCCTAATATTTTCCAGTGTAGAAAGAAATGAGGAGTGGGAATCCTGGGGCATGGTGCGGGATCTGTAGCAAGCTACAGTTTGGATTGCGGTCTTGCCCAGAGTTAGTTGCACTTGGATAATCTCGGCTGCATTATGCTGAGCAACTAGCCTGGAGGTGTGGATATCCTTAATGAATATGGACACACCTCCGCCTTTAGTGTTTCAGTCCAGGTTAGGTGGCCAAAAGGTGTGGTATGAAATGTAGCCTGGTAATGCAGGGGTGCTCTCTGGAGCCTTGAACCAGGTCTCTGTCACTGCACAGATGTTGATGTTCTCCATTTTAAGGAATGCCTTGAGTGAGTGCATTTTGAGGTTTAGACTTCTAGCATTGAGTAGCATTACCCTCAGATTTTGCTTGCTTGTACCTGTTACAGTGGTGAAGTTGTCATTTGAACCTTGCCTAAAAAAGGCACTATAGGAGTGGCAAGAGCCTAAAACAGTATCTGAAGTCCCAAAGGTGACAGGTGCAGGTTATGTCTGGCATAGCATCATGGTCTGTTGATCATGTCATCCCAGGTAGACAGATACTGAATCCCCTTAGAATGACACCAGGAGCTTGGCCAATTGTTGAAGTCAATCATTTTGTCCTTGTACTGTGGTATCATTCTGGGTGATGGCAGGATGCTCCTCAGGGCTAGGGTCATACCTGCCTGGGCTACAAGATCGGAGAGCTCCTCCATGTCTCTTTTCATGTAGTCCAGGGAGGTACATCTCAGGTCATTCACACCAACATGGACAGATGTACTTGCTGTGGAGTGAACTGAGTTTTTGCATTATGTGGTGGATTCTGGAACCCGACATCCTGCTGACAGTAACTTTCTCCTTGTTTAGCCTGGTGAGTGGAACATCAGTGTGACTGACTATAGAGTCACCTATGACTAGAGTGTTGGGTACATTGTTGTGCCTTATGGGCACAACGATGTACCCAACACTGTAGTCATAGATGCATTGTTGTGCCTTATGGGCTGTGGTTGAGTGGCACACTGAGTTTGTGGGCTATGTGTCATTTGTGTTGTGTTGGGGTTGGAGGTTGCCTGCTTTTCTCCTCTGGAGGTCTCTGTTGCTTGGGCAGATTTTTATTGAGAGCCTCCATGAATCTAGGTGTGTGTTTTGTGTTTCTATGTGTGTGCTTTGGTGGTGTAGATTTTGAGGGACTATCTGATTAATGTTGTGTGGTGCTAGTGTTTACCTTCTCCTCTTGACTGTCTAGTCCAGTCTTGGGTGAAGAGAGCTTTGTTTCCAGTTTGGCTATATAAGTGCATTTCTCACAGGTTGTAGTGTCGGGTGGTAGGAGGAGAGGGTTTTCTGTGTACATTAGGCAACTGCTGCATTGCCCCACAATGCCCAGATTCATCAGGTAGACAGGAGAAAACACTGAGAGATGACCCTTAGACATGCCTGGATAGATGCTTATTTATTAAGTACTAAAAACTGTTTTCTTCTAGACATCTAGACAAATGAGAAGAGTTGAGTGCTGTAACAATTTCTAGCTTATTTAGTGCTTACAATGAGTTCTGAACAAGTACTGAGCTCAAAGAAACAGATTTGAGTGCTAAAACTAAAAAAAAAGGCTAGTTCTAAGTGAAAATTTGAAGACCAGACTTTATGGCGCTGGGAATAGTTTGATCTTAGCTAAGCGGCGACGAATAAAGTGTTTTTTAATATAACAGTAGTAAATGAGCAAACTGATTTAAACAAATTAACCAATTAACCAATAAAAAGCTATATATATATATATATATATATATATATATATATATATATATATATATATATATATGTATATATATAACTCAGCCCCATTGCAGCAGTCTTCGATCAGACAAGTTCTAACTGCACACTCCTGCCACTAGGGTGCAGGGGAACCGTCTCCAAAAAAAGATGGCCTGGATTAGTCCTCAAGTTATACAAACAAAGCTAGATTCAGCAGGTCTGAATCTAGTCTATGCTATAGCAAACAAGGCATACCAATTTCAGAAAGAAACAGTTCAAATAAACAGGCACAATAAGTCTTTAACCAGAAACTCCCAGCTCAGAAGGGCAGAATCTACCCTCTCCTCCCACAAGAGTGCAGACCACACCTTCTTAATGTAAAATAACTGGCCCAAAGCCCAAGTGCTTAAACCAGAACTAATACACTTTTAGAATAACAGACACTAAGCCTTCAATCAGCACCTTCCAACTTCGAAAGATGTAAGCTACCTGTCCTGCCACAACAGTGCAGACCACAAACCTTCTTAATGTAAAACAAACCAAAGGCTTAGAATAACAGTTACAATTTAATCAGGCTACTAACAAGCAGTAATAAATGCAGCAGAATAAACACAATTAAGTACTTTTTTTATAGTTCCTCTGAAAAGAGAGTAAAAAAAGTATTTTTTGCATTTTGGAAGAGTCTTTTTTGTAGTTCATACTTTTATCACTGAGTCAAGTAAATGTCAGAGCTTCACATTAATATCCAGTTTAGTAAAACCATGAAAGTCCAAATAAGATAAAGTTATATGATGAAAAACATACATATCTTTTAATAATAAAACAAACAAAAAAAACAGTATTTCCTTTGTAATTCTGATGATCCTAACTACAATTCCTGGAATTAGGAGACTGTTATTGTGAAAGTGCAGGATATATTGTATATTTGAAGCTGCGACACCTTGGAATATTTGCTTTACTGAGGTATATAAATCCCGGAAGTAGTATGGGTAGTTAGCTAGAGTGTGTGCAGTGCATGCCTTCTCCACAAAATGTTTTCATAAACATGACACAGAGTTTTATAATTTGCTGTTTAAACATCCAGATCGAAGTTTATTATGTCAGGTTTTGCAATTGTGGAAGAAAGCCAAATAATAACTTCAGATTATTGATCTGTCACATGAAGCTTAACAATAATAATAATAAATAATATTTATCTTTTTCTCTCTCTCTCTGTATATATATATATATATATATATATATATATATATATATATATAAAATTCACATGTACACGTGTATCTCTATGTATGCATCTGTATGTATGTGTATGTGGTGTGAATATGTATGTATATGGAGTGTATATGCTTTATAGATACATACATTATGTATATATATATATATATATATATTGTAAATTTTATAGTTATTTTTTAAGAAAAGTATTAATTTAACATATTCACAATATATACACAAAAAGGAAGAAATTCAACATCACAAACTGTTGTACAATGTTAGGAATACATTGAACCATCAAGGTAATCTTATACAATTAACACAATAAGAGTCTTGGTATTTCAGTAGCAGCATTTCAGTGCTGTCCCAACAGCAGAAAGTCTTAGTATGATTTATAGATTTATTTTATTTATTTATTTTACATTTGTTGACCGGGATAATCCGTCTGGATACATGTCCATTTTCAGCGGAGGCCCGGGGAGAAAAGCTCCTCATTGACATAATTTGCATTCATATTAAACAGAGTACATAATACTTCTTTTGATAATTAATACATGAGGTAACAGAAAAGCATATGATTATATACAATAACATTTAGAAGGAAAAAAAAACTTCAGATTAATGCTTGATACAGAGAATGAGCCTCGAGGTATTCCTATAAAGAAGTAGAGGTTGAGGAAAGTGATGGGTTTAGTCTGGTTTAGAACATTGACAGAGCCATTGGTTTTTAAAATGAAGGGATAGACTTTTCTTGAATTTGCATAGAGAGGTGACATTGGTGAGTTGAGGAGGAAGGGAGTTCCATATTTTACCAATGGAATTTGCAAACAGCGAGTCACCTCCAAAGTTACAGGATTTGACCGTTTGAGCAAGTAGCCTATTTGCTGAGCGCAGACTATTTAGATTTGAGTATGGGGTGATTAAGTTACGGCGCAGGAATGGTGTCAGGTTGAGTGAGAATTTTAAAAGCTACTATTAGTTGGTTCTGCTGGAGTAGATTTGGTAGTTCAATCCAGCCAAGGTTATGTAGGTTGATACAGTGATGGGTTTTGTAAGGCATGCCAGTAGCAAATCTAGCAATATGATTATAGCAACATGAGAGTTTATTTAGGTCTGATTTGTAAAGGTTAGTGAGTATGGGCGAGGCATATAAGAGGGAGGAGAGGAGATGTGACCGGCTGTGGCCTCTCTCTTGGGAGTCAGAAAGGATTTTATTCTATATAGGGACCCCAGTTTCTTATTAACTGTTTTAATAGTTTGGTTGATGTAAAGGTCAAATCTGAGTTTGTTGTCTATGGTAACACCTAGTAACTTGTAGTTTGAGTCCGGGGATATAATAGTCCCATTTTTGGATTGGACAGAAAAGTGTATAGGGGAAGGTTTATGGGTAGGATGGAAGTGTAATAGTTTAGTTTTTTTTAGGGTTAAGGATCAGATGGCGACCTAACAACCAGTCTTCAACTGCAGTCAGACAGTCTTGGGTTTTGGATAGTAGTTTAGTTGGTGATTTGTCTGAGTTGATTAGTGTTGAGTCATCTGCATATTGAATGCAAGAGGTCTCGGGGATGACTTTGTGGAGGTCATTAATGAAAATAGAAAAGAGTAGAGGTCCTAGTATGGAGCCTTGGGGGACCCCTATGGAATTAGGTAAGAGGGGCGAGAGCTTGTTTTGCCAGAGTACAGCTTGATTCCTATCGGAGAGATAGGCATGAAACCAATTGAGTGTTTTGTTATCTAGATAGAAAGTTTTTAGAGTGTTGTGAAGTAGTTGGTGGTTGACCATATCAAAGGCCTTTGATAGGTCCAGAAAGAGTGCAGATGACATATTTTTGTTGTTCTTGCTATGGTTTATAGTGTCGGTGAATGAGAGGAGGGCGGTGGTAGTGCTGTGTTTGGGCCTGAAACCATGTTGTGAGCTAGTTAGAAGATTGCTCTGGGTTAGGTAGTGTACAAGTTGTTTGTGTATACATTTTTCCATGATTTTAGCAAGTGGTGACAATATGGCTATTGGCCTATAGTTAGACAGATCAGTGGATGCCCCTCCTTTGTGGAGAGGGATAACGTGGGAGATTTTACAAATTGAGGGGATAGTAGATTCAGTTATGGTACGGTTAATTAGGATGGAGATGGGGTAGGCTATAACCTCTGCAGCTTTTTGTAGATATTCAGCTGGTAGAAGGTCGGCAGCAATGGTAGTAGGTTTTAGTTTTTTCAGTAGGGATCTAATAAAGGAAGTGGAAACTGGTTGTAGGTGGAAGGAGGGCTCAGACTTCAGGGTCGAACTTATTGTAGGGGGATTGGTGGGAGGTTGTTGGGCAGCTAAGGATTTGATAACATTGATAAAGAAAGAGTTAAAGGTATTGGCCACTTCTTCAGGGCTTTTATCATTTAGGTCAACTGGAGTTGGAGTGGTGGTCTTTCCTGGATGGAGAAGGTTGTTTAGACCTGCCCAAAACTTTTGGGGATTGTGTTGGTGTTTATCTTGCAGTTGGTAGTAATAGTTCTTTTTGTCAAGTGAAATGGATTTTTTTGTCTCATTTCTAAGTTGTTGGAAGTAAATCCGGTCTAGGGGAACTTTGGAAGCACGCCATTTGTCCCAGGCTTTGTTTCTAAGTTTAATTTTGGATTTTGAGTCTTTTGTTAGCCATGGTGCTATCTGGTTTTTGATTTTGATTGAACGTATAGGGGCATGGGAATTGAGTATGTTTGTAAACGTGGAGTTAAAGGTTGTTACTGCCTCATCAAGGGGGAGGTATTTAAGAATAGACCAGTTACATGACTGTAGCTCTAGTTGGAATTTAGTGAGATCGAAATGTTTAGTGTTCCTGATTGATCTGTACACTGGTAACTTGCATCTCCCTGATTTTTTTTTCTCTATGTAGGTGATGAGATGATCACTGAGCTCATTTGGGAGGGTCCCAGACCTGTAAGTATGGGACTGATTATTTATGAGTATCCAGTCTAGGATGCTTTCTTTTTGATTGGTGTTCCCAATTCTGGTGGTTGAGGATATAATCTGTGAGAAACCATGGAGATTTATGAGGGTGGGGTTGGTCTCTGAGATACATTGATTCCAGTCTATATTGATATCGCCCATTATAATAGTTTCTTGGGGGTAGTTAATAGCAAGCCAATTTAAGATATGCTCAAGTGTGTCAGAGTTACTTCCAGGGGGGATGTAGGTCACAATTAGGTTGATACTTTTTTCCTTATTCATTTGTATTTTTAGGGCAGTTAATTCTGCATTAGAGATCTGGGGAGGTTGGGAGGGGTTCAAAGTAACATTTAGTGAACATTTGAAGAGCACAGCGATACCACCTCCTTTTTTTATTGGGCGGTCGGTTCTGTATATGTTATAGCCAGGTGGTGAGATCTCGTTATCTTTCATCATGGGTTTAAGCCAGGTTTCTGTCAGGCACATAATGTCAGGGTGGTGGGTACCTAACAGAGCATGTAGGTTGTATATTTTATTGTTTAGGCTTCTTATGTTTAGGTGGCAGATTAGGAGGGAGTTAGGAGAACTGGGAAGAAGAGATGGGCTATGAGAGCTAGCGATTGTTATGGGTCCCGGGTTGGGGTGGATGTCTCCATCTTTAGAAAAATTTTTTCTCAGGTATTCTATAAGTTTCAGGAGTTTAAGTATTAGTTTGTCAGCATATTTGGATTTGGGATGATTCATTTTTAGTTTATGGGGGTGGGGGTAATTGGTGTATTGTTGTATATTGGTTGGATAGTGAGTAAAGTGAGTAGTGTTGAGTGGGGTTGAGGGAGTACAGGTATGATACTTAGGATAGTGATATCCTTTGTAAATCTGGCCCTCATATTTAGTTAGCAAGTATAGTGAGGTAAAGACTAATAGGGTAAGGGGCACAGTTTTTATGGTTGGCTTGAGAATCAGAGAGAGGTAGATAATATAAGATAAGATAATAGATCTTGTTCTGATCATTTCTTTTTCAGTTTTATAAAGTATTGCTGTTGAATTTAAACATTTTTTGAATGCAGGAACTGAATCTGAATTTATTTTTATTTTTTGTAATAACATTTCTAGCTGTTGCCAGTAGACTCCAGAACAATATTTGTTGTTTGGCTTTTACAGATAAAGGAAGTGGAGCAATCATTAGTGTTATCAATCTAGTTAAAAAACAGTTATCAGAACACAACCCCTTAAAAAGATACTTAGCTCTTCCCAATATTCATTTAATTTTTCAAAAGTCATAAACATAAGTGTCAAGTCAGCTTTTACATCTTTACTACATCTCCAACAGATTGAATAAATCATTTTATTAAACTTTTTTATAGGGAGGAATAAACATTCTATGTATATATATTTCCACATAATACTTGAAGACGTTTGACTAACTAATGTAAGTAATAAAGTTTTATTCTTGCCATCTATTGAGTCACTCAGTCCATTACTATCTAAAAAATTCCAGAATTTTGCATCAAAATTATTATTATTATTATTTATAATAAACATATATAACTTGGACAAGTTTCTCTTGTAGGTCAATTTACCCTCATTTATAGCATTCATATATTCATATAATGGGGGAATAGTGTTCCATTCCTCTTCACTCATATTATTTGTAAATTCATTTAATTTCTTATTAATGTATAATATTAACTGGTTAACAGATTCATCCAACTTATAATGTTTCATTAAATATTCTGGCAACTTAGCTTTTCCTTTTCAAAACAACCAGACTATAATACTGGTACAATCCTTTTTAGTAAATTAATTTTAACATTGTTCTGAGTTTCCTTAAATCTAGACTATAGATCTATATATATGCAATGGGAAAGCACAAACATTTCCATTTTGATATTAATGGAGTTTTAAAAACATATTTCTTAACTGTTTTAAGAATTGATTTCATATATGCAGAATCTAAAGACTCAAATGAATTTCTTTTTGAGGTAAATTTTATTAACCAGATAAAAGGATTGTTACGTTTCTAATTTATCATATTTGTTAAACTTATAAGAATTTAGTAAAATCTGCTCCTGAATGATTTTCCACTGACTAGTGTAAGTTAAGTCTATCCAGAGTATAATGAAGTTAAAATTTGCAGCAATAGAATAAGATTCTACCTCTGGGAAGCTAATACCAGCATATTCCCATAATCTTACATGATTTCTATAAGCAGTTCTCAACTTTTTTGGATACCATAAGAATGAAGTTAACATTTTTTCCATTTTCTTTAAAAGTTTTTTGTCAGGTATTAAAGCTATTGAAACAAATAATCTCCGTGGTATCCCTGAAGTCTCAAAACAACCCACTAAAGTGTAGTGGGTCCAAAAACAAAACAGTGTAAGAAACTTCTCTGTGCAGAAGATTTTCAGTCCATATATTTCTAGTTAATCACTGTATATTAATCAGATCAGACAATAGTAGTAGAAGTAGCGAACGTAAACTCATCTTAAGTCAAAACAAAACAAAAAGTAATAGTAGAAAATATATAATTGTACAGCATTACTAAGTATTCGAAAGTAATCCAAGCAAGGCAGGCAGTCTGTTTCCAGTCGAAAATCCTTTATTAAGGACACAGACAAGCGATCCAAGTAAAACAAAAATAGAGTAATAATTGCCTCACAAGCTTTCTAAATATATATACTTTTTATCAGGCATGGGAGTGGTTTATTGTGCTGTAAAACAAAGTGTTATTGGTACTTATTAGTAAGGGAACCTCCACTTGCTACCACTGGTCTATAAGGTGGGTCTTCTCTGTTCTTGTGTGGCTTTGTGGAGGTTCCCTTACCGAAGCCACAGCCATTTACCTTGATTACTTGCTGAAACCTATAGCAGAAAAGAATAAGTCATACATAAGAGATTCAATGGATTTTTTGAAGAAAATAAAAAAACATTACAGTGGAAGCTGACAGTATTTTGGTAACTTTTGATGTGGAATCATTGTACACAGTGCTCACTCACAATTCCTGTATAACAGCAGCTATGGAGTCTTTTAAGAAACATAATCAGGGTACACAGGCACAACTGCAAAAGTTAAGCAAGCTCATTAATCTTGTACTGGACTTCAATTTCTTTACTTTCAAGTTTTGTTGAATTTAAACCTAGACCATGTGAGAAAAGCACTAAAAGATGTGAAACTAATTGTACATTTTGTATATTTATACAGCAAGGTGATAGTTTTTATTGCTCTTATTTAAAGAAGATCATTAAAATCAGTGCAGGTGACTGTAACACTTAAAAAGTAATTTACAGGGCACAGTGCAATGAATGTGATGTATTCTATGTGGGCAAGACTATAAATAAACTCAAGCATAGGATTTCATGTCATCTGTCAGAAATCTGCTCTGGATGTAAAAATAATGCACTAGCCAAACATCTTTCTCTTCATAAAAGACACACAGGTTTTAAGTTCCAGATCCTGGATCGCATAGACATGGGTGATCTTGAAGGAGACATCCCGAATATTCTAGAGAAACATGAACTCATGTGGCAATTAAAGCTGAACTCTTTTAGGAATCCTGGACTAAACTACTACTGTTCAATTAAAAGTGCACTGGAACTTAGAAAATTGCCACATTTACATGACTAACTGTATTTTATTTTATTCTACAAATTGTTTTTTGTTTTACTTGGATCGCTAGTCTGTGTACTTAATAAAGGATTTTTGACTGGAAACAGACTGCCTGTCCTGCTTGGATTACTTTTGAATACTTAGTAATGCTGTACAATTATATATTTTCTATTATTACTTTTTGTTTTGTTTTGTTTTGACTTAAGATGAGTTTACGTTCTCTACTTCTACTACTATTGTCTGATCTGATTAATATACAGTAATTAACTAGAAATATATGGACTGAAAATCTTCCACACAGAGAAGTTTCTTACACTGTTTTGTTTTTGGACCCACTACAATTTAATGGGTTGTTTTAACACTTCGGGGATACCATGGAGATTACTTGTTTTTTGTTGGTACTTTGGTTTCTGAGACCAAGGTTTTTGTTCCATCAGAGAATCCCTGAATTGGTGTGGAATTCCAGCATTTTAAGACATTGATAATGACAGGCTAAAAGATTTACTAACTGTACCTATCTAGAATGATACAGAAGCAGATCAGATACAAACGGATACAGAAAATGGACAGGGAAGAATGGGCCTAGAAAATATGAATTCAGAGACTTTTTCTAAACTAGAAAAGCAACTGAAACACATGCAGGGTCTCTACTGGGAACACATTTATTTACAACAAAGCATAGATAAGGAGAGACTACCTCGGGGACTTAGATTGAACAATAGACCAATGTGGAAAAGTATGGATGATTCACTTTCTAAGGAATGGGAAGATATTTTAGAGGATGCCAGCTACAAACTTATTCATCTGCTAGTAAGGAACAACCTTAGTGTGCAGGAAGCTACAAAGGCTGACATCACATCTTTAAAAACAACACTGGAAAATGAGAACCACAATAACCTAGATGCTAAATTTGAGCTGCTTAAAGAAAGAGTGAAAGGATATGAGCAGTCCATTAAAGAAAGAAAGATTAATAAAATGAAACAAGATCAACTGGACAAAGATGATCCTGGGAGACTTACTAGGAGGTACAATAATAATAACAACAACAACAGGAGAACCAACAACAGACAAGGTTTTAGTTATTACTGTGGATATAAGGGAAAGTATAACCGTGCCAGCAGACCTCAATGGGATTTTCCCAGGGGAGATCCTCACACAAAACCAGACAGGGGTACAATATAGAACCACCAGGAGACTGCCCCTCCAACATCTCATTCCCACAGTCCCAATCCCCTCTGGCTATCAACACTCTGCAGAAGCCTTTGATATCACAGAAGGATCAGGACAGGAACCTAAGCCACAGCAGCAACCAGAACCGACAGCGAGTTCTACAGAACGAATTACAGGACTGCCAGGACAACCTGGACCACAGACAATCCAGCTAACAGGAGCAGCAGCACCTTCACAGAGACCAGTTTCTTCAGGAAGACCAATATCAACAGCACAGGCATCAACCACCGCACCAATACCAAAGCCAGCACCAGTACCAGAACAAGAACGATGACCACCACCAGAGCCCCAGAGCTTGTCCCTCTTACCAGGTCCCCCCATACCACAGCCACAGCAAGGAATACTACTACAACCCACCGAGATTCCAGAAAGCAGAGGAGGAATTCCAGAGGTCTTATACTCTATCCATGAACTACCAGGGAGACAGGAGAACTAAACAGTGGACAGGGGTGAGGGAAATACAATACCTGGGCAATCCCGACTGGAACCCCGACAATAACTCAGGTCCCAGGCTCAGACGGAGTAACCAGCCACAATAACAGGTACAATAACAACAACAGGTACTACAATAACAGGTGCTCCACTTATCTGGAACCACGCTGTAAAAGCACTGACTGAACAGGAAAAAAGTGTGTTGTCCAAAGGACTTACTTTTGTACCAAGCTGCAGCATTGAGGTTGCTCAGGTACTGATAGACCATAAAATGTTTGTGAGGAAGCTCAACTTAAGGGTACAATTTCATGGCAAAAGTAATGACACTGAAAATAAGCCTATTGATGAAACTATTAAAAGGCCTAGCAGCTATTGTCCACCACTACATCAAACACTAGCTGCTTTCGAAGTGAAATGCGAGATGGATATCAGGAAACTGCTTAAAAAACCTCCTAAGAAAAAACTTTATAACTTAACACAGGGAGAAAGAAAAGAATTGCTTGAGCTAGGCAATGATAAATCCAGGAGTGTAATGAAGACAGACAAGGGAGGAGGTATACTTGTGACTGATACCATTAGTTACAACCAAAAGATAGAGAACATGCTGGAGGATAACAGATTTTATGATTTATTTACCATGGATGACATAAAAAGAGCATATGATTTATGGAACACTAATCTCACCACATTATGGGAAGAAAAACTTATCACTGAAAATCTTTATAATTATTTATGGAGCCCATGCCCACATTTACCTTACTTTTTTGGAATATCAAAGCCACACAAGAACAGAGAAGACCCACCTTATAGACCGGTGGTAGCAAGTGGAGGTTCCCTTACTGAAGCCACAGCCATTTACCTTGATTACTTGCTGAAACCTCTAGCAGAAAAGAATAAGTCATACATAAGAGATTCAATGGATTTTTTGAAGAAAATAAAAAACATTACAGTGGAAGCTGATAGTATTTTGGTAACTATTGATGTGGAATCCTTGTACACAGTGCTCCCTCACAGTTACTGCATAACAGCAGCTATGGAGTCTTTTAAGAAACATAATCAGGGTACACAGGCACAACTGCAAACATTAAGCAAGCTCATTAATCTTGTACTGGGCTTCAATTTCTTTACTTTCTATAGCAAACACTACAAACAAAAAACTGGTATAGCAGTGGGGGCTGCCATGGCTCCCAGCATAGCTAACATAGCCCTGGGCAAATGGGAGGAGGACTTTGTGTTAAACAACACAGATTACATGCAGCATATCACATGCTATTTATGTTTTACTGATTATGTCTTTATTGTGTGGGAAGGTGACACCTTGCAGCTTGGAGATTTTATCACTTACCTCAATCAAACAACCCCCTTCCTGAAGTTTACCTCTTCCCATAGCTGTACTTCAACCACTTTCTTAGATATGCAGATTTCCAAGGACACCAACAATAACAGAATCACCACTGATCTATTCAGAAAACCAATGAGGGTTAACTTATTACTCCACAGTAAAAGTCTACATCCTACAAAAACCAAGTATAATGTAGTGAAGTCCCAAGGCTATAGATTAGCTCGAATTACCACAGAGATGGAACCATTTTGAGAAACCTGAACAACTTAGAGAATGATTTTCTAGTGAGAGGCTATGAAAGTCAGATGTTAAAAAACATCCTGGAACCCATTATAGAACTGAAAAGGACTGAAGCACCTTCAGTCAACCTCCCCAGTACAACAAATGTTAAGTAATCCCACAGAGAATAACAAATGCAAAAATAGCTGCATCCTGACATAGACTTTGGATTATCACAGTATCAAAAATATTATTGAAGGAAACTTTGACATTGTCTAAACCCTTTTCTGATTAACATCTTAGGTGAAGCCCCATCATTTGTTTATAGGAAGGCCAGGAACAATAGAAGTTTTGTTGAATTTAAACCGAGACCACGTGAGAAAAGCGCTAAAAGATATGGAACTAATTGTACATTTTGTATATTTATATAGCAAGGTGATAGTTTGTATTGCCCTTATTTAAAGAAGATCATTAAAACCAGTGCAGGGGGTGACTGTAACACTAAAAAAGTAATTTACAGGGCACAGTGCAATGAATGTGATACAGTCTATGTGGGCAAGACTGTAAATAAACTCAAGCGTAGGATTTCATGTCATCTGTCAGAAATCCGCTCTGGATGTAAAAATAATGCACTAGCCAAACACCTTTCTCTTCATAAAAGACACACAGGTTTTGAGTTCCAGATCCTGGATCACATAGACATGGGTGATCTGGAAGGAGACATCCCGAATATTCTGGAGAAACATGAACTCATGTGGCAATTAAAGCTGAACTCTTTTAGGAAGCCTGGACTAAACTACTACTGTTCAATTAAAAGTGCACTGGAACTTAGAAAATTGCCACATTGTTTACATGATTAATTGTATTTTATTTTATTTTATTCTACAAACTGGTTTTAAATGCCATTTTAAATCAGTTGAAATTTAAGTGTATATTTTGTTTCCATCATCATACATACATTTTTTCTTATTTTTATTTTTTTCTGGTTCTTTTTTCCACTTTATTCAAAATGATGTGTAATAACAATACTAACTAATTATGCAATTATATAGGTTTTTAGGGTTCTTGTACACAGACCTGAAGAAGTCTAGAAGGACAAAAGTGATCTTTGTTAACGATAGGTCATGAAAATAGAAATTGATTTTTACATCCAAAGTGTATATGTATATACTTATATATTTGTTTTGATTGCCAAATGAACTAAGGTTGATATATTTCCAGCCATGTAGCATATTGTCTTGGATAAAATCACAAACTTAATAATCTGCTTAATAATTTGGTTAAATAATAGGTACCACATCATTATACATTTTATTTAAAGTACATAAGGGTTATATATTATTATGACAGCTACTAAGTAGGGCAGGACCAGCTCGAATGTCACACTGATAGGGGAAGGGATGTGAATTTAACATGTGTACCAATAACACTTTGTTTTACAGCACAATGAACCACTCCCATGCCTGATAAAAAGTATATATATTTAGAAAGCTTGTGAGGAAATTATTACTCTATTTTTGTTCTACTTGGATCGCTTGTTTGTGTACTTAATAAAGGATTTTCGACAGGAAACAGACTGGCTGTCTTGCTTGGATTATTTATTTATTTTATTTATTTATTTTACATTTGTTGACCGGGCTAGTCTGGCTGGATACATGTCCATTTTCAGCAGAGGCCCGAGGAGAAGAAATACTATAAGCTAGCTAAAAAAAACAAAAGATATAAATCTAATAATTATTCTATATATAAACTAATCAGAAAAAAAAAAACATTGGTGAATACTTAGTAATGCTGTACAATTATATATTTTCTATTATTACTTTTTGTTTTGTTTTGACTTAAGATGAGTTTACGTTCGCTACTTCTACTGCTATTGTCTGATCTGATTAATATACAGTGATTAACTAGAAATATATGGACTGAAAATCTTCCACAAAGAGAAGTTTCTTATACTGTTTTGTATTAAAGCTATTGAATACAATATGTATTTTTTCAAAATTATTATTATAATCTTACTCAGATCTTGATATATTTTATTCCTAAATATTTTAGTTCTTTTCCTTCCCAATTATATTTATACTTATCGTTAAACTTACTACCTAGTAGTTGATTTAACACTAAAGTTTCAGTTTTATTATTATTATTAAATTTCAGCACTGATACTTCTTGAAACTTTACAATTTCCTCATCTAGTTCTTCAATTAAATAATTCAAATCTCCTATAGTTAGTAAAATATAATCTGCAAAAAGCTGTCTTTTAGATTGATAATCCTTGTTACTGGAGAATTCGCCAATTTTTTTCATTGCTTCTTATAATATTAGCTAAGGGTTTGATAACTAATGCAACTAGTAGAGGGGACAGGGTACATCCTTGCTTTGTGCATTTGTTTTAAGTAAATCTTTGAAAAATGTAAGATCCTATTTTAATATATGTTTTGGAGTCTGTATACAAATTTTTTTAATATTCCAATAAAACGTTCTGGAAATGTGAATACTTCTAACATTTTAAACAAGTAGTTCCAGTCTACAGAATCAAAAGCTCTACTACTATCTAAACTAATTAGAGCAAATTTTCTGTTCATTTCTTTTGCTAAATCTTAGATAGTTACTGTAGATCAGTATGTGTGTATATACCTTTAAGATGCTGTCCAAGGACTTGTACTAGACTATAAATGCTGAGCACATGTGAGCCTGACTGCCATTTTGTAGTTAGCTGTTGAGATGTGAACATGTATGCATGTAAGCTTTTTGTTAGTAGTTGGTATTTAATGATGCTGCTATGCATCCTGATGTATTTGTATTTATTAAAGCATCAGAACAAAACTCCAAGCCTTCTCATTACTTGTATTAGAGACAAATGAGTGACATGGTATCAGAAGAGGCGTGTCTAAAAGGACATGGTGACAGAAACAATGTATCTAAAGGGGCTGAAGTCAGAACTGGCATACTAAAGGGGCATGAAGTTTAAAACAGCTTGGTGAAAACAATTTAAGGCACTTATTCAGATGCTTATGGAATATACAGCAGTAGACCATACAAAAACTGTGCATACTTCATAAAACTGGTTAGAAACACATTTCAGGTATTAAATCTTGCTCAACACTATTTCTTTTTTGCATAATATGAAACGAGGTATATAGAACACTGTAAATAATTTTTGCATAAACAAATATGTATGATATTGATAAAAATATTCAAATTACTGTGGAAAATAATTGAAATAAAGTCCAGTTGCATAAAATGAATAAAATAAAATAAAAAAAAACACATTTTTCACAAAGCATATGTATTTTCTTATTAAGCAAAAATATCCAAGTTTTCAAAAGTGTATAAAGTGTACACATTTGTGCAGTGTTACAGTAAAGCTATTTTGCAAATTACAGCCATTACAAGGCATATTTCACAAAGTACAGCCATTACAAAGCATATTTCACAAAGTAAAGTATTTCAAAGAGTTTATTGTATATTTGAATATTGTTACAAGCTCACAGCAGTTCATACATAATTACAAGGGCTGTATTTTCAGTGTGTTTGTGTATACTTTGTGTACATGGCATGACCATTGCATATGGATTTCAAAAACCCAGTGTACTTGTGTTTGATAGTAATATTGCTGAGAACTGGAGAGTGTTTGAGCAAGAGTACAATATTTTCATACAGGCTATATTTTCTGATAAAGATGACCGTACAAAGGCATTTATTCTACTTAATTTAGCTGGGTCAGAAGCTATAGAAAGGAATGTTCATTTGTGTATGCACTTGCTAGTTATGTTGGAGAGGGAGAAAACCATCATATTGTTGTACCAGCTGAGTCAAGGGAGGACCCAGAGTGCTTAAAATGTACAATTAGAGAAATGTGTAACCCCCAGACAAATGTTGCAATGGAAAGGTACTTATTTTACACAAGGGATAAAAAGCCTGGTGAAACCTTTGCAGCATATATAACTGACCTGAGGAATAAAGCTAAAATGTGCAGATTTGGTGACTTAAGGGATGAGTTGATAAAAGACAGACTTGTGTGTGGTATTAAAGATGATGCTGTGAGAAAGATTTTGCCTCATGACAGTGAATTAACTTTGAATAAGGCCATTCAGATTTGTCAGATACATGAGCTTACAGAAAAACACACAAATATGCTTACAAATGAGAATAGCTCTAGAAGGCCCAGTGGTAAAGCTCATGT
This sequence comes from Protopterus annectens, assembly GCF_019279795.1. Taxonomy (NCBI): domain Eukaryota; kingdom Metazoa; phylum Chordata; order Ceratodontiformes; family Protopteridae; genus Protopterus; species Protopterus annectens. The sequence continues at coordinate 307,754,225 of NC_056742.1, read as the reverse complement.
TGATAGTATGCAGCATGTGGCTAAAAGAAACAGGCCTAAGCATGTGGCAGCTGTAACCCCTGCAGCACCTATTGGTAAACTTCAGAACTTTTTAGCACATTCCAGACTTTGCACAGCCTCACTTGAAGCACAAGAGTGAGTCAGCACACTCAAAGCATGGTCCCTAAACAAGTTTCATTGTCTTTTGTCATAATTGTGGCAGTAATCATGAATCTAAGAGGGAAAAGTGCTTAGCTTTTGGTCAATAATGCCACAAATGCAATATATGGAATAATTTCAAAAGATATTGTAAATCAAAAGGCCCACATTCCTTCATTAAAAGGGAACATTTTAAGAAATGAGTTGATCAGTTAGACTGTGACGAGCCTACTGTTTATGCTGATGGTGTGTCACTGCTTCATGAAATGGTCAATGCAGTAGATTTAAGGGCAAAAAATGAAATATTTTGTACTGTTCGGATAAATGACAAACTTACAGAACTCAAAGTTGATACATGTTCTAAGTGCAATGTTATGTCTGCAGAAACATTTGCTAGAGTATGTAAAGGTGAAAGGCTTGATGTGACAAGATGTGCAAAACTTGTTGCTTATGGAGGTGTAGAAATTCAAAATGAAGGCTCAGCAGTGCTTTAATGTTACTCTGCAGTAAGAAGCTACAAGTTATTATTTTATGTGGTCAAAAGGCACCTTCAGTCATTATTAGGACTCAAAGGACTCTTTGAAAATGGAACTACTTTCATTTAATAAGGAAGTCCACCATGTTAGCTTAAAGGACCACTACTCTAATTTTGCCCAGCACATTTTTTCTGCCTATGTTGATCTTTTCCAAGACAAACTAGGCACACTTCCAGTTGTGTACTACATAAAGTTAGACTCAGAGGTCAGTCCAGTTATGAGGCCAGTATGTACATTTCTAATAGTGTTTCAGGACAGGTTCAAGTCTGAGGTAGACAAAATGGTGCGACAAGTTGTAGTTTGTTCAGTGGAAACTCCAACAGAATGGGTATCTTCCATGGTCTTAGCTCACAAGAAAAGCTCAGATGACATCAGAATATGTATTGACCCATGAGATTTGAACAATGTGCTAAAAAGACCTCATAATCCAATGTGCACAGTCAAAGAAGTTGCAGCTTTAATGCCGAATGTCACTATTTTTTCTGTCTTAGATGCAAAGAGTTAATTTTGGCAAATTTAGCTAGACAAAAAAATCCTCATTGTTCACTAGTTTCAGTACTCCGTTTAGCAGGGACAGATTTTTGAGAATGACATTTGGGATAAATTCTGCAAGTAAAGTCTTTCATTGTGCAATGGAGCAAATTTTTTCTGGGTATCCTTGTGCCATCATAGTAGATGACATACTAGTAGGAGGTTGTGATGAAGCTGAACATCATAGACACCTCAGAAAAGTTCTAGAAAGGGCACATCAAGTGAATCTTAAGCTCAATGCACAGAAATGCAGATTCAGGCTACAAGAAGTTTTTTATGTTGGTCAATTATTTACAGTAGTAGTACAGACCTACGACCAGACCCTTCAAAGCAATCAGCCATTCTTGAGATGCCAGCTCCAGACAGTGTTCAAGCCCTGCAAAATTTTCTTGACATGGTCAACTACCTAGGCAAGTTCACTCCAGACCTGAGCCAACTTTAAGCACTACTCAGACAGCTGACATGTGAAGATGTATCCTGGTCCTGGTTACAGCAACGCCAAAGATCATTTGATGTCCTGAATCAGATAACTGTCAGCCCACTAATGCTCAGGTACTATGATGTTCATAAACTAGTTACATTTTCCTGTGATGCTTCAAAATTTGGTCCTGGTGCAGTTATTCTACAAGAGGATCAACCTGTTGCCTATGCATCAAGAACTCTTACCCAAACTGAGCAGCAGTACACCCAGATTCAGAAAGAGTTTTTGGCAATTGTGTTTGCATGTTCGAAGTTCCATGATTATGTTTATGGTCGACCTGTCCAGATCGAAATAGATCACCAACCACTAGTCACTGTCTTGAGAAAGTCAATGCATTCAGCTCCATTCCAACTGCAACACATGAAGCGGAGACTGCAAAAGTACAATTTTAATCTTGTCTACAAGAAAGGCAAACTTCTTTATCTTGCTGATACATTGTCCAGATCTCCCAGAAATACCACTGAACAGAATGATCTTCAAGGCTCTCAATTGTCTGATGATTGTGAAGTCATGGAAGTAGAAATTTTTCTTCCACATGTCTTGATGAACTGAAAGAACACACAGCCACAGATCCAGTTTTACAAAGGCTCAATCACTTTATCAATTAAGGATGGCCATCAAAGCAATCTAGTTTGCCTCAAGAAGTGCAACCTTATTTTCCATACAGAGATGAGATTTTGTCTGACAAAGGTATCATTATGAAAGGTCCAAAAGTTATTGTTCCAAACTCCTTGCAACCTGAGTACATTGCTATCTTGCATCGTGGTCACCCAGGAATCAAATCTATCAAAAAATGGAAGAGAGAGATAGTATTTTGGCCTTCTATGTCACAGGACATTGAGAGAACACTTTCTTCTTGTTCAGTATGCAATAGTACTAAACCTCATCAACAGAAAGAACCACTTCAGCTTAACCAGATTCTGGAACTACCTTGGTCGACAGTAGCCACTGATATCTTTGAGTGGAATGGTCAACATTATTTGGTGTTAGTAGATGCTTACTCAGATTGGTTTGAGATTGACTTACTTCCTAACCTAGCACCTAGTACTGTCATTACTAAGATGAAACATCATTTTGCTGTTCATGAAAGCCTGCAAAAAGTTTTGTCTGACAATGGTATGCAGTTTACAAGCCAACAGTTCAAAAGATTTGCAGAAGAATGGGACTTTGCTCATGTCACAAGTATTCCAGAGTACCCACAGTCAAATGGTTTGGTAGAACACGCAGTTCAAAGTGCAAAACAGTTACTTGAGAAGTCTAAATGAGATAATAGTGATGTTTTCCTGAATCTCTTAAATTTCAGAAATGTTCCTCGAGATAAACATCTTAATTCACTTACTCAGAGACTTCTGTCAAGACAAACCAGAACCACATTACCACTCAGTAGTCAGTTGTTAGTTCCATGTGTCAAGAACAAAAGATCAGTGAGAAACAATCTGTTGAAGAAGTGCCTAACCCATAAGTCCTACTACGATAAGACCAGTAAACCACTCAATCCATTATGATCAGGAGAAGTAAGGATGCAAATGTCCAAAGTTTATGATCGGATTGGTGTTGTGAAGAATATTGGTCCAGAGCTGAGATTGTACATTGTGGAATCAGAAGGAGCACCTTTTAGGTGGAATCAGAAACATTTGAAACCAGTGTCTGAGGATACACCAAAGCAAAGACTCTTTATCTCAGAGTGAGTTGTCCAGTGTTCCAGTTCCAGAGGAAGTTCCAGAGGACATTCCTGTTCCTATGATGAATCCAGAAGTTCCTGATAAGAGTTGTGAACCACAGACTGTTCCTGTTGCTAAATCTGGTCCCAACTATGTTATGAGATATGGTCGAATCTCTAAACCCTGTGGCAGATATGAAGCAACTTGGACATGAACATTGTATTTTGTTTCTAATGTACATAGTAAAGCATGCCTAACTCTAACATTATTTTGCATGAAGGGCAATCTTTTTAAGAGGGAGGATGTAGATCAGTATTTGTGTATATACTGTCTGCAAGTCCCCTATGTCTCGCGCTTTAGTTCCATTATGATCCTCTCCATAGCTTTGGCTTTGAGGCTTGTTAGCTGAAAGGGGCGTTCGCGGGGCTGTAGAGGCACCGCTGGTCCGTAGTGGCACCGGAGTTGCCGTGACGCCCGCCTTGGGCACCCTCCTTCCTTGGGTAAAAGATTAAACAGCTGCCTTATATGTGGGTTTAGTTTATTCATTGAGTTCCCCTTCATACATGCCCGCCGGTAGCATTACATGTCCCATGTCAAATGTGGGAGGAAACTGAGGTACCGGAGGAAACCGAAGTACCTGGACAAAACCCACGCTACATCCACACAAAATGCAAACTCACACTAAACAAACCCCAGCTGAGAATTGGGAACTTCAGGAACTCTTACAGAGGGCCACCCATATACCTTTAAGAACTATCCAAGGGCTTGCACTAGAGTATGCACTGAGAACGTGCGAGCATGACTGCCATTTTGTAGTTAGCTGAGATGTGAACATGTATGTATGTAAGCTCTGTTTGTTAGTTTGTTCGTATTTAATGATGCTGCTATCCATCCTGATGTATTTGTACATATTAAAGCATCATAACAAAACCCCAAGCCTTCTTATTCTTTGTATTAGAGAAGAAAGAGTGAAATTTACTATCCTTTTTATATTATCATACATTAATCTATTGACAATAAATCTTGTTTGATCTTTATAAATTAATTTATGTACTATATCTATTAATCTTGTAGCAGAGATGGAATTAAATATTTTATAGTCTACATTTAATAATGAAATAGGTCTATATAAGGAAACTAACTTATTATCATTTCCTTGTTTAAGTATAGGTGAGATTACAGAAACTTTCCACAAAGGAGGGATTATTTTGTCACTCTGAATTATCCTGAAAATGTCAGTCAGTAATTCTAAAATAATTAATGGAAGTAGACTATATAACTTTATATTTAAAAATATCTAACCCTGGAGGTTTGCCATTTTCCTTTTTAAAGCTTCTTGAACTTCTATTAAGGTAATAGGCTTAGTCAACAAAGATAAATTCTGTGGTACCAAGTGTTCTGATAAGTGATGTATGGAATGAAAGTGCTAAACTTGTTCTAATAAATTTTGGTTTTTGGAATACTGTTGCCTCCTTCTTGGTACCACAGAATTTATCAGTCTGTGTTTGGTGTGTTTATCAGTTTGTGTTTGGTGTGTTTCTGTGGAGTATTTAATTTTACTGAATAAAAAATATTTTTTGGTCATTAAGTTTATTAGTAACATTTTTCTTTAAATAATTGTCAATTTTATAATCATCAGGATTATTACTGTTGTCCTTATTAGGATCCTCATGGATTTTTAAAAAATATTAAACATTTCCTATATGTCTGAAGTAGACTTATTAGTGTGAGGATTTTGAATACTACTTATATATGCCTTTTTTCTTAAAATCTTATTACTGTTAGCTAATCTATTTAGATTTTTTGAAGTCATCACATAATTGTGCAATTTTATGTTTTCTAAAGCTAATTCAACTTTAAGCATCAAAACTCTTTGATATTGTGTTGTTGATTTTTTTTAATGACTTCACTATCAACTAATTTCTTTGTTTGTTGCTCCAACCTCACTTTGTGTATTTCATCTTGTATTTCTGCCAACTCTTTATCCCACTCTTTCATTTTATTACCAGCCATCTTCCTATTCTGTCTTTATTATGCTTTTTTAAGGATTCCCACAGTATGACTTTACTAACATGACCATTATCATTCAACGATTAAAAAATCTGGATTTATTCCTTAAGATAACTCTTAAATTTTTTTAAATTTCATCATATATACTTGGATTCTATAAATAATTTAAAATTTATTTATATCCAGTAATATATTAATACTTACTGCATTATGATCAGATAAAGGACAAGGAATAGTATTTTAAATATTTGACTTTATTAAGTAAATCTGTAAAGGCATAAATCCTATCAATTCTAGTTTGCATCTCATGTGCATAAGAATAATGAATGAAGCACAATGACTTATCCTCTGCTTTTTGCATATTAAATCAACTAAATTATTATTACTAATCCATCTGTTTAGTGCTTTAGCTGATGCCAGAATTTTAGAAATCTTCTGTTCACTTGTATCTTCTATACTTGATATGAAGTTAAAATCCCCTGCTAGGATTAAATTACCCTCCAATGACTTTGTAGTAAGTTTAAGTGATCTTTAGCTACTCTTGCATCTATCCCAGTGATCCAGTAAGATTAGCTAGTTTAGAGAGTTTGCCATTATATTTAATTGTTACAAATGTATACATTTCCTTGGGATCATTAATGAATTCCATGACCTTAGGCATTACAGCACATTTTCTCTAAAGGATAGCTGTTCCTCTCCTCTTTTTGTCAAAAGAAGCAGATGATAGCATTTCATAACCTAAGTTATTTAAATATTGTACATCTTTATCTCTCAAGGGAGTCTAATATAAGAATATAAAACCTCCTCTATTTAATTTTAGATATCTCATTAATGATTTTCTTTTATTTCCCTTATTTAATCCATTTACATTAATAGGTAATATATTAAAACCATCCATATTGTGCATTTAAAAATATTTCTTTTAAAATATAATATGCTATATTTATTCACCATGTTAATTTAGTTGTGTATAAGACTCTAATGCATTCCTCCAACACTATCTTAGCAGTTCACATTTTTAATTCTTCCTTTCTACAAACTAAATAATTAAAACTCACAAATAACAAAAACAAGTCTAAAACTGTAACTAATAGAACACAACCTACCATGGAGCCCAAAGTTCTTAGTTTGTCTATCAAACAGACAAACTGCTACACTATCTTTCTACCTACCAATACCAAAAAATAATCAAAAACTAGCCAAAAGCTATTGTGACTTAAAAATAATTTATATATATATATATATATATATATATATATATATATATACATACATACATATATATATATATATATATATATATATATATATATATATATATATATATAAATTAAAGCAATAGGAGACTGTTAAATTAGTTATATATTATATCATTTAAAACTATTCCCATATTTCTTCTTCTTTTGGCTGCTCCCATTAGGGGTTGCCACAGCAGATCATCTGTTTCCATTTCTTCCTGTCCTCTGCATCCTGCTGTGTCACACCAACCACCTGCATGTCCTCTCTCACTACATCCATAAACCTTATCTTAGGCCTTCCTCTTTTCTAGTTACCTGGCAGCTTCATCCTTAGCATCTTTTTCCCAATATACTCTGCATCCCTCCTCAGCACATGTCCAAACTTACATAATCTTGCCTCTCTGGTTTTGTCTCCAAACCTTCCAACCTGGGCTGACCCTCTAATATACTTATTCCTAATCCTGTCCACCCTCGTCACACCCAGTACAAATCTTAACATATTTAACTCTGCCACGTTCAGCTCTGACTCCTGCCTTTTTGTCAATGCCACTGTCTCCAACCCATATAACATAGCTGGTCTCACTACCCTCTTTTAAACCCTTCCCTTTCTCTCTTACTGGTACTAGTCTGTCACAAATCACTCCTGACACTCTTCTCCACCCACTCCATCCTTCCCGTACTCTCTTCTTTACCTCTCTTCCACACTCACCATTACTCTGAACTGTTGCTCCCAAGTATTTAAACTCATCCACCTTCACCACCTCTACTCCCTGCATCCTCACTATTCTTCTATCCTCCCTCTCATTCACACACATATATTCTGACTTAGTCCTGCTGACCTTCATTCCTCTTCTCTCTAGAGCATATTTCCACCTCTCCAGGGTCTCCTCCACCTGTTCCCTACTCTCACTACAGATCACAATGTCATCTGCAAACATCATAGTCCATTGGGACTCCTGTCTGATCTCATCTGTCAACCTATCACCATTGCAAATAAGAAAGGGCTCAGAGCTGATCCTTGATGTAATCCCACCTCCACCTTAAAGACATCCGTCACTCCCACTGCAGACTTCACCGCTGTCACATACCCTTGTGCATATCCTGTACCTCTCTTGCATACTTCTCTGACACTCCCAACTTCCTCATACAAAACCGCAATGCCTCTCTAGGCACCCTGTCATATGCTTTCTCTAAGTCCACAAAGACACAATGCAACTCCTTCTGACCTTCTCTGTACTTCTCCATCAACAGTCTTAGAGCAAACATTGCATCTGTAGTGCTCTTTCCTGGCATGAAACCATACTGCAGATCACTAATCATCACCTCTCTTCTTAACCTAGCTTCCACTACTCTTTCCCATAACTTCATGCTGTGACTGATCAATTTAATCCCTCTGTAGTTACTACAGTTCTACACATATATTACTACATAAAATTGTATAATCCTGTTCTATTAATCACAAATATTAAATAATCTAACAAATAGTGTATTAAACACCTATTTATATAATAGAAGTATAAATTATCCATTAAATATTCCTAAATTATTCACTCCTTCAACATTATCATAACTAAATCTCTAAATAAATAAGCAGAACAAAATAAGACCTGAAGAGATAAAGATATATGTAAAATTACAGGTGACAGGTAATCTTATCATACTAAACTATTATACAAAAGGAAAATCAATGCACATATATATCCATCATGCTAAAAAGATATACACATATTTTATCGATCTAACAAATGCTCTGAACTCATTCTAAAATTACAAGTGTCTATATCTCAAAATTGTGTAACACTCTTAATATGATAAATATCAAAGCATTTAAATATCATTTAGCGTATTAAACCATTTCTTAGAAGTATGTACATTAAGGAGGTCAAACAGCATGTCTTGTTATTTATATGCAGTCAAAAAAAATTGCAGTCTATATTCTACTCAAAAGTTGCAATATGCTGAATTTAAATCCCATTCTCCCTTTCTGGGTTTAAACATATTGAAAAATGTACTTTAGTGTCTATCAAAATGGATGGGATGCACAGATTCTGCAATATAACACATACATTTCAGCTCTGACTTATGAAATTAATTATTTCAGATAGTAGTAGCAAATCTAATAACACATAATATGCAACAAGCTTAAAAGTTCACATAAGCTTCAAATTTCAGCTTTCAGTATAATATTTTTCAAATATTTTATATGATTTTCTATGTAAATTATATAAGATCTTGTTCATTCACATTTCTGCCCAAAGCAGGTACATGTAATACATATCTTTTTATAAGCAGTTATTTAAATATATTTTTTCTATCTTATTTGCCCAATATTCTACCTTATTCTATATAACTTGTATTTCTAATAACTCAGTTTTTATTAGAGATTAAAGTATGTGTGTATATTTCTTAACTTACTGATACTGCTTTTTTATTAATCTTACATAGTAAATATTTCATTCCTTGGGCATATGCATATTATTCACAAGATGTTTACTCTCCTTAGTAATTCTAGAATTACACGCAATTTTTACTGTATATAAAATAATTCCTGCTTGTTTAATTTGAATGTGTGCTTTAGCCATTGTGAACTGCTATTCTGATCTAAGCTTCACATCCTGACATTAGAATTTGATTGCTTCATGTGAAAATGACAAGTCACAGCACACAACAGTTGCTAATTTCTTCTGTAAGTTTCTCATTCTTCTTAATTTGTTTAAAATGTTCTAATCAGTAACAAACATCTAACTTTACTTCCTTCCATTAATATGTACAATTAGAGTTAATAACACTACAGCATAAGCTATTAACATTCAGCAAAATGTAATCAAATTATATGTCAGGAACTGCTCTATATAAAACATTACTATAGCTTTTGTTTTACCAATTATTCACTTCTGTGATAATTATTTTTAGTATAATGTATAGGGTTGGAGTTCATGTTAGGGTAGAGTGTTGTGGCTAAAGCCCTCACATCATTGCTTTTCTGCCCAAATGCTTAGCCCTTCAAAGGCACACTAATAGCTTGGAATCAGACTTCATTAACAGTCTGCACCAGCAGTACTACAACCCATATAGCTGTTCACTATCCAGTGTTAGTTTCAGCTTCTCCATCTTTGTTGACGTTGCTCTTAGGAAAGACACAACACTCCACATTTTTAATTATAAATGTCCTTCCTATATCATATACCTTACCTTCATTCCCCTGTTCATTTTGCCATCTTGCTCCCATCCCACTACTTCACCCTAACTCTTCCAGTTTTTGAAACCAGGGTAAATGCTTATTTATATATTCCACTTCTTGGTTCTCATCTGTCTTTTTGCTTCCATTTCTGCAAAGTCAGTCATTAATTTATACAATTTCTTCCATGTTCTGGATATTTCTTTTTTTACCCAGAAGTAAAACTGACTCCAGTAATAACTTATAACTTGACCAATTTTCCCCCTTCAGCCCTAACAGAAACATTGTTGGTGTGAGATCACATCTGTTTGCCCACAATATATTGATCTGACCAAACAAATAGTCTTCAATTAAGATAATAGCTTTAATTGTTTCTTGGTTGTAATAATTGTTTCTTACACAACTAATGCTTGCAAGCCAGAAATAAATGACAGGTTACAAATTTACAATTTTTGAATCATTAAGCTTAATTTCATCAGCCAAAGTTTTTTACTTCTAATGCATGATCCATTCATACATAATTCCCTTTCCTGTTTTTTTCACTTTTTGTACATGGGGTTGGGGTGTCACATCAACAGTGATCATCATATACAGCTAATGTTTGCACCACAGGTAGAGCATGATAAAGCTGAATACTCATTCCAGCCCCACAGATTTATCTCATTCAGCTGTAAAATAATTTTAGACATTGTATACTCATTAGAATTCAAGATAAAACATGTGAAAAGATTACAATGGTTGTACCTCACTACCAAAGGATATTTGGTAGCAAGCAGTGTTTCTCAAGGCTTATGAGTTCTAATAATGCAAATGCATAACAACTCTCTCATAAAGCCTAGAAATGAACCATTGGAGATGAATTTGTGCTAAGGGAGTGAGTACAGAAGAATTAAAACAACCTGAACAATGAGAAGAATCTTTAGTTGGTGTTTATTTAAAAAAAGTATGTGCTGCTCTTTATTTTTGTTTTACATTATGATTAAGTTTATGAAGAAGTGTCCATATTTGAAAAAATAATTGTAGAATTAAAGGTTCATGAGTGATGAGTAGTTATCTTAATGAAAGAATATTTAATTTGTCACACTAAAATGTAAATTTATATTTCTTTATTTAAATTAGACTTTTATACAACCATCCTCAAGTAATACTAAATATGATTAAGGATTTCTGATCACTTTAATGGATATCTGTTTATACACTTACTTACTTACTTTACTTACAAGCTACATGAATGGGTCCTTCTTAAACCCTTTTCAGCCAAGTCCTGGGCCATTAGCACAAGGATAAATGAGATTTAAGCATGGACACTTTATTATAGCCAGTCAAATAACATGTTTTCTGGGAGGTAGAAGGAACAAGAACATCAGAGAAAAACCCACACTGACATGGCAAGAATATGTAAAACTTCACACAGACAGTGAGCGGAAATCAGGCTTGAATTAGGTTTCTTGGAGCTGTGAGACAGAGAAAGACAATATACTTCCCCAGTGAGATTCCTCAGGAAATTATCCCAACCAGACAGTTCTATAAGAAGAGGCACACCAGATATGGCACAAAAGCTGTTATAGATGCAGGGAGTATGACAACAGCAGAGGAAATATAAGTGATGACAGCAACTAAATGAAAGAACATGAGACCTTGTAGCTAGCATTCAACTCTTCTAAATGTGAAATTGACTAAAATGACTGTAGAGCAGAATGTATGTGCTATATCTTTAAAAAGCATATCAAGGACTGAACATACACATATAAACAGCAGGCAAGTGCTATTCCCAGTGATATTTTGAGAGTGCAGCCAGAGTGTCAGCATGTATGATTGCAATATCTAGTTTGTATATAGGTTACCTAAGTTAAAGTCAGTAAACTTCTATTGTGATGTTTGTATATAATAAAGCTGCTTGAACAGAAATCATGAAGACTCTTCTATTGTATCCTAAGTAGGAGAGCAGCATGGTGACAGAACTGGGATTCCAGAGATTGATATTTGGAGCCATGAGGTACAGAGATGACAGTGAAGGTAAACTAAGAGAAAAAAGCACGTAAAAGAGCCAGAAAAGAACCAAAGGTAATGAAAACTTGCACGACAGCTTATTTTATAAAAAAGATAAAACGGAGCATTGCAAGGGCACAGACCGCATTATTAGACAAGCGAGAGGCGCAAAAGGTTTATTAACTAAAGGAAATGTTTAAAATTAAGAGATTTGATGAAACAATTAACAGAAAAGCAAAATTAATATGTTCAAAGCAAAATGAGTGTGTTTGAGGCAAAATGGGCATATTTAGTGTAAAACGAGCACAGGAAAAGTACAATGGGCATGAAAAGAGATTAAACGAGCAAAATGAATGTAATAAGGGCAAAAAGGGCACATTAAGTATAAATAAAGCAAAGGTGACTGCATGTTTTTTGCCAAAGTGCTATGTTTTGGCATAACTATGACTTCATATTGGATCAAGGGCATAACTAGAGTTATTTAAAGTGACTCAAAGTGTGTAAAAGTGCTTATAGTGTGTGCTTATTACTGTGCATGTATTCTGAAGAGTTTATATGTGTGCAAAGTGCAACTATTTTGTGAAGTACAGTCAAGGTACAGCCATTTTGAAAGGTATCTTTTGTTGGGTGTGTCTATTCGCAAAGTGTTGCCATTACAGAGTGTTTCTTGCACTGTAAAGAGTTATCTAGCAAGCTATCACAATTTGGGGGAAGTTTCAGTGTGTCATGTACTGTTTATTCACAAAGGGCCATTACTTCGAAATGTTTCTTACCCTGAGCTTCTACTGCCCAGTTCATTTGCAATGTGCAGTCATTTGAAATGTTTCTTATACTGATAAGAGGTGATTTCTTGCAGTACAGCAATTTCAAGAGTATTACAGTGCCACAGAGACTTATTTGACAAAGTTCATTATTCAGTGGCTTGTTGTGCTATTGGGCAAAGTTACAAATACTGGCATACATTTATGGCATATGTGTTTGTGTGTGTGTATTTGTGCATATTTGAAAAACCCTTCACTGGTATGTGTTAATATGGCAGATGGATTTTGAAAGCCCTTACCACTTGTATTTGATCAGAATATTGCAGAGAATTGGAGAATGTTTGCACAAGAGTACAATATTTTTATACAAGCAGCTTATTTAGAGAAAAATGCACACACCAGGGTATTGGGCCATTGAAAGAGAGCATTCATTTGTGTATGCACCAGCAGTATATGAGGGAGAAGGTGAAAATCATCATATTTTTGTACAGGCTGAATCAAGGGAAGACCCCAAGTGTTTGAAGTGCAAATTCAGGGAAATGTGTAACCCCCAGACAAATATTACATTAGAGAGGCATTTGTTTTACACAAGAGATCAGAAACCAGGGGAAACGTTTAGAGCTTATATTACTGACTTGAGAAACAAAGCCAAAATGTGTCAGTCTGGTGACTTAAAAGATGAGTTAATAAAAGACAGGCTCATGTGTGGTATTAATAGTGCTGCTGTGAGAAAGATTTTGCTTTGTGACAGTGATTTAACATTGAGTAAAGCCATTGAGATTTGTCAAATCCATGAAGTTACAGAAAAACACATATGTATGCTTGCAAGTGACAAGAGCATAGTTTCAGCAGGCTCCAGAGCAAATGTAGATAGCATGCAGCATGTGGCAAACAGAAGTAAGCCTAGGCCAAGCACATGGCAGCCACAGCCCCTGCTGGTTCACCAGGGAAACCATGTAGTTTTCCAGTAAGTTCTAGGAAAGGAGCATGTTCAGTGCAGTACAAACATGTCTCAGCAGAACCCAAGTCCAACTTTATTGCTAACTGTCACAATTGTGGTTCTAATCATGAGTCTCGAAGAGAGAAATGCTTAGCATTTGGCCAGCAATGAAGACCTTTGCAGTCATTATTGGTTCTCAGAGACAGTTTGAGAATTAATCTGTTTTTTTTTTTACCAAAGAAGTTCATCATATAAGTGCATATCCTAATTCCAACTTTTCTGAAGCCATTTTCTCAGAGTATGCTGATGTTTTCGATGACAAGTTGGGCAAACTTCCAGTTGTGTATTCCATGAAGTTAGACCCAGAGGTCACATCAGTAGTCAGACCAGCAAGAAAAGTTCTGATAGATATGTAAGATAAAGTCAAAGCTCAGATGGATAAAATTGTGCAGCAAGGTGTAATTTGTCCAGTTACGGAACCAACTGAATGGGTGTCGTCCATGGTAGCAGCTCATGAAAAAGGTTCAGACGAAATCAGAATATGTATTGACCAAAGAGATCTGAACAAAGCATTAAAGAGACCATATCATCCAATGTGTACAGTTGAAGAGGTCACAGCTTTGATACTTAATTCCACTGTTTTTTTTGTCTTGGATACAAAAAGTTCATTTTGGCAAATGATGCTTGATCGTAAATCCTCATTACTAACTACTTTCAGTACCTCGTTTGACAGATACAGCTTCCTAAGGATGCCATTTGGAATAGATTCTGCAAGTGAAGTTTTCCAGCGTGCAATGGAGCAAATTCTTTTCAGGTTACCCTTGTGCCATAATAGTAGACGATTTATTGGTTGGAGGCAATGGTGAAGCAGAGCATGACAGAAATCTAAAGAGAGCTCTAGACAGAGCATGTGAAGTAAACTTAAAGCTCAATCCTCTTAAGTGTAAATTCAGACTACCAGAAGTTACATATGTATGTCATTTATTTACCAGTACTGGTTTGAGACCAGACCCGACCAAGCAAGCAGCTATTCTTGAGATGTCAGCACCAGATAATATTCAAGTTCTACAGCATTTCCTAGGCATGGTCAACTATTTAAGCAAGTTTTTATCAATATCAGATTTCAGTGAACTGACAGCACCTTTGAGAGAGCTGACATGCAAAAATGTTACACGGTCTTGGTTAGAACAGCACCAGAAGGCATTTGAAGACCTTAAGCAGAAAATTGCCACCCCACCTACATTAAGATACTATGATGTCAATAAACCAGTCACTCATTCCTGTGATGCTTCACAGTTTGCTCTTGGCACAGTCATTCTTCAAGAAGGCAGACCAGTAGCTTATGCATCTAGAGCACTTACCCAAACTGAAATGCAATATGCTCAAATTGAGAAAGAACTTTTGGCAATAATATTTGCATGTTCAAAGTTTCATGATTATATCTATGGTCAAGCTATTAAGGTTGAAACTGATCACAGACCTCTAGTTACTATTTTAAAGGAGCCTATGTATTCACCTCCAGGGAGATTACAAAGAATTGTACTCAATTGCAAAAGTACAACTTCAAAATGGTCTATACAAAAGGCAAGCTATTTTATCTGGCTGATACCTTATCCAGATCACCCAGAAATACAACAGAACAGCTTGACGTAGAGAATTTTGACTTTGACGTAATGGAAGTGCATAATTTTTCTACGACGAGACTAGATGAACTGAGAGATCACACAAAGACTGATCCAATTTTGCAAAAGCTCAACCACTACATTAATGTTGGATGGCCGTCAAAGCAATCTAGTGTACCACCTGAAGTGCAAACCTACTTTACCTATAGAAATGACATGTTGATGGAAGATGTTGTTCCTGCTTCCTTACAACATGAATATATCCACATTTTTCATCGTGGTCACTCAGGTTACACAGCTACTAAGAGACGGGAGAGACAACTAGTATTTTGGCCTTCACTAGTGAAAGACGTTGATAAAGTACTTTCTTGTTGTTCAGTATGCAATAGTAGTAAACCGCATCTGCAAAGAGAACCACTTCAGCTAAGTCAAGTTCCTGAACTACCTTGGTCAACAGTAGCCGTTGATATCTTCGAGTGGAACAATCAGCATTACTTGGTTTTGATAGACACTTATTCAAACTATTTTGAGATTGATCTACTACCTAATCTCACATCCACTGCTGTTATTACTAAGTTGAAACATCATTACTCAGGCCATGGCAGTCCAAACAAATTATTTCTGAGAATGGTATTCTATTTACTAGTCAGTTATTTCAGAAATTTGCAAGAGAATGGGACTTTGTACATATTACTTGCAGTCCTAAATATCCACAGGCCAAAGCATGACAATACTGATGTATTTTTGAATTTACTTAATCTCAGAAACATACGCCTTGATGATATACTTGGCTCGCCTGCTCAGAGACTTCTATCCAGGCAAATCAGAACAATGCTACCTGCTGGTTCCAGTTTGTTGAGGCCTAAAGCTAAGAACAGCAGAACCATCAAAGCCCAATTATTCAAGGAGCGTTCTATCCAGAAGTCCAGTTATGATAAATCCAGCAGATTACTTTGTCTGTTGAAAGAAGGAGCGACAGTGAGGATACAAACAGTGAAAGGTTTTAACGGGATTGTTCAAGTTACAGGCATATGTACCTAGCTGAGATCCTGCCTCATAGAATCTGAGGGTGTGGAGTACAGGAGAAATCGAAGACATCTTCTTCCTGTACCAGAATCATTATTGCAGTATCGTTCCCGTGATACAGACTCTAGTTCTCAGAGCAAGTCAGACATTGTTCCCATCCCAGAACATGCCTCAATCTCTACTTCCATTTCTGAGAATGTTCCAGATATTCCTAAGGTTGACTATTCAGCAGAGATAGTTCCAGTAGCTAAATCTAATTCTCAGTTTTATGTCACATAATTTGGTCGGATTTCCAAGCCCGGTGTGAAATACACAGCAAAATGGACATAGCTATTTATATATGTACCTAGTTTTGCATAAGTGCATGACAAAGAACTATTTGTATTATCTGCATGCCAAATGAGATTCATAGCATTGCATGATCCATTTCTCAAAGAGAGAGGATATAGAGCAGCATCTTTAAGAAGCATATCAAGGACTGAATGTGCACATATAAATAACAGGCACATGCCATTCCCAGTGCCATTGTGAGAGTGCAGCCAGAGAGTGAGCATGTAGGATTGTAATACCTAGTTTGTATATAAGTTATCTACATACCTCTCAACCTCACAGGAAAAAAGATCTGGACAAAGCCAGAAAAATGAGGGGACAAAGGCCCAAAAATAGGAACAGATTTTAAATATTGTTCCTATAAACTTCAAAAGTTGATAGAATGACAAATATGGCATCATTATATATTTTCTGAAGGATATGAAGTCTGAAATACAAACTGTCTGTCATTATTTAGTGACTTTAATCATCAACGATTCGCCAGAAAAAACAAATTTTATGGGGAGCAGACCAAAAATAAGAGCCAAAAATCTGGACATTCTGCAAAAAAAGTTGAGAGGTATGGTTACCTAAGTTAGAGTCACTAAACTTCTATCAAGATATGGTTGTATATAATAAAGCTGCTTGAACAGAACCCACTACGACTCTTCTATTGTATCCTAAGTAGGAGAGCAACAATGACTTTGCCATGCTTAGTTACAACCTGACTATTACTATTGTGCCCAGACATGTTATACTTGAGGCTAATGAATTACAGACATTTACAGAAAATACTGCCTTATAAATATGGGACCCGGCTGTCATTGATTCAGACTATTATGTGACTACAATGAAAACTATGCTAGAAAAATGATATATACCAACTTCTCTGTGCTCATAATTATCAGTTTCTTAAAAGCCCAAAGTCAGGGACATCTGGTATGTGCTACTACTTACTGAGCTGCTAAAGATCTGATTGTGACAATTTTTCCACCAGGTTTGGAAAAAAAAATAGCCCTGCATGATCTGAGATAAGTACTTAGCTGTTCTTACTGAGTTTACTGTTAAAAGTCTGCACTTCTTTAGTGATTTTTTCTAGTAATCTAGTTAAAGTTTGCCTTGGTGCACTTTAGTGAGAGTGGAGAAAGAACCTAGCTATCTCTAGGCCTCTGCTGTAGGACCTTGAACAATGTCGTTTGCTTCTGACCCATGTGCTTGATTGATTTTTTTCAGCTTTTGTGTATTGCTATAACTTGTCTTTGTGTGGTGCTGCTCCTTGTGCATCAGCATTGCAACACACACTGTACAGACCCAAATATTTTGACCCATATCTGTTGCCATACACCAAACATCTCCTAATCCTTACTGGTTAGTGTGACTAGCAACATCTTTAGTATGGACAACTACCCACAGTTGAACAATGAGGTATATTGCATGCAAGAAGTCCTCAGAATAGGGTCTAACAGCCTATAACTGCTTTACTTTTCCAGAATAAGCTCACAGTTGCTCCTTGTTGCCTTTTGCAGTTGGATGTTGCTCTGCATAGCACGTGTATCCAATACTTACTTAGCACAAGTAATTGCTTCCACTGTAGTATGGTCAGATAACTATCTTACTTAACTAATACAGTGCTATGTGTAATTCTGACAAATTATCCAGATCCCTGCATTAAAATGAAAGGTCAGCTGCTTGTCTTCCTTTTATTCCCAACCTAACACTTGGTATCCTTAGACAGTGTAGCAACTGATGTTCACAGAAAATCAAATTTTGCTTAGTAAAAGAGATTTTATTTTGTGAGAAATGTGAGTATTTAATAAACATGGAGGTCTCATTACCATGAAAAAAACAGACTGCGAGGAACACACATTTCTACAACCCTCTTCACCACACTCCACTAAAATATCTTACTCTGAGGCTGTAAAAATCCTTCTCAAAGACTCCTAAACCCACAAAACCTAGGGCTTCTTTAAAATCTAATATCACAACATCTTCTGGTATACTTCCAATAAACAATCACCAGGATTTAAATAATCTCAAATCCAGTACACCAGAGCACTCTACAAATCAAAACATTTTAGTGATAGATCACTGTATAGTCAGTTGGTCTTTCTGCCTAACAAATATGACAATGACATAATGGTCTACATGGAGGTGAATGATGTGGTGTGCAAAATGCTAAAGGATATGCAAAGAGACATGTCAGATCTTTCTGTGCATATCACAAATGCAGGCAAATAGAATCCTTCTTTAAGAATGATGCCAAGGTACAAAGAAAAGATAATTGACTTCAACAGTTGGCTAAATGGTTGCTGTCACTTCAGAAGGATCCAGTATTATCTCTCAGCATGGTTCATAGGTTCATAGGTAGGTACTAGGCTATCTGCCTGAAGGCATTTATAAGCCTAGCCAGAATGTGTTGGCTTTCGCCGCCTCCTTCGATTAGTTCCCTGTGCCTCTGTCCAGCAGAGCCACTGAAGTGATCCCCAGGGTAAACTTTCTGTTTCCCATCCACTCGTCAAGGTTTCTTTTGAAGAGTGTTAGCTAGGAGCTCTGCCTAATGTAGATTGGAATCTTGTTCCAAAGCATGGGAAGTCTCTGGGCCAGGAATCTATCCCTCCAGCACGTCCTATTTATTGTTGTGGTGAGGTTTAGATCCATAGAGTGTGTGGCTCGAGGGGATAAGGTTTTCTTTAGGTGGCACATATCCATCAATTCTGGATTGGACATGGCCTTTTATATCAGGCAGAGATCACCTCTGAGTAGGCGGTATGCAACTGAGTACAGCTGGAGTTTCTTCAGTCGAGCTGCATAGGGCATCTGTTTGAGGCCAGTGATCCTCTTGGTGAGATACTTCTGTGGTCTTTCCAGCTGTTGCAGGTGTCTTGTAAAGTACATCCCAAATAGGGCATTGTACTCTACGATGGGTCTGATGAGTGATGAGCAGAGGGGTACAATGACCTCTTTTGATCTGCATGCGAACCCTTTTGTGATTAGGTGGGCCACGTAGAAGGATTTTCTAACCACTTTGGCAATGTGATTATCAAAGGTGAGATTACTATCTATTTGTGTCCCCAGATCCCTTATTACATCTTCCATATTTAGGGGACTACCACCTATGTGGTAGTTTGTGGGTACTTTCTTTTTTCCAAAGGGGATAACTATGTACTTTTTGGCATTTAGCTTGAGGCCATGATTTTGATACCAGGTATCCATCTCAGTGAGACCCTTCTGGAGTTATTAAATTTTTGTTTAGTTAACAACATTTTTGAATTTGATGGGACATTATATAAACAAAAAATGGGAACTGCAATGGGGGCAGCCTTCACCCCAGCGTATGCCAATTTGTTCATGGGACTGTTTGAGTTGGAACATGTCTATAGAAATAGTTTTTTTAGGGGTCATGTAATACAATATTTTCGTTTTATCGACGATTTGATTTTTATTTGTAAGGGTGATAGAGAGGAAGCTAAGGTATTTATACAATATTTGAACAACAATGAATATAAAATCAAATTTGATGATATCCATATGGGAGAAGAAATCAATTATTTGGACATAAATTTGAAGGGGCAAGTAGGCAAAAAATTCAAGCTAAAATATATAGGAAGTTCGAGCAAATGAGTAGGATGGTACATGCTACTAGCTGCCACCCAGAACATACATTGAAATCTATCCCATATGGGGAAATGCTAAGAGTCAAAAGGCTATGTACCAATGTTAGGGAAGCAGAAGTAGAGTGTGACAAGGTTTGCAATAAATTCATGGAGAGAGGTTATGACCCAAATCAAGTGAAACTAAGTTATAATAAAGTATTTGGAAAAAGTAGCAAAAAAGAAAAGATTATGGGAACAAGGACAAAAATAGTCAGCATGTAGTTACAAATTACAAGGGAGAATGTTCAAAATGTTTTTGTCACAAAATATACTATTTTTCTAAAGTATTTAATGAAATGATAAAAAAATAGTTGGAACAAGACAAGAAGGGAGGTACCTTCTTTGGTGAATGTTGAGCTTACTATTTCTTTCCAGAGAGGGAGAAGTTTGAAGGATTTTTTAGTAAGAGGCAGGTTTGAGAGACCAACACAGAAGCTAGCATGTGCAATAACAAGGAAGGAACTTTCCCTTGTGGAAAGTGTGCAATATGCCCTTACATAATCAGAGAAGCTGAAGATATTAAGGGGAAAAGTTTTAATACTATAGGAACATTTAACTGCACTAGCAGGGGGATTATATATCTTATAAAATGCTTTTGTGGCAAAGGCTATATTGGGGAAACTAAAAGAAGTCTGGCTGAGAGAATAAAAGAACATGTTAGGGATGTTAAAAATAGGAAGATGAGCAGCCCAGTGGCAGAACATTTTCATTCAGAACATGGGGGTATAATAGACAATATGAAAGTCACTATTTTGGAACAAGTATATAACAGATATGGAGATGAAAATGTACTGAAAAAGATTTTAAGAAGAAAGGAAGCAATTTTAATAATGAAATATGAAACTTTGCAGCCTTTAGGAATGAATAAAGAGTGCAATTGGCAGAACTTCATGGGTTAATTGTTAGCTTAACAATTAGGAACTGATTTTATTATGTAATGAATTGTTAATTGATATGGCAGCTGTATAAAAGGACTGTGTGAGTGAGCTTTACTTTTTTACTCTGTAAAGGCTTGCAGCAGGCTAGGAGAGGAGAGACAACTAAAGGTTTTTATTAAATTCTTATTTTGGAAAGTAGAGCTGTTTTCACTGGTCTTTTGTGTGGTTTCAGAATAATTTGCTTTTGGATAGTGGTTATTTTATGTATTCATGTATTTATGTGTGTATTTTGCTGGTACTGATTTAATGGGTCTATGTGAGACTGGTGGTGTGATGCAAGTTTTTCCCTTCTCCTCTTGACTGTCTGATCCAGTCTTGGGTGAGAGAGGTTAGCCTCCAGTTTGGCTGTATAATTGCATCTCTCGCATGTATTAGTGTTTGGTGGTAGGAGGAGAGGGTTGTCTGTGTACATGAAGCACTTGTAACACTGCCTCACAATGCCCAGATTCACCAGTTGGACTGGAGAGTACACCTGAAACTGCCCTTTGGACATGCTTGGATAGGTACAGTGAACTGTTTTACTGGATGGCTGGTAAGGTCGAATAGAGAGCCTTGTCTTTCTGTACAGTACAGGAGGGTCTAGTGCTAGGGTTTATAAGTGCTTGCTATGAGTTTTGAGCAAGTGCCGGGCTGAGAAATGAATGGCTTGAGTGCTTAAGTTGAAAGTTTGTCAAGTTCCAAGGAAAAAATTGAAGAGGAGACATTGTGGAGCTGGGAATAGTTTTACCCTAGCTAAGCGGTGCTGCCCGGCACGCAAAACCGGGCAAATGTGGTATTTATAGCAGGGAAAAGAAAGAGATAGAAATTAGCCTAAAACGGACAATAAACTACTAATTTCTGGGCTGAAACCACTCCTCTGGGGACAGATAGGCTGCTCAAAGCTCTCCTCTCTCACAGGTGAACAGAGAAACTTCCTTCTATCTAAGTAAGGTAGGGGCAAACACAGAGATTTGTAACACAGCCCTGAATTCAGCACTAACCTGAAAACTGGACTATACTAGCTTAGAAAGGTGGGAAACAAGTAAACAAGTTTTTTTTTTTTTCAAAAAATAAAGCAGATACAATCAAAAATCACTTTAAATGCACAGAAAAGGATACTTATTGTTATATATCGCAGATCAGAGTTGTAGTCAATGCTCCTAGTAATAAAGTAGGAAGAAACATAAATACAGTAAAAGTGGATGAATAAAGTGCAACCTTTTATATAATATATATATATAGATATATATATATATATATATATATATATATATATATATATAAACAATAGAAAACGAACAAACTGATTTAAACAAGTTACCCAATTAACCAGAAAAAAAGCTCAAAACTAAGCTCTGTTCCAGCAGTCTTCAATCAGACAAGTTCCACCTGCACACTCCTGCTACTAGGGTGCAGGGGAACCTTCTCTAAAAAAAGATGGCCTGGATCAGTGCTCAATTTATACAAACAAAGCTAGATTCAGCAGGCCTGAATCTGGTCTATGCTACAGCAACAAGGTGCACCAATTTCAGAAAGAAACAGTTCAAATAACAGGCACAATAAGCCTGTGACCAGAAATTCCCAGCTCAGAAGGGCAGAATCCAGCCTCTCTTCTGGCAAGAGTGCAGACCACAAACCCTGTTAATGTAGAATAACTGGCCTGAAGCCCAAGTGCTTAAGCCAGAACTAATACACTTTTAGAATAGCAGGCAATGGGATTATATAGCCTTGATAGTCCTATTTGCTTTGTGAATGCTTCAGCATACTGGCCAAAGTCTTTGCTGCCACCTTTTTAGGTGCAGTATTAGAGGGAAAAATATGAAAATATAAGTATCAGAGTGGATTTTTTATAGTAGAATTATTTCAGATATTGCATTTGTCAAAATGGATTTTTGTATTTGAGACCAGAAACATGAATGCAACAACTATATATTGCTACTTTTAATAGAGCTTATAATACTGCTTTGTTATACAACAAAGGAATATTATGGAATATTGCTTGCCTGAGAGAAACAGTTAGTGTGACCTTGTTTTGTTACAGTTTCTGTAATGACTATAGTGCTGCTTTTGTAAAGGAAAGTTAATGTACAGAGTATGAGAGTTTACTGATATGTAATGAATATCAGCTGTCTCTGAATGATAATTCCATATTTGTACTGCCAGTTAAGGATATAAATTATAAATGGAAGGAATTTTCCAGAAGATATCACATAGACTTTGTTTTATGTACTTAAAGCCTGCACTACTGTCATGTTAGCTACATTACTTTAGATTACATTAGATTTTGCTGTTGGCTACCAATCTATTCTGGACAATAAATTTCTTGCCTTAAACTGCTTTCATATCCTAGTGCATTTATTAAACATATAAGGAACCTGTTAATACTCGCATGCTTACCCAGTTTTTCTAAAACATTCTAGTATGTTATCTCATCTGCCTGTATCAAAAAGGCAGATGAGGGGGAAAAGCAGAGACACAATGAATGGAAAATGGGGGATCCCACTTTATGAGAATTAGCTGATAGAATAGACCACCTTTACTCCTTGATGGAGATCAGAGATGTGGGGTCTAAAGCAGGTGGAAGTTTAGCCCATGACAGAGTATGTTTTGCCAGAAAGAAAAAAAAAATAATTGAAGGCAGGTACCATTTCAGTGTTTTTCATTCTTCGAGATATATGGACAGTAGAAAAACTTCCTTTTTAATTGCATGTTAGCAATTAACTGCGTTAAATTCTTAGTGGGAGTTGGCCTGGAGATAAAAAGCTAATAACTTAATGCTTTTCAGTTTTAAAGACTATTAATGGCATTCTGTATGGTCTAGTACAGTAAACTCTAAAATAATCCCTGCTGCATAGCAGGAACAATGAGAGAAAAAATGGACAAGGTAATCTTTAGCTGTCATGCAGACAGGAACTGATAAGGCAAAATAGACTGATGATTGTAAACACTCAGGATTGTCAGAAGCTGTCATGTTTAAAAACAGGACTCGTTTTGCCACTGCCACTATTATGAGGGAAAAAAAAACTTTTTTTTGCAGTGTAGAGTTTAGCTATGAAATGGTTAAAAGTTTCTTAATTGAACACGTGAGCTCATCCCATGGACTTTATTGTTCTGCATTGCCAGAGGAAGACAAATGAAAATATACTAAAATTTGACAATATTCTGCTTGGTGATTTTTTTTCAGCTGTTTTACTCCTTGATAAAATTGTGTGCAAAGCTATGTTAATTGCCACACAATTGGTACTGGAGAGTTAAAACAAAACATTCTCATTTCTTCTGCAAGAGATAAGCACAAAATGTACACTAAGTGCTGTAGATGCTTCTAAAGGAGAAAGAAAAGTGGAGAGGGAGAGAGAGAGAGAGAGAGAGAGAGAGAGAAAGAGAGAGAGAGAGAGAGAGAGAGAGAGAGAGACTGCATTCCACTTATTTTCAGCTCATGTGCTGTAAGTGCTAAAGCTCCAGACAGAAAATAAATACTTTTGTAAAATGCCTGCACAGAGCCATTGCATTCCATGCTACATGAAAGCCAGACCTCTGATCTTCAGGCTGCCTTCTTCAAAATGGAAGAAGAAAGAAGAGAAATCTTGACGAGTGGATGGGAGATCGTAGGTTTACCCCGGGGATCACTTCTGCGTCACTGCTAGACAGAGGCACAGTAAACTAACCTTAAAAGGGTATAGTAAACTCATATAAAAGGGTGGCAAAAGCCAAACACACTCTGGCTAGGCTTGTAAATGCCCTAGGGCAGATAGCCTAGTATCAACCTATGAACCTATAAATATGTGTTGTATAAAAACAAACTTGGATTGTAATAACCTATTCTTTCTTTTTACAGGTTCTTGTGCATTGCCATTTTAACATCACATTTCGACAGGTCTTAATTCCAAATGTTGTTGCAGTATAAAGTTAATATTAAAGGTGACCTTACAGGTTGCCAGCTTTTTGCATGTAATGATTTCCAGATGTGGGCAGTATGCCAGATGTGTCATAGGTATAAATCACCAGAATTTTTTATGAGTTTAAAAGAAAATTAATCTCATGATTGGTTAAATGTGACATTCCAAGATGATAAATTTAATTTTTCACACATCTATGAAGTTATAGTGTGGACTTTTAAACTTTCAAAGTCGTCATATGTCATTTTCTTTTGATGTCAAAAAGGAAAATGAGAAAAAAAAGATTAGTGCTGATGATTAAGTACACTGCTGGTTTAATATGTAAGAGTGTAAAAGGCTTTTTACTGTTCATAGGTTCATATGGTCATAGGTGTGTACTAGGCTAATGGCCCTGGAGCCTTTACAAACCTAGCCCATAGGATTACCCTGACATTGTGCCACCCAACCTTAGTTCCCAGTGCCTCTGTCGAGTAGAGCCACTGGAGTGATCCACAGGGTGAATTTTCTATTTCCCATCCGCTCATCAAGATTTCTCTTGAAGAGGGCCAGTGAGGTGCTCTGTTTGACATGTATGGGAAGTTTATTCCATAGCAAGGGCAGTCTCTGGGTTATGAACCCATCCCTCCAGCACATTCTGTTGATTGTGGTAGTGAGGTGGAGATCACTGGACCGTTTGGTGCAGAGGGACTGGGATTTCTTTAGATGTAGCATTTCTAACAGAGTTGGATCAGACATGGCTTTGTATATCAAGCAGAGATCACCATTAAGTAGGTGATATGAGACATAGAATAGTTGAAGTTTTTTGAGTCTGTTCATATAGGACAAGTGTTTAAGGCCTAGGATCCTCTTTATGAGGTACTTTTGCGGCCTCTCCAGTTGTTACAGGTGTCTAGTGAGGTACATGCCAAATGGGGCATTGTACTCGATGATTGGCCTAATGAGGGAAGAGCAGAGGGAGACAATGACCTCGTTCTTTCTGGATGCAAAACCCTTAGTAATGAGATGTGCCACATAGAAGGATTTTTCTGACCACAGTAGCAATGTGGTGGTCAAAAGAGAGGCTGCTGTCAACCTGTGTTCCCAGATCTCTTATAACACCTTCTGTGTTCGGTTGACTAGCATCGATGCGTAATTCATGGGAACTGGGTTTTTCCCAAAGGGGATGATGACACATTTTTGCCATTGAGCTTAAGGCCATGGTTCTGACACCAGTCGTTGGTCTCAGTGAGGCCTTTCTGTAGGATGTCAACATTACTTGGGGAGTTAATAACAGCTCCCAGCTTGCAATCATCTGCGAACTTTGTCAGCCAGATACCCTTTGTGTTGGCCTGGACTTCAGAGAAGTAGATACCAAACAGGAGAGGACCCAGGACCGAACCCTGTGGGACTCCACTCGTGACTGCTTGGCAGTCTGACTTGGAGTCTGCTACTTTCACACTGTGGGTTCTATTTTTAAGCCAGTTTGCAACCCATCTAGTAGGGGTTGATGCCTAGCTTAGTGAGTTTTTCTATGACAACTGAATTGGGAATGGTATCAACCGCCTTGGCCAGATCAAGGTAGGCTGTATGAACCATCTTGCCTTCATCCACAGCTCTGGTGACTGACTCAAAGAAGTCAACCAAGTTGTGCAGGCATGATCTACCCTTCACAAAACCAAACTGTGTGGGATCCAGAGTTTGGAGATTCCCTATATCCTTGTTTATTAGGTCCATGATGATGCGTTCCATAGCTTTGCATATCAGACTCATCAGGCTAATGGGGCGATATTTCCCAGGGTCTGTAGTCGCTCTTCCTTTGTGGAGAGGGATGACTGCAGCAGTGCACCATTCGGTAGGGACAAAACGAGGAAAGGCTGTGATTGAACAGGGCACACATATGAGGTGCCAGTTCACTTTGTAGTTCATGTAGAACACAGCCAGGGATATTGTCAGGTCCCATGGAAGCAGTATTCTTGGCCTTGTACAGTGCTGTTTTAACCTGTGCAGCAGTAATACTGGGTGCCTGACAATCTACTGGCATTATGATTGGCCTTTTGGGGGGGCAGAAAGGGGCAAAGTTGGCACTGAATCTGTCGTCCAGTATATTGGCAATATCTTTTGGCTCAGTATAGGAGGTACCATTGTGCAGTAGCTCAGAGGAAACCTGGATATTGCCATGGAGATTCTTTACATGACTATAGAAGGTCTTGTGGTTGTCTTTACTATCTGCTGCAATTCTGTTTTCATTACTAGCTTTAGAGGATTGGATGAGGTATCTCAACTTTTTGTTGAGACTGATAAGGGAGTTTTTCCAGTCTTGGGACTTCACCCTATTCCGCATTAGTTTCCTCCTTCTGTTGTAGAGTTTGTTTATGGCAGGGGACCACCAGACTGGCTTCCTTTTTTTGGAGGAGAGCGTCTTGGTTCTATTGGGTATGGCGAGATCCATGCATTTGTGTACATGTTTGTACAGTGCATTGGTGTATGATTTGATGGTCATGCAACTATTCTCCATTTGCATGGGTGCCAGGAAGTTAGCCACCTCTGTTTTTAGGAGCCATAAGTTAGCTTTGGAAGAGTTTTTCATGGTGGTTACCTTTGCAGGAGTGGGATGGGGGTGGGGTGGGAGGGATGTGGATTTCCATGGTGATTAGCTTGTGGTCAGATCTAACCAGGGAAGAGTTAACTATTGTTGTAGCGCAATGGTCGCCCATGTTAGTAATGACCAGGTCAAGGATGTTGCTACCTCTAGTGGGGGTAAGAACGAGCTGGTCCAGGGCATTTGAATTAATGAATTCCAGGAAATGTTGGGCAAGTGTATTGGTACATGAGTAGTTTTCCCAGTTAATGGAGGGGTAGATGAAGTTGCCCAGTATGAGAGTGTTAGGTTGGATGCTAATATTCTCCAATGTGCTTAGGAACGTGGAGTGTGAGTCTTGGGACATTGTTGGTGACCTATAGCAGGCTACGACCCGAATCGCTGTCTTATCCAATGTTAGCTACACGTGAAGAATCTCTGATGCATTATGTTGGGCTACCAGTCTGGAGGTGTGTGCATCCTTTATGAATATGGAAACACCACTGCCTTTGGAGCTTCAGTCCAAGTTCTGGGGCCGAAAGGTGTGAAATGAGTTATAGCCTGGTAGTGCAGGGTTGCTTTCTGCTGCCTTGAACCAAGTCTCTGTTACAGCACAAATGTTGATGTTCTTCATTTTAAGGAGTGCTTTGATTGAGTGCATTTTCAGATTCAGACTTCTAGAGTTGAGCAGCATGACCCTCAGATTCCATTTGTTCATAGCTGTTATGGTGGTCATTTGGTCTTTGGAACACCACCTAAAAAAGGCACCATAGGAGTGGCAAGAGCCTTGGCTAGTATCCAGAAGCCCATGGGTAACAGATGCAGGCCATCTCTGGCAAAGCATCGAGGTCTGTTAATCATGTCATCCCAGGCAGACAGATACTGGATTCCCTTAGAATGACACCAGAAACTTAACCAATTGTTGAAATAGATCAGTTTCTACTTGTACTGTGGTATTGTTCCAGGTGATGGTAGGATGCTGCTTAGGGCTAGGGTCATACCCGCCTAGGCTACATAATCTGAGAGCTCCTCCATGTGTCTTTTCATGTAGTCCAGTGAGGTACATCTCAGGTCATTCACACCCACATGTACAATGACACAGTCATATTTGTACCTGTTGCTGAGGGACTTGAGTGCGTGCGTTATGTGGCGGATCCTGGCACTTGACAGGAAGCTGACTGTTACTTTCTCCTTATTCAACCTAGTGAGTGGGACATCAGTGTGCCTCACTATTGAGTCATCTATGACTAGTGTGTTGGGCATGCTGTTCTGCCTTAGGGCTTTGGTTGAGTGGCACACTGTTTAGGAAAGTTATGTGTCTCGTGATTAGTGCTGTGTTGTGGTGGTTGAGTGCGCTTCTGCCTTGGAGGTCTCTGCTGTTTGGGTAGATTTTTATTGAGAGCCTCCACAAAGGTGGTTGTGTGTTTTTTGTTTTTATGTGAAAGCAGTACTGGTGTGTGTTCTGGAAGGCTATGTGTTCCATGTGATGTGGTGCATGTATTGACCTTCTCCTCTTGACCGGCTATTCCAGTCTTGGCTAGAGAGTGCGTGACTTCCAATTTGGATATATAAGTGTATCTCTCACAAGTCTGAGTGTTGGGAGGTAAGAGGAGAGGGTTGTCAGTGTACATGAGGCAGTTGCTACATTGCCTCAGGATGCCCAAGCTCACCAGGTTAATAGGAGAAAGCACAGGGAACTGACCTTTAGACATGCCTGGATGGGTGGGTATGTGATTTTCAAACACAGAAAAATGTATATTACACTGTCATTAAAAAGTTAATTAAGATTTTTAAATCAATAGAAAAAGAAATGACTGGTGTTGGGGCTGATAATATTATTAGACTCAGAGTGTAATTGTTACGAAAACTTTATATGTCTGTAACACTTTATATGCAATAGCACTTTGCCTTTGAAAATCAGTTATTTGTACATAGGAAAATCTCGTAAAAATATAGCACCAAAATATTATAATGCTGTAGGCTTCAACAGTACCTTATATATCAAATAATCGCACGCCAAGGCTGTATTCACATCTCCGTAATGGTGTGCAGATGTTAAACAGAATTGCCCAAACAGTATTCACTTCTCCAGGCGTTTCCACAAGTTAGCATCTCCAAGTAATAATAACAGTATAATCCAAAACGAAATACTTCCAGCACTTCTATCCTTGTAATGAACGTTCTACGAATGCACCACGCAAATAACTTAAAATTAGCAAAGTATTTTATTAGGATAATAAAAAGCAGTCGACAAACAACTCCGGCTAGCGCTTTCACCTATTGGCTTCCTCAGGCCGTTAAATTAAAACTGGGAATGCAGACCATATATAACCTCAGAATTTCAAAATCCCTGATGTCACATCCTGTTCTTTATCACAATGCTTAGTAAAATATTCTTATAATAGCGATACATAGTATCGCATCATCAATCATATACTATCACTCATTAAAACATTGTTTCTCCATTTAATACATAACTGAAAATAAAAATATTGCTAATCCTTTAGGCTGTATAAAATACATATAGTAGGATAAAAATATAATTCCTGATGTCACATCCTGTTCAATAAATCTTTGTTTTAGTAATATATTAGTGTAGTTGCGATACTTAGTATCGCTACTTCAAATACGTATTAACATTCATTGATATATTGTGACATCATTTAGTACAGAAATAAACAAATAACTATTAATCCATACACTATATGTTACCATCTTAGATAAAATAACTTACTAGTATATATAAATTATACCCAATATGCAGAAAAAATAGCAGTCATAAAAGACGCCTTAATGAGTACATACGACTAAAGTATAAATATATGGCATCTAGTTGATTTTAATGCGCATATTCATCTACTGTTTTCATAATAAGTCTATTTAAATTTATCCATATGCATTTTGTGTTTTTTTATTTCCACTAATACTTATTCAAATCAACCATTCACTTATAGAAATATTGAAACAGTAGCCTAAAAAATCATCAAGACAAAAATGGCTTATGCCATAATTAAGAGCTAAATTATATGTGTCCTAATATAAATGTGTACGTTATCTTGCACATTGCTTGCTCCGTAATATACGCAGACAAATGTATAAATATATAGCATCTAGTTAATTGTAATACATATATTTGTGCACTATTTTTATATGTAATAGTTCTATTTAAGTCTATCCCTAGGCATAATGCAGCTTTTTACTAATGCTTATTCAAACCCGCCACTCTTCAATACCTTAAATATATATGACTTATAATAAAGTAATAGCCTAGTGGAATAAAAACAAGTATGGCTAGGCGCTAAATTACATGTGTCATGATATAATTATGTGCAATATCTTACATATTGCTTCCTCCATAATATGTATGAGCAAACCTTACCACCACGTATTAAGTGCTGCTTATTAATATAGCGTATCCCTTAGATATATGCTACGGAAGGTACTCGTAGAGTTTTATATATAAATTTTAAGTAATTGGAAGTACTGCAAATTTGTATATATCATCGCTTGGACTAGCTTACTTATCATAATATAATGAAATATATAAAAGTATGTTTTTTAGTCATTAGTCGAAGGAGAAAGATTTTTTGTAATTTAAGTGACCATTACTTAATATATGGATAGAGCAGATTACACAGATTCTCTGTATTATATAGTATGGATATTCCTAGTCACGAGCTATGTATTATTATATTGTGAGCATGCATTATAACATTAATTAAAATTAAATATTATATAATGTGAGATTCTATTATCAATCAAAATAATTTTCTATTAATAAATACAATTAATTATAACAGTACTGTTTAGTTAAAACAATTAAATAATCCTATTACTAAAAAATGTTGTTTAAAAACACATTGACATGAGTATTTATATAATTCACTATAATATAGTATAAAATGTGAAATTTCACATTCCTAATGAATTAATTTAAATAATTTCAGAATAGAATGTGTGTATCAAGTTCATAATATATAATCTCTTCAATTAATTCATTTGGTATTATTTAAAAATATTACTTAAAAATATTTATATTATAGTTATGAATTTGTATTAATTCTTCGTAACTTATATATATACTTGTGTATATGAATAACGTATTCAAAAAAACAAAACAAAAAAATCCTATATATATATTTTTCATATACACATATATATTTTTTCATGCCCACCATTATAATTGATTAATCATTTTAATTTTATACTCAATTTCCTAGCTTTCAATACAGGTTTGATTGGAATTCTGTCATTTAGGCCTGGTTTTTGGTCTGCTCTTAAACGAATAATCCAATTAATTTCAAATTCTTCTGTTTTATTGGAAATGTCACCCCGCCTAATGTTGGTGAAATTATTCTGTAACACCTTAAATTTAAATGTATGTTCAGCAGATGTATTAATAACATGCTTGGATAAGGCATTAGTTGTTGAGCATATTTTGATATTGTACAAATGTTCCCTAATACGATCTTTTAGCCTATTGCATATAAAGTGTTACGGACATATAAAGTTTTCGTACCAGTTACACTCTGAGTCTAATAATATTATCAGCCCCAACACCAGTCATTTCTTTTTCTATTGATTATCTTGTTGGACTGATTAGACTGTGTGTTTTTGGAGCAGTAGTGACTGTTTGCTTACATAAGATTTTTAAATGTTTTAATAGTATGTCTTTTGCAGGGTATTTTCAGTTTGTGCACAAGTAATTATAAATGTGCACACACACACACACACACACACACACACACACACACACACACACACACACACTCACTCACTCACTCACTCACTCACTCACTCACTCACTCACTCACTCACTCACTCACTCACTCACAGAGACATACACAGCTTGTGGTAGGATATTTCTATGTGCATGAGTGCATCTTACCAGAAATATTGGAAATGAGAATCTAAGGTATATACAGGTATCTTTCAGTTTTATTTCATATAGAGAATAATAATGCATTTTTTTGCATTTAGTTTTAGACCATGACTTTGGCACCAATCATTTGTTTGTGTTAGCCCTTCTTGTAATATGTTGACATCATTGGGGCACTCAGTGATTGCTCCCAATTTGCAATCATCAGTGAAGTTGATGAGCGAAAGGCCATCTACTTTGACAATTAAATTACCCCACCTGGTTTCAGTATAAATTAGGCTTGACAGGAAAAAAGCGGGCAGGTGGCTTAGCCATTATCTACAAGAATTCCCTAAATATAACCGCATATGCACAGGGGACACCATAGTTTAATAATACAGAACTCCTGATATCACATTTCAAAATCAATAATAAGAAAATGCTTTGTATAGCAACCATATATATATATATATATATATATATATATATATATATATATATATATGTCCTACCAGGTAAAACCATTACCACTGTGGAAAATATCCTAAACTGGACATCCCACCATATACAACATGAGACAATAATATTAGGAGACCTAAATATAGACTGGCAGATTATTAATAGCAACACTCCATCTGATTTCATAAACCTGTATGGCTTTACACAGTTAAGTACATCAGTTATTAGAGTCCACAAAAGTACTGGTAGGCAGTCAACCTTAGACTGGAGTCATACTAATAGACTCAACAAAATTAGTGTAGCCGGTAGCCTTCCAGAAATCATAAATGACCATCAACCTACTTATGCTCTTAGAAGTTACAATATCCAAGATAAACATATACTTTGCAACCTGGTTTGTAACACAAAAAACTTTGACAAACATACTTTTGTCAAATCCTTAAGAGAATATAACTGTAAAATAATAAAATCCATGCCCCTAGACTCTTCTGTCTCACACTTCCATGAGATATTCCTAAACATTCTCAATAACTTTGCCCCGGTACGTACTAAAATGGTCAAATCTAATCCTGCACCATGGCTAACTAAAGAAACTAAGAAATTAATGCTACAGTGTGACAAAGCCTGGAAAGAGTGGCTCAAAAATAGAACACAATACAATTCAACTTTTCAGGAAACTAAGGAATAGGACAAAATACCAGCTAAAACATGACAAGCAAACATATGATAACATCCTCCAAAATAAACATAAAAGCAATTTTCTGGACATACATAAACTTTTACATCCAGGCCAAAATTACTACCCCCATTCCCTACATCCGACAATAATACTGCTTCAGTTCCCACACGGTTTAACATCTATTTTATACAGACCATACTATCCCTGACAAACATCAATACTTCCACTACCCTCTCAGTGCCAGCAGCTTCTGATAAATATCCTCACCTATTTGACTTCAGCCCAGTGCCTACCTCCACCATTAAAATCTCCTACATAAGCTAAAACCAACCACCCTAGCTGCTGACAATCAGACTACTTAAAAATGGCTACAGAGGCAAATTGCTTTTCTAGTCTCTATATTGATAAATAGATCTATATATGAAACGTATTTTCCTTCATTCTGGAAAAAATCTGTTATTATATCTTTACACAAAGGTGGCACATCTACAGAGTTAACTATGGGCCCATTGTAATCCTCTCTCCCCTATCAAAATACTTGCAAAATGTATTCATGATCAGCTTCTACATCACCTAAATTCAAATAATCTGCCCTCAGAAACACAGCATGATTTCAGACCCCACCACAGCACAACCACCACCCTCCTTCACTTCACCAACACTATAAACCAGCATAGGGATAATGGTAACACAGTGCCAACTGTGTTCCTAGACTTATCCAAAGCTTTCGACACCATATCAAACCAACATGTACTTGCTGAGCTCTCTTCTATTGGCCACTCTCTATCCTCTCTTAAATGGTTCCTTAATTATCTATCTGGAAGGCAAGAAGCAGTCAAATGGCAACAGGACCTCTCTTCCCCTCTTCCAGTTATTTTTATAAACAAGCTTCACACTGCCGTTCACCAAGCAAATATAGTACAATATGCAGATGATTCAACTTTAATATGTACAACCCCCATAATATACAGACTGCAAGAAACCACCTAAATTTATTTCTCTTCAATTGAAACCTGGCTGAAAAATTCAAACCTCCTACTTAATCCAAATAAAACAAAACTGATGTTCTTCACCCCAAAACATTATCGCCATCAAAACAATCTTTCTTGGTTACATCAGCAAATAATACTAAAACTGAGGAAGTACCACCGACTAAATTACTGGGAATTATTATAGATAACAATCTTAAACTCGATCAACATATTCTTCAAACAATTAAAAGGACCCACCAGAAATTTGACTCCCTTTACAGGACAAATCATTACCCTACAGAGCCAGCAAGAAAAAACCTAGCCTCATCCTATTTATTTCCAACCCTCTTATATGCCTCACTTATCCATACAAACCTAAGCTCTACACTAAATTCCAAACTAGGCTTCTGTTATAACAAAGTAGCTAAATTTGCTACCCACACTAAACACCAAGTGCACCACTGCCATGCCTTAAAGTAGCCAAACTGGCTAGAGCTTAACCACATAACATACTCTCAGCTTGTTATGGTATATGAATTAATATATTTTCTTGAACAACATCTTGCATTAAAAAAACATATTATTGCCCTCCACCCCCACAAGGGACCTCTGTTCTGATGATAAATTTCTACTAAGCACTACTAAAGTAAATAATTTATTGGGGGATTTGCTATACTCTTTATATATTTTATTTTTATTTATTTTGCATTTGTTAACCGGGAGAGTCCGACTGGATACATGTCCATTTTCAGCGGAGGCCCGGGGAGAAAAGCTCCAGGTACATAACAGACATATGAACATTGTTAATGCAAAAAAGGAAGATAGTTGAGTTCTAAATACAATATAAAGATACATCACATCTTGGGAAAAAAATAACAGCAGCATATAAAAAAACATAGGTCAGTTACAGCAAGGTGCCTTGTTAAAAAGCAGTTAAGGATAGTGAGATAAGAGAAGGGTAAATGATAGTGGTTAATCAGGTTTGGAACAGGGACATTGCCAGAGAGTATTGAGATGGGGTTTAAGTTTTTTTTTTGAATTGTAGGAGTGAAGGTTCTGAGGTGAGCATGGTCGGTAGGGAGTTCCACATTTTACCTACAAAGTTTGAGAATAGAGAATCCCCAGCAGAATTATTGGCTTTGGTAGTTTGAGCTAAGATCTTATTGGAGGAGCGTAAAGATTGCAGGTTAATATAGGGGTGAATGATGTTTTCAGAGCTGGTGTTTTCTCTGGGTGATACAGTATCTGGTGAGCCATTTTGAGTTGGTTGAAATGGAGTTGGCTGGAAAACTCTAACCACCCTAGTTGCTTCAAGTTAGTGCAGTGGTGCGTTCTAAAGGTGGAATTTGTGGCAAATCTAGCTATGTGATTGTAACAAGAAGCAAGTTTGTTAAGGGTTGTCTTGTTTAGGTTTGTAAAGGGGGGGAGGCATAGAAAAGAGTTGATAGTAGGTGTGTGCTGGCAATTGTAATTTTAGTGTGAGGAGTGAGAAAGTGTTTTACTTTATAGAGAGAGCCAAGCTTTTTATTGATGGTTTTGATGGTAAGATTGAAATGGGTGAAAATATACAAATGAAGAACACCAACTGCTGCACGTTTGAAATATTTTAATTCTGGTACCTCGGCCTTCGCCTTCTCCTGGAATACAATTTGCATAACACACACCACCCATTTTTAAAGAACATTTTGATTGAATTATTGATGCACCATCCCCTAATTATACAATTAGGCTCACTTTATGCTATCTTACAACACCTATCTGGCATCTTTCCCTCCAGTACATAAAAATGTACATATAATTAGCTGGAAAAATATATATATGACAATTAATACATAAATACTACAAAATATACAGTATTTTTTGAACATCTTCCTTTCTTCCCTATTTAAACTTTAATTAATATATGTATGAATATAAATACTGTTATGAAAAAATACTATTGTGAAAAAATACATATTAATTAATTATTTCATATGACCCTTGCGTACAATTCGTTCAAAAATTTTTTTCATTATTAACATTTTATTAACAGACACTTCATTTGTCCAATTATTTCCTATTTTCGAGAAATATGTGGAAAATACATTACACCTCCATATTCATACCATTGGGAACCAATGTTTTTAAATTGAGAATGAACCTAGATTCCATCAAAAGTAATTTTTCCCGGAAAATAGCTTCATTACCAAATACATTGGGTCTGCCCAAAACACTGAATACAAAACCATCTGGAACCCCCCCATGATTATCACAAAAATGTCTTCCTACCGGACTCTCTAACCTCCTATGCCTTATATCTCCTAGGTGTTCTAAGATCCTTAGTTTGACCCTCCTAGTGGTTTGTCCTATGTACCAATTTTGTTTCTCACAGCCACATCCTATGATATACACAACACCTGTTGAATTGCAATCATAATATTCAGTGGCATTGTATCTGACCTCATTGATTTTGAGACCATCCAAATTCCTAACCCACTTACACAACTTACATTTTCCGCACCTGAATGTTCCTTTTCTGTTACCTTCGCCCAATCTACCATTTTTTCTAAAATTTAATATTTCCCTGAGATTAAAATATCTCTTGAATGAAAAGGTCACCCTTGACGGAAAAAGTTTTCCTATTCTCTCATCTTCACAAATAATGGGCCAAAATCTACCCACTAATTCCTTCAATGTATTGGAAAAATGGGAGAATCTGGTCACGAAAAATATTTTATCACCAGAACCATTTTTGCCACCATCATAGTCCACGTCAGTCCTAGTAATCCCAGAGTGCCCTAAACCTCGGAATCTAACCCTATTGCCAGACCATTTTATGAGACCTAACTCACTTTCTACCCTCCTTCTAGCTTTCCTGACACTCATTGCAGAGTATCTCCTACATTCTGTAAATAACCTCCCTTTCCAGAAACTATGGGGCGTCCTGGTGGATTCCTGAAGTTTTTGTGTATTTTTGGGATAGTAAAGAATTTAGCTACTCTGGGATTTTTTACATACAACTTCCTGACATCCCCTGAAGATAAAAAGCCGAGCCTTTCTCCCCTTTCCAATAATTCCAATAATAGTGTGTTATATTCTTTCATTGGATTTAAAGGTAATTCCAAATAAGTATTAGAGTCCTTTAATAGCTCCAGAGCCATGGAATTGTATTTATCCCTGGAAAGAACTACCCAGTTCCTTCCCTTGTCTGCTTGAGTGAATACATACTGATTATTCATGTCCTTTAAATCACATAAAGCTTTCCATTCATCTTTCTTCAGATTATAATTTTTCTTTTTACCACAAAACTTTACATATTCTTCTTCTAAAGTTCTTAATAATGTTTTCTCAAAAACATTAATGACCATGTTCTTTCTAGGTGGCATAAATTCACTTTTGCAAGGTACATTTGGTATTGCTAGCCTTCCATAACCAGTGCTAAAGGCAAACCCCCCCCCAACTTCACACACTTCATCTTGTTCATAAATATCCACCAAATCGTTTTCATGCAATGTTAAATTCAACAAGGACTCATCAAAAAGTTGTACATTCATTACATTTTCTATATCATTATTTATACCATAAGACATTGGAACATTTTTGTTAAATCCATCATTGTGTCTATTATGAAACAAACTTTGAAACCCAAAAAATTCCTTTAAATACAGTT
The DNA here is from genome assembly GCF_019279795.1 of Protopterus annectens. Classification (NCBI taxonomy): domain Eukaryota; kingdom Metazoa; phylum Chordata; order Ceratodontiformes; family Protopteridae; genus Protopterus; species Protopterus annectens. The sequence goes on along the minus strand of NC_056742.1, from coordinate 307,716,166 downwards.
TTCTGCAAAACTGCTTAATTTCCAAAGATAAATCAGCTAAGGATGGAAAACAAACAGGTACGAATTTGGTGCCTTTAAATAAAACATGTTTGGCACTCTCTGTGATATATAAATCTGAGATATTTACAACATTGTAATTCTCACCTTCACAAATGAAGGGTGTCAAATTTAAGGGAGTTATCAATGGTAACACCTAATAGCTTTGTGTGAGCTTCTGGTGATATAGTGATTCCATTGGAGGATGTAATAGAGAAGGTGGGGGGAAGAGTCTTGTTAGTGGTTGAGAAAGTAAGTAGTTTTGTTTTGTTGGGGTTGAGAACTAGTTGACGACTTGAGAACCATTTTTCTATTAGGTTGAAGGTGTCTTGGGTTGAAGCAGTGAAGTCTGCCAGGTTGGAGGCAGTGCTGATGATAGTCGAATCATCTGCATATTGAATGCATGTGGCATGGGGGGGTGATTGTGGGCAGGTCATTAACAAAGATGGTGAAGAGAAGAGGGCCAATAATAGATCCTTGGGGAACTCCAAGTGTAACAGGTAGGCATGTGGATAATTTGTCCTGCCATAGAACAGCCTGTTGCCTATTGGACAGGTAGGATTGGAACCATTTCAGCGTGGAATTGCGGAGTGATAGTTTTTTTAATGTATGGAGGAGTTGAATGTGGTTCACTATATCAGAGGCCTTGGAGAGGTGTAAGAAAAGAGCAGATGATAGTTTATTATTGTTTCTGAAGTTATTGATGGTATTAGAAAAGGATAGTAGGGCTGATGTGGTACTGTGATTTGGCCTGAAGCCATGTTGGGAGTTGGCTAGAATTTTATTTTTGGTGAGGTGTTCCATCAGTTGTTTGTGGACACACTTTTCCATAATTTTGGCCAGGGGTGAGAGTATAGCTATAGGTCCGTAGTTGGTTAGCTCTAGTGAGCTACCACCTTTATGGAGAGGAATAATGTGGGACATTTTCCATATGGAGGGGATGAAGGCTTCTGACAAGGTACGGTTTATGATTATGGAGGCGGGATAGGAAATGGCCTCAGCTGCTTTTTGTAGAAACTCAGCTGGGAGAAGGTCAGCTGCTAGCTTAGTGGGCTTTAGTTTTTTAAGAAGAGATGTTATAGAGGATATGGGTACTGGATCGAAGGTAAATAGATGATCTGATGTAGTTGTAGTATTCTGCTGGCATGGGTAGTGGAGTGGGATGGTTGTTTGTTTGAATTGTGTGGCCAGGGATTGTATAGTTTCTGTGAAGAAACTATTGAATGTGTTAGCAATGTTTACAGGGCACTGTTGTTTGCAAGTTGATGGAGTGGGGGTGGTTGCCTGGCCTGGGTGCAGGAGTTTGTTTAAGCCTGCCCAGAATTTTTGTGGATTATTAAGGTGTTTGTGTTGGAGGTGGAGGAAGAAGTTTTTTTTATCATTTAAGATCATTCTTTTAGTTTCATTTCTAAGTTGCCGGAAGGTTTGGTGAGAGTGTGGGTCTTTAGAGGTACGCCATGTGACCCACATCTTGTTTCTAGATAGGATTTTGGATTTTGTTTCCTTAGAGAGCCATGGTGTGGTTTTGGTTTTAGTTCTAATGGACCATATTGGAGCATGAGAATCTAGAATCTTGAGGAAGGTGGTGTTGAAGTAGATAACTGCCTCTTCAAGAGGAAGAGACTTGAGTATTGTCCAGTTGTGGACTTTAAGTTCAGTTTGAAAAATGGAGGCGTCGAATTTATTATTGTTCCTGATTTTTTTTATGGTTGTAACATGGGCGGTGATTTTCTTGAATTTGATAACATAGGTGAGTAAGTGATCACCATGTCCTCTGGGTGAGTACCTGCTGAGTACTGGTCAGGATCTTTATTAGTAAGGATCCAGTCCAGGATGCTGTCTTTGTTTTGGGGTTTACCTAGTGTGGTAGGAGTGGATATGAGCTGAGAAAAGCCATGTAGATTTATGCTGCTAGATGGGGAGCTAGATGAGAAGAAATTCCAATCGATGTTGAAGTCACCTAACACTATGGATTCCTGGGGGTGAGTTTGAGTTAACCAGTGGAGAAAGTCCTCTAAGGTTTTGTTATTATTGTTGCCTTGGGGATGTAAATACATGCTATATTTATGCTTTTATGTTTGTTTGGTTGAAGTTTTACAAGTAGAATTTCGCATTGTTTGTTAGGAGGGTTGGGGAGAGGCAAGGAGATTTGTAATGTATTTTGTAGAGTATGGCTACACCGCCACCTTTACGAGTTATTCGGTCTGCTCTTAGTATATCATACCCTGGTGGGATTATCTGTGTGTCTTTCGCACTTGGTTTAAGCCAGGTTTCTGTGAGACATAGTAGGTCTGGGGAACAAGTAGCTAAAAGAGCATGTAGGTTGTGAATCTTATTGTTTACACTTCTGATGTTTAGATGACAGGTCAGAAGAGAGTTAAAGGGTCTAGAGTTTAGATTGAGAAGTGGAGGGGAGGATAGGGTGGAATTAGAATTGAGTGGAGGGGAAGGGCCAGGGTTGGGGTGGATATCACCATCTGTGGCTAGTCTGTGATTCAGAGTGGTAATGAATTTGAAGGCTTTGAGTAGAAGTTTGTAGTAATGTTTATCATTTGGCCTAATATTGGTAGGTTTGATAATTACATAGCGTTCGAGTTCTAACAAGGTGGGTGAGTAGGGAGTTGAGTCATGGCCTCTGTTGTTAATTATGGGGGAGGGGTTGGTTTGGTAGCCTGGGTGGTGGAAGCCTATGTAAGACCAGGTTTCATAGGGTAGCTAGGTAAGGGACAAGTAGGAGGGAAAAAGAGTTAGTATGATAAGCTTCCTGGGTGGTGTCATATTCCTTTTGATCTTAGAGGGTGGTAGTGAGGTACAGGAAGTTAGTGGACAGTAGGGGGAGTGGTTTGAGGTTATAAAAGTACGAGTACTGGGGCGGGTGGGAATGGGGCAGGGCGGGAGTGGAACAAGCACGAGCCGTTAAATGTCATGAGCGGGTTTACACTAAGCCACTAGAGCCCAGGTTTCAAGATGTAACTCCTGAATAATTAACTTGCAGGTGAGTAATCTCGTCTAAACAAACATCAGGTTCAATTCCTATGCTTTGGGAGCTTGTTTTTAAAATTTTATAGCTGTTTGCCTTAGTTTTAGAGTGTGTTCTGTAGTTTAAGTGGAGTATATGCAAACAAGCTTGGATTTTTGTTTGGGTAAGCCTAGGAGATTCGTGCTAGTGCTGAGGACCCTTAAATAATACTTTACTTTAAAGTCTATACTAAAATGACTAGATAATGACCTGTTTTGTTTTTACAGGTTGTGGGCAATAGTAGAGTAGTCGCTCGAAAAGGGTGAAGTTCTTTTCTGCCTCACGCTGTGCAGGGGAAGACCTGGAAGGGATAGAGAGAGAGCTTGATTTCAGAGGCAGTCAGAAGCAGCTGTGTAGCTTAAACAACATTAGACTACCCGAGGAAACCCTAAACTATGTTAGTAAAATCTTCACATCTTTATACATCTCCAAGCTTGGGAACACCAACCCTACACAAGTAAAAATTATTACAAACTTCCACACTATAAAATCCAGATCAAACAGTACCTTCCCCAGTCTTGGTCATGCTCATGTTCATCATCTGGTTGAGACCTCTAGTGAAGGCACAAACTTCGTTTTGCTTATCATAAACATTTTGCCCTTCTCTACTTGAATCATTACACCCCTAACAGCTTTTCCTCCTGCATTTGAATTAATACATCCCTTTTCACCCTCCTTAAACACTTCATATTTTGCCCTTTTTTCTAACTGCCCCATCCACTGCTGTACCCCTGTAATGCATCTCCTGTATATCCAAGTTATAAACCTTCTAGTTACACCAATTTGAAACAGGCAGTCTAAATAGGAACAATCCTATATCACTCTCTCTGTCTTACGCTTTTACCACTATCCTCCTGTATAATACTATCTTCCATCCCCTCCTAAATTATTCTACAACTTACTTCAATATATCTCTTGAACTCTTTACAAACCTATACAATACCAAATCACCCTTCCTAAAAAATTTTATAACTAACTTCATTACATATCTTAAACTCCTTGCAAACCTTTCTTTACTGAAATGAAAGAACACAACTTCTTTGCAATAATAAAAAAATAGAACTTCAATGTACTAAAAGAAAGGCACACTGATGCTGAACTGATATTAAGCTTTCTTTCTTGTTAAGATGAAAGAACTTCCTCAGAATACAATAAAATGCAATAATCACTAGTTCAAATATGTACAACTCTAGAATGTAAATACAGTAGCCAATAAACATGACAGTATTTTTCAAAAAAAAAAAAAACAATAAGGAAACTGCAATTATAATAAAAAGGCAGATCAAATGACATAACATTAATGGGTACAGTGAATAAGATGCTGAAGGGGCGTGCCATTAGTTATATCAGCATAGAGCACATTTAATGTTTAAACTCTCATTCAGTCCTGGAGATGCTTCAGCATTCAATAACAGCTGCCATTTAAGTTCTCTCAGTTCAAGAAAAGAGTCACTATCTCCAAAAAAAAATGAGTCAATCTGTTCTAATGCAAAGAATTTGAATTTACTTCACTGTGTACAGGTCATACTGTGTTTTGCACGTGCATTATTTTCATTAGAAGCTCAAATTGCCCCCAGATGCTCCTTAATGTGATCTGACAGCTTGTGTTTGGTTTTACCTACATAGAAACATCCACAAGGCATACAAATACCTGCATAAACTACAAAGGTTGAATGGCAATGAAAATATCTTTAAAATGAAACTGTATAGTTGCACTGAGAAAAAGTATACTTATCACCTGTAAAAATAAAAGGACAAACAATGATTTTTACCACAACAGTACATGCCTATAGAGGAATTATTCATATAGGAGAATGCAATAAAAACTGTGAGTCTCTAATTTCCACATGTGAATGAATAGTTCTAGTCTTTTTAAACGTAAAAGTAGGTGCATTTCCTAAGGTAGAACTTATTTGTGGGGAATCAGAAATAATGTCCCAATCATTGACTCCCCTGCAGATACTAGCATTGTTTAAGCCTATCTTTGGCTAACAAATGGTGCCAAAGCCATGGTCTTAAATTCAGTGCTAAAGAATGCATAATTATACCATTTACAATGTAAACCATTCTGGCTAATTACCATGTTGATAATACACCCTTAACATTCATAGATTCATAGGTTCATAGGTTCATAGGTAGGTACTAAGCTATCAGCCCTAGGGCCTATACAGGCCTAGCCATAACGATTCCTGGCTATTGCTTCCCACAAATATTTACTTTCCTGGACCCCTGTCTAGCAGTCTGAGTAGGTGATATGCGACAGAGTATAGCTAGAGTTTCTTTAGATGGTCAGCATAAGGCATCTGCTTTAGGCCTGTGATTCTTTTTGCGAGGTGTTTCTGCTGTCTTTCTAGTTGTAGCAGATGTCTTGTGAGGTATATACCAAATGGGGCATTGTATTATATAATGGGTCTAATGAGGGATGAGTACAGAGGGACAATGACCTCCTTTTTTCTGGATGAAAAGCTCTTAGTGATGAGGTGTGCCATGCAGAAGGATTTTCCTAACTGTTGTGGCTATGTGATTATCAAAAGTAAGACCACTGTCCACCTGTGTCCCTAGGTCTTTTATCACACTTTTGGTGTTTAGTGTACTGCCAACTATGTGGTAGTTCACAGGTATGCGTTTTTTCCCAAAGGAGACAGCTATACATTTTTTGCTTTTAGCTTGAGCCCATGGCTCTGGCACCAGGCATCTGTTTTGGTAAGGCCCTTTTGTAGTATATCCGCATCATCTGGGGATTCAATAATGTCTCCCAGCTTGCAGTCATCTGTGAACTTTGTAAGCCAAACTCCCTTAGTGTTGGCCTGTACTTCAGAGAAGTAGATGCCAAACAAGAGTGGTCCTAGGACAGAACTCTGCGGTACACCACTTGTCACATGTCTGGAGCTGGATTTGGAGTCGGCTACTTTTACAGTGTGTGTTCTTTCAGTAAGCCAGTTTGCAACCCATTGAGTGATGTATGGATTAATGCCCAGCTTAGTAAGTTTATCTATGATTGCAGAGTGGGGGATAGTGTTGAAAGTCTTGGCGAGGTCCAAGTAGGCTGTGTGAACCACCTTACCCTTGTCCATGGCTCTGGAGACAGATTCGAAGAAGTCAGTCAGGTTCAGGAGGCAAGATCAGCCCTTCATGAACCCAAACTGGGTGGGATCCAGTGTTTGAAGGTTGCCAATGTCTTTGTTTATAAGTTCCATGATAATACATTCCATGGCCTTGCAAATCAGGCTCGTCAGACTGATGGGACGGTAGTTCCCGGGATCCAAAGTGGATCCCCCCTTGTGGAGTGGGATGACTGTAGCTGTGCGCCACTCTGTGAGCACAAAGCCTGAGGTGAGGCTATGATTAAATATGACACATAGGTGAGGTGCCAGTTCATTTTGTAGTTCATGCAGTACACAGCCCGGGATGTCATCTGGTCCCATGGATGCTATATTCTTGGCTTTGGAGAGTGCGGTTTTTACCTAAGTGGCTGTGATTACTGGAATTTGGCATTCTTTCAGTATTGAGATGGGCCCTTTAGGGGGTAAGAGGGGGGTGACGTTGGCACTGAATCTATCTGCCAGGAAATTAGCAATGTCCCTGGGATCAGTATATCTAGTGCCATTTTGCTGTAGCCCAGAGAAGATCTTAGTATTGCCATTTAGATTCTTGACATAGCTATAGAATGCCTTGCGGTTGTCTTTGGAATTTTTGGCAATTTTGTTTTCGTAACTAGCTTTGGAAGATTTTATAAGGGATCTCAGCTTTCTACTGAGGACGGTGAGGGAGTTTTTTGAATCCTGGATTCTTCCTCTTTTCTGCAACAGTTTCTTCCTTCTGTTGTACAGCTTGTTTATGGCAGCGGACCACCAGATTGGCTTCCTTTTTTTATAGGACAGCATCTTGGTTCTATTTTGGATGGCTCAGTCCATGCACGAGTAAGCGTGCTCATACAGCACCTTAGTGTAGGATTCAGTAGTTGAACTTCCAGTGCCATTTGCATGGGTGTCATGACATTTGTTACTTCTGACTTGAGAAGCATGAAGTTGGCTTTGGAAAAGTTTTTTACGGAGGTTTCCTTAAAGGCGGGTGGGGACGGGATGTGGATGTTAAGGGTGATTACCTTATGGTTTGATCTGACCAACAAGGGGGTGACCACTGGTGTGGAGCATTGATCTCCCATGTTGGTAATTACCAGGTCTAGAGTATTGGTACCACTGGTGGAACTATGAATTAGTTGCTCTAGGGCATTGGAATTTATGAATTCCAAGAACCGTTGAGCAAAGGTGTTGGTACAGGAGTAGTTTTCCCAGTTAATGGGAGGATAGTTGAAATCACCCAGTATTAGGGTGTTTGGTTGCATTTTAATATTTTCCAGTATGTTTAGAAAGGTGTAGTGAGAATCTTAAGGCATGGTGGGGGAATCTGTAGCAAGCTACAATTTGTATTGCAGTCTTACCTAGTGTTAGTTACACCTGGTGAATTTCAGATGCATTGTGTTGGGCAACCAGCCTGGAGGTGTGAATATCCTTGGTACATATGGACACTCCTCCACCTTTGGTGTTTCAGTCCTGGTTTGGTGGCCAAAAAGTGTGGTATGAGTTGTAGCCTGGTATTGCAGGGGTGCTCTCTGGAGCTTTGAACCAGGTCTCTGTTACTGCACCGATATCAATGTTCTCCAATTTTAGGAGATCCTCGAGAGAGTGCATCTTGAGGTTTAGACTTCTAACATTGAGCAGCATTACCTTCAGATTTTGTTTGCTTGTACCTGTTATGGTGGTAGTTTTGTCCTTTGAACCTTGCCTAAAAAAGGCACTGTAGGGGTGACAAGAGCCTTAGCCAGTAACCTGAATCCCAGGGGTGACAAGTGCAAATCATCTCTTGCAAAGCATCGTGGTTTGTCGATCAGGTCGTCTCAGGCAGACAGATACTGGATCCCCTTTGAATGACACCAGAAGCTTAGCCAATTATTGAAGTCAATCATTTTGTCTTATACTGTGGTATCATTCTGGGTGGTGGCAGGATGCTACTCAGGGCTAGGGTCATACCTGCCTGGGATACATGATCCGAGAGCTCTTCCATGCCTCTTTTCATGTAGTCCAGGGAGGTATGTCTCAAATCATTCATCCAGCATGGACAATGACAGAGTCATATTTGTACCTGTTGTGGAGTGACTTGAGTGCATGCATTATGTGGCAGATCCTGGAACCCGACAGGCAACTAACTGTAATTTTCTCCTTGTTCAGCCTGGTGAGTGGGACATCAGTGTGCCTGACCATAGAGTCACCTATGACTAAAGTGTTGAGTACGTAGTCTTGCCTTAGGGGCTGCTGTTGGCTGGCACATTGGTGTTGTGAGCTATGTGATGCTTTGGTTGTGTTTGGGGGTGGTGTTTGCGTTTCAGCTTCGGAGGTCCTTGTTGCTTGGGCAGGTTAATGTTAAGAGCCTCTGCTTATGTGGGTTTTGTGTTGCTATGTGTGGGTTTTGGTGGTGTGGGTTTTGAAGGAATATGTGTTGTTTGAGGTGTTGTGTGGGTGTTAACCTTCTCTTCTTGGCTGCCAATCACAATCTTTGCTGGAGAGAGCTTTGCTTCCAGTTTGGCTATGTAAGTGCATCTCTTGCAGGTTGCAGTGTTTGGTGGTAGGAGGGGAAGGTTGCCTGTGTACATGAGGCAATTGCTGCACTGCCCCAGTATGCCCAGATTCACCAGGTGGACAGGAGAAATCAGCAGAAGCTGACCTTTGGACATGCCTGGTTAGGTACATTCTTTGTGGAGTACAAGAGCTGTTTTCCCTTACTTTTTGACAAGGTACTTGCCATTGGAGGCTGTCTAGTGCCTATGGCTATTTTCCCCTTATTACCAAGGACAGGTGAGTGCTTGTAACAAATTAAGGCTTCCTAGTGCTTTTTAGTGAGTTTTAGAGCAAGTGCTAGTCACAGGTATACAGATTTTAATGCTACTGCTGATTAGCTAGTTCTAAGGGAAAATTTGAAGAGCAGACTTTCTGGCACTGGGAATAGTTTAACCTTAGCCTCGTGGTGCTGCACTGGGTGCAAATGTGCGCAAACATGCGTATTTATGCCAGAAAGTTGAAATGGATAGAAATCAGCCCAAAATTGCCAATAAAATTGTAATTTCAGAGCTGGAAACCACTCCTCTAGTGTTAGATAGGTAGTGGAATGATCCCACTCTCACTGGTAAGCAGTAGGACCTCCCTCTACCACAGCAAGTTCTGGATAGCTCTGAACACTGAAACTAAAGTCCTGAAACCAGCAAAGCCTGGAAACTGGACTATTCTAGTTAGAAAAGGCAGGAAATTAGTAAACAAGATATAATTGTTTTTCTTTTGGTTAAATCAGGCTAAACAATGTAGTTATACAGTAAATAAGCACAGAAAGGCTAATGCACTTGAGTGTATAGCCCAGAACCAGTGGTCAAGGATCTAGATACCCATGTAGACAGTAGCCTTACCTTCGATCACCACTTGGCCACAGTGGTGAGGAAATCCTTTTATGTTGTGCCACTTTTAAGTAAAGACATGGCATCTAGGTCCAAAGAGGTCATTATTACATATATTCTGCCCTTATCAGACCAATGATCAACAAAGCAGAGAAACAAAACTGAACAAATACTCACTTGAAAAACACCAAACAGAATCCGCAAGTGCAAGCTTCCAAATACCAGAGTTACACAGATAAAAAAGTGCTTTAATAAGTCACAAGTATAAAATGTAACTCTGGACTTTGTCAGAAGAAAATTCAAAATGGAGGGAGGGTTTAAATATGAGCAGGTCAAAAAAAAGAAGCTAAATTTAAAGATGTAAAGACCCTAATTCAAGCTTACATAGAACATATAGTTGCTGTCACAAAATAACAACATGCAAAGCTATTCCTTTAACCTCAAAGTAAAAAGTTGCATTTATTTAGGATGAAAGGGCTTAACATTTTTTTTATTTCTGCATAACCTATAATTTTTATGCTGGTGACTTATTAAAGTGTTTTTTATCTGTGTAACTCCTTTTGGTATTTTGAGACTCCTACATCTGGATTGTACTTGGCGCTTATCAGACCAGTCATAGATTACAATGCTCCCTTCAGTATGTACCTGACCAGGCATATGCAGCAACTAGAGTGACCTTAGAGGTTACTTACAAAAAGAATGTAAGGCATAACAAACCTGCCTTACTCAGAGTGCCTTTGAGCCTTTTTCCTCTACTCAGTCTCCTATAGATTGCTGAGGGGTGATCTATGCCTGGTTTACAAGGCATCCACAAACCCCACACTTATGAATCTCCTGCATATTTGTAAGTCAAACAGTACCAGAAATACAAGGTCTAGGGACCTGAATTTTGTCTTTGAGTTAACTAGAATGCATAGGAGAGACAGATATGTTTCTCAGAGACTGCCCCCTCCTATGGAACAGGCTTCCCATCCATGTGAAGCGGAGTTTGTCTATTACCTATTTTAAGCACAACCTAGACCACTTGATGGGGAATAGGATATTTACACCAGGCCTGGCACCCATGTCCCTTATGGACAGAGGTAGCTTATAAATGCCTGGCCCTCAATGTCCTATTTGGATAGAGTACATCATTATTATTTTGGGAAAACTTGGCTAAGCTTAGAAAGTCCACCCAAGTCTTTAGGTTAGTAACAATATTTGACTCTGTGAATAAAATGCATTACAAACTACATTGTAAACTGCTTTTCCATTCTGTATTTCCATGACAGGTGGGTTATATCTGTTGTTCATCTGTTGTCTGACCTAAATGAAAACTACATCTATCATATCCAGATGAAGGAAAGTCTTCCTTACCTTGAATGTAGCTGTGTCTTTAAAGCCTGTCACTGTGTATAGGTTCATAGATTAGTACTAGGCTAACTGCCCTTGTAGGCCATTTTAAACCTAGTCAATTACTCAACTTAAGAATCAAACTCTCCACCTCATGTCTGTAAGGTAAACACCATAAGCTTTATACTGGTGTTCACCTGTGCATTATTTGACAAGTCTAACAGCATGCTGTAGCCAGAAGTAGCCTTGTGCACCATGGCAGCCTTCACCAAGCAGTGTCCTTAGGTTCCCCTGCACCCTAACATAGTGACGTATGGCATACATTTGTCTGCATAAATAGCTTTAGGTGAACTGGTGAGGACTTTGGGTCTTCCATGTTTTTCTCACTTATTTTAATAAGACAATAGACTTAGAGGCCTAATCACTGTTGACCATCTTCAGCAATAGCTTTTTTGGATGAGAAATACTGTGTCTGGATGGCTGAAAACAAGCCCTCCTTGTGCTGATGTTATTCCACACCTGCTATGTTGTCTTCTAACATACTAATGTTATAATCTGGGCCATAACCTTCCATGATGGCTGGGTCTCCATCACACCATCTTCCATATCCCTCAAAGCTCCTCGAGCACTTCACATGATACTTCGGTTATACTGCACTTCTTCTTCCTAATGTTCCTGAGCTAGGTGTCTCATGCATGTACATCAAGCTCTGGAGTTATGTATGATTGACCTTTGTAGCTCCTTACACTCAGCCTGCCTTACTGTAGTAACCCTGCATCTAATTCATATGGATTCCTTGTATAAGTGACACCAAAATGTCTTGGTGTCATATAACTTCTCAGCACAATAATGGTAGCCTTAGGTGTTCAAACAGTTGGGATTGGACAAAGGTATATACACTTTCTTTTTCCTTGCTACCATGTAGAATAGGTCACTAGATGTGCCCTGTTTAGGGCCAGATATCTCTTTGTCTGTGGGGGATTCATTGCTGGTTGAGTTAATTAATTAATTATTTAATTTCAATTTGTTTACTAGGTTAGAACTGTAAGAAAAGAATAGTTTGAGGAATACAGGCAGGTTTCCAAATAGATATTCTAGGCATTTACCTAGTAATAGTAGAGATGAAGTAACAAATAGTAGATGTAAAGATGGGAAGTAAATACTGTGGGAAGAAATAGCCAGGGAATTGTTATGGCTAGGCTTGTATATGCCCTAGGGATGATAGCCTAGTACCAACCTATGAACCTATGTGGTAGATTTGCCCTTTTACTAGATACTAATAGTACATGTATAGTAATGTAAACGGTTGGTACTGTGGGTAAGGAAAATAACCTTTCCTTAATTTAACCCTATAGTGGGGATGTGTACAAGCATCTTAATATAGTTAAGACTACTTGGAATATTGTCCCACCCCCCAAGATAAAAAGTTGGTTGGTTCGAGTACTATAGGTTGTTTTTAGTAAGGGGAAAAGTATTAAAGACTTCCTGGAGGGGGCTTTTGGTGACCCTACTGTGATACATCATAGGAAAAATATGAATGAATATGAATGATGTAAATATTGTAGGTTTATCAATGACAGCCCTTTGGTTAGTGTGGAAGGCTATGATAGGAATATTCCATGTCCTTGTCAGTATAATTGTGACACAACAGGGGTGGTCTACTTGGCAACCTGTATCTCCTACCCCACGTTTTACGAGGGGGTAAACTAGCAGGAGATTAAGGGATAGAATTTATGAACACCAGTATGATATCAAAACAAAAAAGGTACCAATGCTTTGAGTAGACATGTTGTTGATTGTCCTAGTTTTAAACAGTTTATTGTTTTATTGTTGACACAATTTGGTATAATGAAAGAGGTGGATATGTGGACAGTCCTTGAACTGAAAGAGCTTATGTGTCAATTATGACTTAATGTGAGTGACCCCCTCTCAACCCCCCACCTGGGATTAATGGTCATATTTGTATTTCCTCAGTACTAAAATTAAGAGCCTTTGTTTTGATATGAACAGGATGTCAATTTTTTATGTAGAAGTTTTTGATATGATTTGTTATGTTTTAGCTTTATTACTGTTTTGATTAGTTCGCAAAATGTATTTTACAGTGTTAATTTTGTTAATCGATGATGAGTTGTATTTAGAATGTGACTGGTTCGTTTGTATTTATATTGTGGGCTGCCAAGTGATATTTTTACCACGATGAAGTCCCTTGATTTGTGGGGAAGAAAGTGCTTAGTGAATTTAAATAAACCGTAAGAATTTTTGTGTGTCATTTTTGCTGGTCATGTACGAGTTTTTGTCTTATCTGTACTTCTCCTCCTTTCCTCATTTTTTCAGCACTATAATAGAAAATCTGGACAGTTAGTGATGAGTGCTTTTTGATGAGAAGGAGGGATTTCATGCAGGTTTTATGACTAAAGTTCAGTACATTGATGATAAACTCACAAAAGTGCACTCACAAAGTGTTAAACTTACAGTGAAGCAGTGACAATCAAAGCTCATGTTTTCAGTCTTAAAATATTTGTGCAGGGGGTTGCATAATCCTACATCCCGCAACATGAGTAGATTCCTTCCTAACATTCCTGCCACTTAAATATACTAAATCTGAGATTACCCTGGTTCTATGGGGCACAAGAACCATCAATCAATTCTGATGGACCTACCCGGTTCCACTTGATATCATCGAATTATCATTTCATTGAATTGCAAACCAAATCCCAAATCACCGTAAAAAACCCATTTAAACTCATTTCATGAAACTCAAATCAATTGAAAACTATGGACTAAAAACAAACTACAATATCCACAGTGCTTTGTAAAGTGTTACAGTGGGGAAAACGGGGATGGGGAAAAAGCACTCCTTCCATCAAGTGCTGGGGTGAGGGGGGGAGAGCTAGGGGATGGGGTTAGGGCGAGCCCCCAAGGGGGGTGCTCATCTTCTTGTGGACGGGTAGAAGTAGTTTTTTCATATGTTTCAAAGTTTGTTGATTCGTTTTTCATGAAATGAGATTTTAGAGAAATGAGTTTTCGAGTTTTCGATGAAATGATTTGGTGATATGGTGGCGATGATTCACCTACCCATAACATAAAAACATTGTCAATAAATCACCTCAAGAACTTGGCAAAGTGGGAATATTTATTATTATTCAAAACATGAGTATTCTCCCCTTGGCTATCACTAAATTGGCATAACTGGTGGCACTGGGCATGTCCATGGCTACGCCCTGTTGCCAGTAGTATCGCCCTCCAAATAGAAACACATTATTTTCAAAATCATTTTTATCAATAAACTGATGAAATCAATCTTGATAAATTCAAAACAGCTGTTTTAAACAAAATTTCTCACTAAATCAAGACCTTGGTCATTAGGGATTATAGTGAATAACAATTTCTCATCTAAAGTGGTCATAACACAATGGTCCAACAAAGAATGACAAACACAGTTATATAAGTCCTCCAGAGATTGCTTTGTGTCTTTCAAAATGGTTGGAAAAAAATCAACTAATGGTCTCAATTCCTTTTCAATGAACATTGAAAGAGGTTTGGTTACCCAACCACACCCCGAGATGCTTGGTTGCATGGGTGGTCTTAAGGGAGCTTTGTGTATTTTAGGTAAATCATAGAGTGTAGGTACTACAGGAAAATCAACAATAAAATAATGAAATAAGTCAAGGGATATGACCCTACTTAATGAACACTCATTCAGTGTGGAATAAACTGAGTTAATAAACACATCTAAATCATTCTTACCAATGACCACATATACAGTGCTGTTGGAAAGCATTTCTATCATCACATCTATATAAAATCTTCTGTCCATAACAATTGTTGTCCCACCTTTATCTGCAGGGCAGATAAAAAGAATCATATCATCGTGTAGTTCTTTAAGAGCCATACATTCATTAGGACTCAATCATTTTCGACTTTTGTCCACAACTCAATGTTTGATGTTATGTTGATTTATTTAACATTTGTTCACCAGGATAGTTCGACTTGGAATGGGCCAACTTTCAGCAGTGGACCAGGGAGAAATGCTGCAGATGCATGTCTCTGTAATGTAAAGGAAACTGGAGCAAACCCACACAAATGCAAGGATGACATGCAGACTCCACACAGAAGGCACCCCAGCCCAGAATCAAACCACTGAACCACTTGCTGTGAGGCAACACTGGAAACCACTGCACCATGTTACTTTTGAATCAGTAATGAAAAGGAACAGTAATAAGCAATTGTTATAAGTACAAACTAGCAAATTAGTTGACATATTTCTTAATGTCTGCATTAAAATGGGCCAAGTTTATTTATTTGTTTACTAACTTATTTAAATTATTACAATGCTTGAATCACGTACATGTTAGAAATTAGAACAAACTTTCCAGATTTAACATGGAGAGAAAATTACAGCATAAATATGGTAAAACAAGCAAGTACATACATATGTTGTTAATTAAATGTTAATGAATGGGAAGTTAAAAACTATCAACATCAGGTAGTTCACATTTAGTTCTTTTCAAATACCAAACATGACATACATTTATAAAACATGCACACAAATACTAGACACTAAATTAAATAAATGCATGCATATATAATGACTGATAGTAGAGGTTCATAATATGCCTTATTTTTCCAAGATACAGATGAGCAAGTGACATACAGAAATGTGTGATGATTACTGTGCATTTTGTATTTTTTCTGAACTGCACTCTACCCTCCTGAATACTGCGCAGTCCCATTTATTGGTCTGCTCTGCATATTGCTGTCCCAGGTAGTTTACAAAGTGAAGTTATTTTCCTGTGTGGTGTGCAGTGTGAGGAAACTGTGTATCATCCGGTGCTGCACACAGGCTACCCTGCTGTACGTGCTACCTTGTAGGTAACCTAGGACAGTGCTGTCCTGCTTGCAGTACACCTATATAAGCCTGACCCCCTCCCTCCAAGTGCTGACTGTAATATATAGTATATGATACTCTTGTTTGATGTTGGGCATTGTGTAATTTGCTAAGATATACTGCTGTGTGCTCTATCACACAGGACTCCCACTAAGGCAACATTTTCTATTAAGGAGCAAATGGGAGAATCATTTGTGATATAAATGTTAAATTCGGGTAACACAAAGAGTCAAAGAAGACCATACCTACCTGCCAGGGATGCAAATTAGGAAACTGTGCACATGATCCATTTAGGAATGGCCCTGATCCATTTGTGCATTCTTGAATTTTTTGCAGTGCATGTATAACTGCCCACACAGCATTATACGTTGAATATACTAGTAATGTTGGCATGTCATCAAAGAAACGAAGGATGTCGTTGTTAAGATTTCTTAAATTCTCCTCCCCATTACAAAAAACTGCTTTGTCCATCATCAGTACATGAGAACCATTAAGATTAGGCCATAAACATCCAAACACAGTTTCCCAAAACATTTCAGCAAATATATCATTACCGTTCTTTAAAGGATGAATACTGTACAGGAAATCCTGAAATCCAGATAATTTCTTTGTTGCCATTGCAAACCAAAGTGTTCCATGTAACAGAGCATGAAATTTTTCATCCAAAACAAAAAGTGAGGCCTGAGGCCACCAGTCCAGTCCAATCCATGTTATACCAGTTACATTTTCCTTGACTAGACTCTGAAGAAGTTCCACTAGTCCAGGAGAACTTGAAACAATGAATACCTTGGAAGCTGACATTTTGATCATGTTTTTAAAATTTGTTAAATATATTTGGTTCCCCAATTTAACACCAAGAAACTGGAATAATTCAATACAAATACCTGAATCTTCTAACTTTTTCCTAATAACAAGGCTAAACTGTTGCTTAAAAGAGTCATCAGGAACCAGAACTCCAACCCATTTCCACTGGAAATGAAGCAGCAGCTGAACCATTCCATCAAGTACATTTTTATTGCTTGGAATAGTTCGGAGAAATGAAGGAAACTGATTATGATCACTTAAGCTCAAATCCTCCGTTCCATAACTGATCTGGAATAAATGTTTTATATTAATTACAATCAATTCCTTAACAGGGCTGAACAGAACAGTTTGAATGTAACATTGTTAATTCTGAAATCATGCAAAAAGCAGACGTTTTTACAGATCATAAATACTGCACTGCAACTTAAGCATATTGTGTGTGCAACTTAAGCATATTGTGTGTGTGTGTGTGTGTGTGTGTGTGTGTGTGTGTGTGTGTGTGTGTGTGTGTGTGTGTGTGTGTGTATGATTTTGGCAAGTCTTATACCTTGAAAGGACTAATCTGTATTTAGTCAGTGCTGAATAGGATTATTTGCATTCAGTCATTCTTTTGGAGTTTACCACGTGTGAGGAAATGTGAGAGTTATGGATACTCAGCCATTGGTTGTTACAACCCCCCTATTACTTTCACAGCCAACTACTGACTGGGGACATATTAATGAGTACTAGAACATAAAAGTGTCTTTTCACTTACTCATCAGAACTTCAGACCAGTGTCTACTCCCTGCCCTTGGAAAGATTCTCGAGAAAATTATCTACTCACAGCTGACCCAATACATTAGTACCTAAAAACCTCTTCTTGGAGAAGTGATATTGCTTCTGGTCAGGTTGTAGTACACAGACATCCCTATGGACCCTCACTGAAGAATGGGTGTGGATAAAGGCTACTTAGTGGTGCCATGTTTATTGACCTTAACAAAACCTTCAGTCTCATGGATCACAACACCCTCCTTCAAAACCACTGTAAAATAGACATCTACACTGGCTCCCCTATAATGCTTTCAAAACTGTCCAATGGCCATTTCTATGGCAAAGTGCATTTTTCTTTCTGTCAGTCTCCCAAACGAGTCTATACTGGCCCCATCCTAGTCTATATGAATAAATTTCTCTTTGACCTACCTCATCTGTCCATAATACTATATGATGATGGCCTGATCCTATTCTGTTCAAATCACCCCCTCACTAACCTCCAGGATGATCTCCAGTTAGACTTCCTCTCACTAATCCAGTGTATTAATAATAAAAGTCTACAACTCAGCTTGAGCAAAACTACAATCATGATATCTGTGTCCAAGCAAAATGCTTAAAAAAACTATACACCCTTTACAAATATCTGATCACAGCAACACACCCATTGAAAATACTACCTCATTCAAATACCTAGGCCATGACCCATCTCTAAACTTCAGTCTCCACCTTGGTAATAAAAGAAAAAAAATCCTTCTATTGTAGCTCAATAAAATCTCCCTCTTACTTACCAAAGTGACCAGAACAACAACAGGTATTCTTATATCCCAAAACGAATATGCTCTTTCCCTTGTTGCACTGCATAAAAAAGAAATTCCACACAAATCATAGTAATCATCAATAAACTATGTAGATTCATTACAATCTACCAAAACTTGAATATCACTGCAAAACATTGGAAAGGGCACATTGGCTTCCAGTAAAATATAGAGTCAATCTTCTATGAGGATCACATCACATTAAAACTGCTAGATAACTAAACATTCTCTCTCTCTTAGTAGCCAAACTAATAAGACAATAATTCTCCTACAGTTTCAGAAGCCAGACTCATACTGCATCTACATTACAACCCCCAAAACAAAACTCCACTGCACAGATGATTGCTTCTCCATGCACGCTTGGATGTAGACTATGTGAATCTATCCCCTCCCAAATCATGTACACTTAAGCCTTCCCGGCTTTCAGAATTCACTTAAAGGCCCATCTCTAGCAATTCACCAAATGGCAGTACCGCTCTTCTAACCACATTACCTAATTTCTGTGTTAATTTTTTTCACAGTGTCTTCATTAAACTATACTTATGTCCTCTCTGTAATTCTCTTACCATTTCACCTTATCTACCATTCCTATTTCTTTCTTGCTGATGAATCTATGCATTTCTAGTCCTCTTACAATTTGATTGTTGTATTACTACCTCCTTATGCTTTGTATTGTATTAAACTACTATGTATATTACTTAAATCCTGTTTTGGTGTTAATAATTGTATATGATTGTCATGTAATCCATCTACAATCTTATTTATTTGCTGAAATGTACATCTCTCTTCTCCTACCCAGTCTGAGATTTAAACTGCTCACTTGTGATCAGCTCTCTACCCAAGTTAACAAATTTAAAATAAAATAAAATGTATCCCTACTTAATGACTCATTATGAGGGTGAGCAATACAATCTGAAGACAGTTTTTGAAGAGTTTTGTACTGAAAGTTGTGTGTGGGGTTTGGTATTTTTCCTATGCTTGCATTGGTGAGGGAGGAAGTTATCCCAACCACCACTATAATTCTTCCTCTAAGGAGCTCCTTTATCTAGGGGTTTACTGTGACCTTAGAGAAGAGATTTTACATAGGAGGTGTGAGGAGAGCATAGACTTTACAGGAAAAGCATGTGTTTCACTCTTTTTCAAATGTTGGAGTTATGTCACCTGCTCACCATGTTGCCTGTTGGAAGGTTACATATCAAAGAATGGAAATATAACACTTTAGCTATCAGATGCTTTAACACTCACAGTTATTCAGACATCATCATCATCAACACCATTTTTTTCCTTATTTTCTACACTGAGTTGGATTGTCGTGTCAACTGTCACTATCTCTCTCAATTCAATATGAGTCTCCTGCCTTCTTCAACACTCATGTCTGACTGTCACAGGTCTTCTTTTATACAATTAATCTATCTTTTTGTTGGACATTATCATTTCCTCTTGCCTTCTTCCTGTTTGTCCCAAATATTCACTAGATTGTCTTCTACTTTTCTGCACATGTGACCAAATCACCTTAATCTGTTCTGTTTGACCTTTTCTGCAATTGGAGCTACTTTGACTTTTGTTCTTATATCCTCATGTCTTTGTCTGTCCCAGAGTGTGCATCCTACCACCCATCTCAGGCACTTCATCAACATCACCTCTAGCTTCCTCCTGCATTTACTGCCCAGGTTTCTGTACCATACAGAAGTACTGGTTGTACCACTGTTTTATACACGTTGCTTTTCGGCTTCTTTGGCCTTCTTCTGTCATATACTACATCTGATTCTCTGTGCCAGTTGGTTGTAGCCCCTATGATTCTAGCTTTGACGTCTTCATTCAGACTTCCTTTTCCTCAACCACCCTTCCCAGATACATAAAGCTGTTAACCTGTTCCACTATTTTCCTTCTATCTCATTTCCCAGTTTCTACTGATTCTCCCATTTGCTGCCATTAAAACTATCTTATCTGTACTGAGTTTCATCCCATGTGCCTTCGGTTTTGCATTCCATTCCTCTATCTTTTGCTGAAGTTCTTGCTCAGAACCTGCTTATAATGCCGCATCATCTGCATACAGCAGCTTTGTTGATCTGTCCCCTCCAAACTGTTTGATAATGTAGTCCATTACCAGCATGAACAGTAGTGGGCTCAGAGCTGAACTCTGATGCACAGCCACTCCCATTGGAAACCCCTTTGTGAGACCAAGCACTGTTTGTACTTGAGTCATTGAGTCCTTGTACATAGCTTGCACAAATTCTGCCAATGTTTTTGGGACTTCAAACCACCGCAGGACTGCCCAAATCAGCTTTCTTTGGACATTGTCATATGCTCTCTCCAAGTCTAGGAATGATCAGTTGGATTTGTTTCTCATCTGTAGCTTTTTTTCAACTGTCTGTCTCAATGCAAACATCAAGTCAGTTGTGCTGCATCCTGATCTGAATCTGAACTGCTCATTTCCCATCTTATTTTCTAGTACGTATTTGTTTATCAATCACCCTCTGGAGTACTTTCACATAATGTGACAGAAGTTTGATACTACTGTACTGCCCACAGTTGTAAAGTACCCCTTTGTTCTTGAAGACTGACACTAGTATGCTTATTCCTCAGTTATCTGAGATATGCTTTTCTCTCCACACTGTTATGAGTAAATTTAGGAGCCATTTTTCACCTATCTTATCCAGCATCGTTATCACATCTGCTGTGACCTCCTCTCAGCCAGCTGCTTTCCTTGACTTCATTTTCCTTAGTGCTGTCCTTCCTTCTTCTATGGTGGGCTCCTCCTCTTCTCTCATGGTAGTTTTTCCATGTTTGGGGCAGTACAGTTTCTGTGGGTTTTCTCATTCAGAATCTGGTGAAAGTACTCCTTCCATCTGCCTTTGATGTCCTGTGGACTGGGGAGCAGATTGGTCCAGACATAACCTTATGAAGTGCATCTGACTATCTTCTTTATCTTTCTGTCTTTGCCTTGCAACCTGATATAGTTTCTTTATGCCATCTACTGACTCACTTTCTAGAAGCTGATAAAGTGCCCCGATGCCTTGTTCTTTGGTATTGCAGCTCCTTTCTTAGCATCTTTGTTAGCCAACCAGAATTCCTTCCTAACTTGATCCATCTTTTCTATCTCCTAATTTGTCCTGACTCCTTTATTTTGACGACTTCCTGGACATCTGCATTCCACCCCCAGCTTTCCTTATGTACCTGATTTCCATACATGGCTCGGCCACATATCTGTTTTATAGTCCTCCCACATGTTGTTTTGAGGTGCTTCTATTCTTCTTAAACTCCTTCTATTTCCTCTTCTTCTTGAGGTGGTAGAGCTCTGATCAATTCCTTGAGCTGTTGTGCTTTCTCTCCAGTCAACTTCCAGGTCTTCAGCCTGGCTTTTGTTGATCTTGAAGCCCTTTCTGACCACTGCTTGCAACCGATTGTGGCAAACAGTGGTTTATCCCTCACTGCCTTCTGAAACCTCTCCCTCACCATAAGTCCCACGCCATTTCTTAGCCTGCTCTCCTCCTGAAAAGTAGACTCTGGATCCCAATCCAAGTTATAGTAAATGCAAGATATAGTCCAGCAACATAAGAATGTTATTAATTATTTACTTTTTGACCCGGCAATTAGACTTATCCAATTAGACATTGAAATAAGTCACAGCACAATAAAACAATGCAGAAACAAAGTCAGACAAACCAGCCACTTGTCTTATTGAATTCAGGAGAAACTTTTTGTCTTTGCAGCAAGCAATTATCACTCAGCATTTTGCTTTTCATCTGCAGTTGTACCTTCATCATGGTATTCATTTTTCACTTACCCCACCAGAAATTTTAGTTCTACAAGCTAGTTTGGCAGAAGAGTAGAAATAATGGTTGCATAACATTGATCTCTTCAGTACTGCATCTGGCATTTCAGAAAAAAGTATGGATGATCAAATTGATGCATTTATTCACCTTGCTGGAACTGATTTTATTAATGGTATTTAATACATTTAATTTTACTTCAGAGCAAGTCTGACACTGCAGTTAGTGAAGATAGATTTAAACAACAGTGTGACAATAAAAGGAAATTGCCATGTATTTGTCATTAATGTTTCACTAGAAATCAGAGGGCACAAGGTATAAAGCTAAAGACTGTTAATCTGGAGAGCTACTTTATTTACTGCTGAAAGGTAGAATTTTTACGGCATAAAGAATGTTAAAATGAAATGCAAGTACATGTCAGACTTTACTTTAGTGAAAGTTGCTTCTGTTTGTAGGGCAGCAGAATTAACTACCATTAAGTACAATTGTGTATTGTAAAAGAAATGGTAAAATTAGAAGAAAATGTTTGGAGAATCAACTTTAACTCTCAAGAAGGCTGTGAAGGAGTGTAAATGAACTGAGTTTAGTAATAGTCAAACAAAGGAGCTTGCTGAGGATTTGGAGGTACATTAAATTAAGATGAAGTAGCAATGTGCCAAAAATAGGAAGAACTCTGTGTGCAGTTTAATGTGAGCAAAGCTACAGCCACTTGGCAGTCAAACTGCTAGGTCATAATGCCACATGTAAAAAGTAAAGGCTTTTTATGTTATTCAAGATATGGACACTTTCATAAGCAAGTTATCTTTGTAGCAGTAGAGATTGTAGAGACTGTGGGTTGCTTAACCATTTTTCTAAAAGTCTACAAGAATCAAAGATGAAAATGATGAAAATGTCAGGGGCAAAGATTTGCAGGTTGATGCAAATGAAACAATTAATCTTTCAGATGCTAACATAAATAATATGAATCTAGGAGAAGAATTATTCCTAAATTCAGTAGATATGTGTGCTGAGCATACTCTTTCTTCAGGGGAAATGCAGTAGTTTATGTCATCAAAACAATTACTAAACTGAAAAACTATCTGGAAAAGTATTACGTTGGTTTGGAATGCAACATTCTAAATGAGAGCATGTAGAAACTTGGACATAAAAGGCTCTGAAAAAGTGTATAGCCATGCTGCTGACTTATTCTTGCCATATATTAACATACCAGGGTAAAAGAAGCTATGTTGTATTTATAAGAGCCAAACCTATACACTTTTTTTTTCAAATTATGTCAATAGAGCAACTAAAGGTTTTGAGCAGAATGCCCTGCAAATAACTGGGCATGATTAAATAAAAAAGCCATGATGGCAGTATATGGCTGCATAGGTGTAGTCCTGTTTCATTTTTGTGATGTTATGCTCTATGAGACAGCTTATTTATTTATTGAGTATGCTACTGATGCCCTGAAACATTGCTTGCTCTTCATCAGATTTTATGCTTCCCTGCACTATGATTCACAACAATTTACTAAGATAGCTTCTCACATACTGGCCAGCACTCATTAAGACTCTACAGTGTTTTCTTTAGCAGTATAAACTCAACTCACTCACCAACTTCCTGACAGGGCAGAGCCTCGGGTCATTATCTTTGACTAGATACTGCTGAAGTTTTGCCACAAGACCCATCTCCCAAACATTTTCAGTGAGAATCTTGTTTTTGTACAGTAGCCTGAGGTCACTGCATTCAACCCAAATACTGTTGGAGCTCTGCTGCAAGGGCCAACTCCCAAACATTTTTACTGAGAATTTTGCCTTTGTAGAATAGCCTGGGGTCACTACATTCAACCCAGATACTGCTGCAGCTCTGCCACAAGGGCCAACTCCTAAACATTTTCACTGAGAATTTTGTCTTTGTACAATGTAAGGATATTTAACTTGAAGAACCTTGCTGTGTATTAATTTCATCTTATCAAATATGTGCATGCCTGTGCTGAAATTTAGTTTTTAAAACCCCCCTCCAACATAGTTCTTGCACTCTTAAGTTCCACTGACTAAATTGGCCACTGTCCTTTCCCTTGTCTAATAGATTACACTGTATATGCCAGGTACATAGTCTTCTTGGCTAGAAAGAAGAGGCTAAAACAAATAATGCAATCTGGCTATCCAAACACAGTAGAATGTCAATGCAGGATATAGAAAAAGCATGAAAAGAATGACAAAAATATAAAACATCACAGTATTGAAAAAAACTTCAGAATTTTTCACAATCATATTAAAAAGCAAATTAATTAAAACAAAACAACTTTCAGAATAATAGTAAACACAACCCTAAAAAATTCTGGGCAGACATTAAAGAAATCTTGCATCCTGGCCATAAATCCAACCATAACTCATCTCCCAATAACTCAACACCTGAAACCAAAGTACAGTTCAACACTTATTTCATAGATACTATAGCATCTCTAAGAAAGAACTTTGCAACATCTAATCCTAGCCCTGATCAGCAGCCATGTATCACCACATCCACTTTCACCTTCAGAGCTGTGCCCTCATCTTACATAAAACTACTCAAACAAACTCAAACGTTCCTCTACTTCAGCTGATGACCTTACAAGTGAATACCATAAAATAGCAGCCAATAACATTGCCTAACCTGTCTCAATCCTTATAACTAGGTCAGTCCAGGAATCCCATATTCCCTCTCTCTGGAAAACATGACACACTATCCCTATGCACAAAGAAGGAAATTCAACAGAAATTACTAACTTTAGAAGTATAGCAATCTTATCCCCCTTCCCCAAAATACTTGTCAAATGTATTCAGAAACAATTGCTAAACTGTCTTTTTATCTCCCCACTCCAACATTCTTAAAAAATGTATTCAGAAACAAGGGTTAAACTGCTGAACCACAAAAACAGAATAAAACTTCCAGAATACCACAGCAAACCACAAGAACTGGAATTTAGACTGAGACCAAGAGGCACAAATGTTAGCATAAACAACAATTTATTTTCTGTTTTCATCATTAGACTTTATCAGAAAACAATACATTCAACAGCAAAAACTTTCAGTTTAAAAGTATCAGTAAACCAATAGAAAATACTTCTTCATCCCACAGTTAATTGACATCACAAACTCAACTATTAAAGACATACACTTCTATTAAAAGCTATTTCTTCAAGTGAACCCTGCGGTTCTTTAAAAAACATTTGATGTTGACTACATCATTCAACCCTGGTGCTTTGTCAGAGTTTAACCTGATCTGCCACAGTGCTTCTTTTTGTTCTAACTCTGTCTTAAAATCCCCACCCCTTATATGAAGTGTTCCCCGTTCCAGAACTGAAAACAGGAACTTACTGTAGTTAGGACACTTCCAAGTGTGTTTAAAAAACACATTTCTACCATCCTTCTTCTTTATGCTATAGTAGTGTTCTTTAATCCTGGCACAGAGAACCTGGGCGGTCATCCCAATATAAAATGCAGTACAATGAGAACATAACCCAATGTACACCACACCTTTGGTTTTACAGTTAAAATAACAGACACTGGAATTGTGTGTGCCAAATGGGGCAAATTTACAAAAGGTCAAATATGTCCCTGCAAATGATACAACTTTCACATTTATGCATGCCAAATGGTATACTCCTTGTCTCTGTTTTTTTCACCCTCTCAAATAATAATTTTAAATTATAGTGACTTGTTGAAGACTTTGGAGCCACTATAGGGAACTTTTAGTATGGGTAGGTAGAGTTCCTTATAGTGGCTACAAAGTCTTGAACAAGTCCAACAAAGACATATTTTGTAACTTGAACATGACTTTGGATAATGGATTGATAAGAGGCATCATGCAGGACAACTGGAAAATTGTAGAGGGTAATCAGGACCTTTTTGTGACAGCTGGCCCCCACCCCCATTTTGTGTATAAAAATCACTATAATTTATAATTATTATTTGAGAGGGTGAAAAAAAACAGAGAAAATGAGTATTTTACATACAAATAAACCATTTGGCATGCACAAATTTGGAAGCTGTACCATTTGCAGTTACATATTAGAGGGAATAATGATGTCTAATGACGAAAGCGGAAACTAAATGGTTGCTTACGCAAAAATGTGTGCCTCTTGGTCTCAGTCTAAGTTCCAGTTCTTGTGAAGTGCTAAACTGTCTTCTGCAGGAAGACCTCCTATCTCCCACACAACATGGCTATCATCCTTCCCATAGTACTAACACTGCACTTCTAATATATTTAGATATTGCCAATAAAGCTAGAGATAATGGCAAACTAGTCTCCTCCTTACTTCTAGAATTGTGTAAATCCTTTGGCACAGTTGATCACATCAAACTTCTCCTTCAATGTCCTCATTAGGTCTCTCTCAGCCCACCCTTTTATGGTTCAAAAGCTACATATACTTTACATAAATTAAATTGAATTCCGAAATAGAATCTGATTGGCTTATGTGCACCCTTGATGTCAAATCTTTGTATACTGGCATAGCCTATTGGGCGGGACTACAGGTCCTAGACTATTGGCTGAACAAAACTGGTCTATATCCTGTTGGATTTAATACCCTCCTTATCTGCATGGCAGAGCATATGCTGACCAAAAATGTTTTTTATTTTCAGGGTAATTGTTATTAGCAAACCCAGGGAACTGCAATGGGGGCATCTTTTGCCCCAATTTATGCAGACCTGTTTATGGGTTATATAGAAAAAGAACTGATTTATAACATGTCACACAACATATATCTGCCTGATATGGATATTTGGAGGAGATCTTTGGACGATTGTTGGCTGGTATGGCATGGTGGTGTTGAATATCTGAAGGAGTTCGTACAGTACTTGAATGACACGAAGTGGGGCATTGAATTTTCTTTATCATATAGTTACAACAAAATCAGTTTTTTGGATGTTAAGATTTCAAGAGAATCTGACAATTCCCTACGTATTATTGTATATAGAAAATATCCACAATTTAATGATTTACTGTATGCAACTTGTTCACACCCCCACACACCATTAGAAATATACCAAAGTCACAATTTTCCAGGATTAGACACATTTGTTCAAGGGAAGAGGATTATAATAATTCTAAACAAGATTTCACTGGTAGATTTTTGAACAGAGACTATAGGCTGGGGGATGTAGTCACTGCCAGGGAATGGGCATCTAAACAATCTAAAGATGAATTGCTCACATATAAGAACAAGGGTGACCAGAAAGGATCGGATACAATCAGATTAATTACTACTTATGGCAGAAATGTCAATTTACTCAGGGATGTGATTAATAAATATTGGAACATCCTGATGGCTAATGAGGAATTGAATCAATTGTTACCGGACAAATTTTTTATTTATTTTATTTAACATTTGTTGACCGGGAATGTCCAACTAGGTTCCACAGAACCTGTTTTCAGCGGAGGCCTGGGGAGAAATGCTCCCACAAATGTCTTTTTTCTTTCTGCCGTGGCAAAACACTAGGCTCTTACCTATCACATTACAAACATCAGCCTAGAAATAGGAATACTATTCATCAATTAAGTATTGCAGGGAATAAGCTAGTGGGATGCTATCCATGCGGACATTGTTCCTTCTGCCAACATCTTTGTAAAACCAAACAATTCTCTAGTTACAACACCAGCCAGGTCTATGACATCAACTTCTATGCCAGCTGCGGATCCGATTGGGTATTTTACTTAGCTGGTTGCCACTGCTGCTCATTTTATGTAGGACAAACATCTAGACCCCTTCATCTTAGAATATCTGAAATTCTAAGTGACATCTGAAACAAACGCATCACCAATGCATTATATAGACATTGTCAGTCACACCATTCTGCAAAGTTTACTTTTACAATTATTGATAGGATATTAAATGACAAAAGATGCAAATGGGGCTGGCATTCTATGCTTAACCAGATAGAAAAGAAGTGGATTGTGAAATTAAAAGCATTGTTCACATCTGGTCTTAATAATAAATTTTAAATTATAGAGGAAATGACATCACAGGAGTTTTGATTGATAGTAGTATATATCTGACTTCCTTTGTATTATGTATTTCACTGATGAAGGCTGTGTGCCGAAACCGGTTTGACGTATTTATGATGGCACAATAAAAGAGAATGATACTGGATGCTACCTGTTTGTGCTGGCCTTTTTCCTTCAAAAGCTACATATCCAATGGGTATTAATCAGTGAAATGGCACTCCACCCTCTCTCCATATCTCCCACTCACCACTGGTTTACCACAAGGCTCTATCTTTGGTCCCCTCCTCTTTAACATTCTCACCAAAACCCTCCACACATCCATGCAACAGGCCTCCCTAATACAGTATGCAGATGACTCCACAATCATTTGCACATCTGACAATGTGGCACACCTCCAAAAAATGATTAGGAAGTTTTAACAGTAACTGAAACATGATGATTTGTAACTCACAACTCATGCTCAACCCTAAAAAAAAAAATACTTTTTTCCCCAAATCCCTCTCACATGAGAAAAACAATCTTTAAAGTCCTCTCTCTTGAAAATAAAACCATTGAAGTCACTTCTCATAGCAAATTATTAGGAATGATAGTGGATGATAATCTTAAATTTGACTTGTATATACAGAATTACATAAGAAAAAAAATCATCAAAAAGTAGGGATGCTTTATAGAGCTGAAAATGTTCTCACTGACACAAGTAAAGTTACATTTGCCACTACATATCTCCTTCCCACACTTCTTTATTGTGCTCCCATCCTTACTTGCCTTCAGGCATCACAAAAATCAAAACTTGAATAATGCTATAACAACGTTGCTAAATTTGCAGCAAATACCGCTTTCAGAACCCACCACTATATAGCACTAAAAAGCCTAAATTGGTTATAACTATCCTATCAACAAACATATACATTATCAGAATTTTTAACCTGTTTTGCCTAATAAATTCACTTGGACTGGCAGCAAGTCAATTTTACATTTTAGCTATTTTGCATTTTTTTATCTTACTTTTTAGTTCTTACTACTACAGTTTCCTTTTTACATATGTCCTATTAAAAATGTACTTATTCAAGCTAAGCCATAATATTTCTGTGAGCCTAGGCTTTTAGTCTGTTAATCTCATGTTACATTTTATCAGTTGTAATTTGAAATTTTGTAGGAATATTGATTTTTAGGTACCTAACCGCTTTTTATAACTTGCGTTCCCAACTTCTGTTCTGTGCAACTACTGCTTGGGCATCTGTCTCTTCACTTTCATGTTTAAGTATCTCCATCTTATTCTCTACTACACCTTTCTTTTTTTTCTGTTTGTTTTTCTTTTGTTTTTCATTTCCTTTCTTAAATTCCTGTATCTAGTCCACTGGCTGTTTGTTTATTTTTATGATTATAATGTTTGTTTCCCTTTGCTATTGTTCTTATGAGTTCTTTTTACAGCCCACCTTTTTGTTTTAGTTTTTATTTTTTTGTTTTCAAATGGTTTTGCTTATTCCTTTGTTTGCTAGGGATTCCCTTGATTCAGTACTTGGCTGTTCAATACCAGTTACTAATATGTTATCTTTCTGCAGTACAGTGAGATTTGTTTTAATGCTGTTCCATCTGCATACTTCTCTGATCTTGATGACGTTTGATATTATTTGCATTTATTTGGATCTGTATCCTTTACATGTACCAGGAGATAATTTTCTAACCGGTTAATGATCAATGCACAAAAAAAAAAAAAAAGTTTTTGTGGCCATATTCCTAGTATTGCTTCTCTTACTTTTTTGTCTGTTTTTTTTCTGTTGTGTAGCTTTTTCTGCCTGTGTATTTACTTTTTCACTTGTTTCCATTTTTTCTGTGTCTCCCTGGACTAACCTATATCATTTTTTGCTCACTATGATTGACCAAGACATTAGTTTGTCCCATATATGTGAGAAATGCACTCAACTGACTCTATACCCATTTCACTGCCATTGACAACTACTGTTTTCCAGCTAAGTATGCAGTTCTATATTTTATATTTTATTCAAGCATAGACACAGATGGCATGAACAAACCCCCCAGATGGGCCATTACATTATACTTCCCATAATGGGGTGAAATACTAAAAGGAGTATTGTCCCACTTTTCTTTATATAGTACCATGGTTCCCTTTTTTTTCAACTTGGGCAGGTGACTGAGACCTATATTCTTCAGACATCTTAGGCATTTTACTCTAATGTAAGATAAGACCAAAACAAGCCTAGTATCAGTGCACATCTGACATTGCCAACATTCTGGCAGACAGGTTCAGTGCAAATTTCTCCTCCCCCTGCCCCCCAAAAGGAAAAATAACTATCCCAGCAGAGTGTAGCCTCCCTAACATCTCAGATGCCCAGGTGAGAGCCGCCCTCTCTAAAGCTAAAAACACAGCATCAATGGGACTGGATGGTGTCCCGGGCTGTGTGCTACATGAACTCCAAGAGGAACTAAACCCACACATAAGGCTGCTGTTTAATCTTAGCCTTACCACAGGATTCGTACCCAAAGAGTGGCGTACGGCAACAGTGGTCCCACTTCACAAAGGCGGTGCTTCTACGGACCCTGGAAATTACCGCCCCATAAGCCTGACGAGCCTGGTCTGCAAAGCTCTGGAGAGGATCATTATGGAACTCATAAACAAAGACATTGGGGACCTACAGACATTGGATCCTACCCAATTTGGCTTTGTCAAGGGCAGATCCTGCCTTCTGAACTTGGTCGACTTTTTTGAAACAGTCACTAAGGCCATTGATGAGGGTAAGGCAGTTCACACAGCCTACCTTGACCTTGCAAAGCCTTTGACACAATACCCCACTCGGGCATCATAGACAAACTCACCAGCTTAAATGTAAACCCATATGTCACAAGATGGGTTGCAAACTGGCTCAAGGACAGAACCCACAGGGTCAGAGTTGCTGGAGCTATGTCAGACTCTAAGCCAGTCACAAGCGGTGTCCCACAGGGCTCAGTCCTGGGACCCCTGTTGTTTGGCATTTATTTTTCCGAGGTACAGGCAAACATAGGAGGATTGTGGCTGACAAAGTTCGCAGATGACTGCAAACTGGGCGCCATAATTGATACTCCAGCGGACACAAACATCCTTCAGAGAGGCCTCATAGAAACGGATAATTGGTGTCAAAGTCATGGCCTTAAGCTAAATGCCAAAAAGTGTATAGTCATACCCTTTGGGAAAAACAAGGTACCGACAAATTACCACATAGGCGGTAATCCATTAAGTACGGAAGAGGTAATCAGGGACCTAGGGACCCAGGTTGACAGTAACCTCTCATTTGACATTCACATAGCCAAAGTGGTTAGGAAGACCTTCTATATTGCCCACCTTATCATGAAGGGTTTCACATCTAGATCAAGAGAGGTCATTGTGCCCCTGTACTCTTCTCTTATCAGGCCAATGATTGAGTACAATGCCCCATTTGGGATGTATCTCACCCGACACCTGCAGCAGTTGGAAAGACCCCAAAAGTTCCTCACCAAGAGGATAAAGGGTCTTAAACATATGTCATATGCTGCCCGACTGAAAAAACTCCAGCTCTATTCAGTCGCATACCGCCTACTCAGAGGTGATCTGTGCCTGACGTACAAGGCCATGTCCAATCCTGAATTAATGGACATGCTCCACCTCAGAAAATCCAAATCCATCAGAGCCACGAGAACAAGTGACTTAAACCTCAACACAGAAATAAATAGAACGTGCTGGAGGGACAGATTCATAACCCAGAGGCTCCCTACACTCTGGAACAGAATCCCAGTCCATGTTAGGCAGAGCCCCTCACTGACTCTATTCAAGAGAAATCTCGACGAGTGGATGGGAGATCGTAGGTTTACCCCGGGGGTCATCTCTTTGTCACTACTAGACAGAGGAATAGTAAACTAAACCCTAAAAGGGCGTAGTATTCTCATCCTAAGGGGTGGTGTAGGCCACATACACTCTGGCTAGGCTTATAAATGCCCTAGGGCAGATAGCCTAGTACGAACCTATGAACCTATGAACCTATATAGTATTGACCTCATTTTTATTAAACTGACCTGGCTTGATGACAGTTTTGGCCTTTAACAGACAGCTGATTTTCCACCAGGGGTTTCTGTGATCTAGTGCCCTAGATAGGGTCAGGCTGGCAGTGAGCTACTGTCAGAATGACTGACTCCTACGGACATCTCCTAGGTGAAGGAAACAAACTTTAGGTTTCTCATCATCTACCTGGCTGCATGATGATTTTCTTACAAGATTTTGCTGACTTTACCTCACCAGGGTTTGATGGCACCTCAGTTTTCAGTAGAAAAATTGTTTCTATCAGATCTGCTGTTTCACCTTCATACTCTATATGTGCCACTGTGGTCACTGACATTTTTTTTGGTTATATTTTACATCTTGGACAATGTTTATTGTTCCCATGCATGACTAGCTGTTAACTGAGATCTCAGATATGTGCTCCATGGCATGCAGTTTGCATTCATGCCCCCTCAAGGCTGGTTAAGGTCAGCCTGTACATGCCAGACTCAATTATTAATCAAATACTGGTATCCTCCTGGAAGACTGAGGTTTATTCATTAGCATTCAAATTAAACCTTGGCACTCCAAGCTTCAAGGAATCATTCTTTGGTCCTAATACTCTTGATAACTTCTGCCTTATGTCTAACCTTCCTTACCTTAAAAAGGTTATTGAGAAAGCTGTCTACATGCAGACAGCTAGAAACTCATTTTACAGTTAATGTGCTTATGGAACTTTAATGGTCTGTGTTTAGCTGTCAGCATAGCATTATTATTGTTTCTATCTGACCATGGCATTGTAATCAAATAATTGAAACTGATTGTGGTCTTCAGCTGGTTTATTTCCTATCCCTGTATCTATACTAATAGAGTAATTTTACACAGGAATTCCACTGTTCTTTTCCTCACGGATTGAGGTACACTACAAGGCTTGACTCTGGGACCCTTACCATTTTCAGTGATTATACTTCTGTTGTGAGATCTAATTAGAAGAGATGGAATTCAGCTTTACCTCTCCTTCTACCAGGACAGCATTCAAAGGAGTATTCATAGGTTCATAGGTAGGTACTAGGCTATCTGCCCGAAGGCATTTATAAGCCGAGCCGGAATGTGTTGGCTTTTGCTGCCCCCTTAGATTAGTTCCCTGTGCCTCTCTCCAGCAGAACCATTGAAGTGATCCCCGGGGTAAACTTTCTGTTTCTCATCCACTCGTCAAGGTTTCTCTTGAAGAAGGTTAGCGAGGAGCTCTTCCTAATGTAGATTGGAATCTTGTGCCAGAGCATGGGAAGTCTCTGGGGACAGGAATCTATCCCTTCAGCACATCCTATTTATTGTTGTGGTGAGGTTTAGATCCCTAGAGCGTGTGGCTCGAGGGGATATGGTTATCTTTAGGTGAAGCATGTCCATCACTTCTGGGTTGGGCATGGCCTTGTATGGCAGGCAGAGATCACCTCTGAGTAGGCGGTATGCAACCTAGTGCAGCTGGAGTTTCTTTAGTCGAGCTGCATAGGGCATCTGTTTGTGGACAGTGATCCGCTTGGTGAGGTACTTCTGTGGGCTTTCCAGCTGTTGCAGGTGTCTTGTGAGGTACATCCCAAATGGGCGTTGTACTCTATGATGGGTCTGATGAGTGATGTGTAGAGAGGGCACAATGACCTCTTTTGATCTGGATGCAAACCGTTTTGTGATTAGGTGGGCCACATAGAAGGATTTTTCTAACCACTTTGGCAATATGATTATCAAAGGAGGGGTTACTATCTACCTGGGTCCCCAGATCCTTTATTACATCTTCCATATTTAGGGGGCTACCACCTATGTGGTAGTTTGTGGGTACTTTGTTTTTTCCAAAGGGGATGACTATACACTTTTTGGCATTTAGCTTGAGGCCATGGTTTGGACACCACGCATCTGTCTCAGTGAGACCCTTTTGGAGGATGTCTGTGTCAGCCGGAGTGTCAATTATAGCCCCTAGTTTTCAGTCATCTACGAATTAGGTCAGCCATAGTCCTCCTGTGTTTGCCTGTACCTCTGAGAAGTATATGCCAAACAGGAGGTGTCCTAGGACTGAGCCCTGGGGAATGCCACTTGTAACTGGTTTAGAATCAGACCTAGCTCCTGCAACTCTTACCGTGTGTGTTCCCTCTCTAATGACTTAGGAGTTATCTATAATTGAGTAATATGTAATAGGTTGAAGATCAATACCCCCACAATTGAGGCTGTGATGGGTCATAGAATCTTTAGAGATTCCTCTGCTATTCCTTTTCATCCTTACATCGTATATGTGGGTTGTAACTTTGAGTTTGTTTCTACGATGCCTAACTTGGTAACCATTTGAAGTGTCAACACCCACTGAAGGGAGTCTCAAAACACTGAAACTGAATGGCTGAATAACGGACGTATATATACTAAATCTGAGATGGTCGTTTCTTGGAATATTTCATTTTCTCCATGGTGTGGCAATCTTGGAGTTAGTATATATAAGTTTGGGGTTGTAGGGGAGCTTGCCCTCTGCAAAAAAGAAATTTAAAGGAGAAGAGCGATGTTCAAGATTCTTACTTTCCCATAAGTTTTATTTTTTTCTGTGTCAGCAGTCAGAATTTCAAATGTCGACACTTTAGTAGGGAACCACCTAAGTTAGGTGTGATACTAGATAATCAGCTGACATTTAAGGACCAACCTTTGGTTGTAGTTAAATGTTCATATTATTATTTAAAAAATGCTCTAGGATCAAAGATTTTATTCCTCAACCTGATCTTTTCGTTGTAGTTCATGCCCTTGTTTCCTCTCACCTCGATTACTGTATCCTCTGTATCTGGGATTTCCTAAATATGAAAAACACTGGTTTCAGCTAGTGCAAAACTCCATAACTTGGTTACTTACTGCTGCTTTTTATTGACATCATATTCTTTGGAGCTTTCATTGGCTTTAGGTCCATTTTTGCCTCTTGTTTAAAATCTTGAGGTTAGCTTACCTGCCTTTAGAGAACTTGGGCCACTCTGCCTGAGGGAGCTTATAGTGCTATGTTGCTACCTACTGCTTGACACTCAACTCCCTGGGACTGCTGTTGATTTAATGTGGTGCCTTAAAACTTCTGGCTTTTGCTCCATTGCCTATCAGGATCCACACCCGTGGAATCTACTTCCTTGATTGTTGAGAAGAGATCCTCACTGCCTTGCTTCTACAGATTTCTGACTACTTTTCTGTATTTTTAACCCAATGTATATTTTATTGACTATATCATATTCAACATCACATATAAACAATGCAACATTTCATAAACAGAACAGTCTTCATTGAAAGAGATACTATAAAGCATTATAAAACTAGCAAACTAGACTCCTGTTATAATAAAATCACCAGGTAAGGCAAACTCAGCTTTTAAGTCTCACCACTGTTCTGCACTCAAACAACTCAACTGGCTAGAGCTCCCACGACTCTTACTCTTTAACCAACTTACCATGGCCCAGAAAATCTTCTATCAACCTAAGAAAACACTGGCCCTGTAAGACTTACTTCAGCCATACTCCAGTACCAGAACACTACTCTCTAGGAACAAACCCGTTATAAAAATAACTGCAACCAACAATCTTGCTGGAGAAGCTCTCTACTCAATCTACATAGCCAAAATCTGGAATCCACTACTTGCAAACATAACATCTTCCACAGCCTTAACTCAATTTAAAAAATGCAAAAAATTCACTTATACAATAAGTGGCAATGCTCATATACTGCTCCCGATTAAACTGCCTCTGTCAGCTAATGTGATTTACTTCTTCTAAGCCAATACTTCTTTAAGCTCTGAGAAATAGGTGGTACATTTGTGCTCAGAAAAACCCCTGTATATTTATTTTAACTAATTCTGTATAGTAACTAATGTTTGTAATACTGTATAGTAACTAATGTTTGTAATGAATCTGCTTTTGCTATTTATGTTCACATATAGAAAACTCAGTGCAATTTTTAATATTCTCAGAGTTTATTATCTTGTATGCTTTCTGGACTCAAAATTGCTCAACTTATATGTAGTATGTGGAGCTTTCCTCCCTGGGCCTCTGCTGAAAAAGGACATGTCCAGTTGGACTTTCCCAGTAATCTAATGTAAAATAAAATAAAATAAAACAAATAAAATAAATTACAAACATGAACAAAAACAGTCCTGGAATCATATAAGAAATAGTAAATCAAAGAAAGATGAATAAATGCCCCCCCCCCCCCCATATATACATACATTAGTGTAAAGGTTACCCCATCAGTACTTATTCACTCATTATCTGAGTGATTTATCTACCACTGTTGGTCCCCCCATCTTTGCTCTTCATCTTGTACCAATTTGTCGACAAGTATTAACATGTCTCTTATGGCTAGGCTTTGCACAGACTTCTACTTTTCTACTTTCTTGTTATAACTTTTTCCCTAATAAATAAATGATCCATGCCAATTCTAGAATATGGCTAGCATTAATCTCTTCATCCTAGTCAAGAAAGAGGAGCAAATGTTAATTTAGTTGAACTTGGCCTTTGGTGACCACCTCAATTAAAATGTCCAGGTCCCACTTAAAAATCAATAGATGTTGATATCCCCCCCAAATATCTCTCCAGTCTGCCTTTTGCTCTGACCTGCACCTCTAGCAGCTCCTATCTGCCTGTGTGTGAACCCTCCCCAGTTTATGCAGGGTTTAAAAATACTTGTGCAGGCACTTCCATGCAAAAATAAGAAGTTTGCTAGACTTTATGGCTTTTCCTGGCAAACTACAAATTTCAGCTGACTGCACTTCACTAATCCTCAGTCTTAGATACCTCTCCCAATTGGTTCTCATTTAGGTACCTATTTTCCCTTCATCAGATTGCAGAATTTTATAGAGTTCTGAAATCAAGTGCCTTCCCACCCTAGGTGTCCCTGACAGGCACTGTCCATTTTTCCATAGGCGTTTAACATCCCTTCTGGTGAGCCATTGTGGCCTTTAGGACCCCAGAGTCCAAATGGAGTCTATCAGGTAGGAAAAATATCTCCTGTTCTTCCTCCCAGTGAAGCACTTTATTACCTACTATGAACTGATGCCAATATTTAAGATTATTCTGGTGCGGACCCCATCTGTATGCCGGAGATGGAAGCCTCCTAGACTTCTGGGTTGTACATATGGAAAGAATTTTGCCTCTTCCGTCCTTTATATCCTTAGATAGGAAAACTTTACTCAGGGTATGACTTAATGTAGCCAGCATCAGTTGCTCTGTCACAGGCATCTCTGCCCCCAGGAGAACTCCAGGAAGTCTTGTCCTTGCAGCCCAGGGTACTTGATCCATATCATATGCTTCCATACTGCATGGCTCTCCTCTGCATGACACTGACATAAAAGCCCAAATGTACTGCTGTGAGGTACTTGGGAATATTTTACACTCCAGGCCCTCCTCTCTGCATTTTCGGGAGAAGTAGTTTATCCCAGCTAATTCTGAGTTTTACCCAATCATATAAATTCTCTCACCATGTCAGCTACTTTAGCTTCCAATCCCTTAGGTGTTGGGGTCCAGAAAGTATAACATATGGAGCAGCATACACCATTGCAGGACCTGGACCCACTGCTACAAGTCCAATCCCAACAACTTCCATCTCTGCAGATTCCGATGGATCTTTTCTAGTCGATGATCATATGATTTACTCTGAGAACTCTCAAAACCAGGTTTCAGGCCTACCCCCTAAATACTGAATCACTTACCTACCCTACTATCTTTAAACTGTTAACTCTAGAGCCATGGGCTCAAGCTCAATGCCAAGAAATGTATTGTTATCCCCTTTGGGAAAAAACTTGTATCCATGAATTACCATATAGGTGGCAGTACACTAAACACAGAAAGTGTGATAAGAGACTTAGGGACACAGGTGGACAGTGGTCTCACCTTCGATAACCACATCGCCACAACTGTCAGGAAATCCTTCTATGTGGCACACCTCATCATGAAGGGCTTTTCATCCAGAAAAAAGGAGGTCATTGTCCCACTGTACTCATCCCTCATTAGACCCATTATAGAATACAACGCCCCATTTGGTATGTACCTCTCAAGACATCTGCAACAACTGGAAAGGCCTCAGAAATACCTCACTAAAAAAATCACAGGCCTAAAGCAGATGCCCTCGCTGACCGCCTTAAAAACTCCAGCTATACTCTGTCGCATATCGTCTACTCAGAGGCGATCTCTGCTTAACATACAAGGCCATGTCAAACCCAGAGCTGTTGGACATGCTACACTTAAAGAAATCCCAATCCCTCAGAGCTACACGCTCCAGGGATCTAAACCTTGCCATCACAATAAACAAAACATGCTGGAGGGATAGGTTCCTGACCCAGAGACTCCCCAGACTCTGGAATAGATTGCCCATACATGTCAAGCAGAGTGCCTCTTTGGACCTCTTCAAGAGGAACCTTGACGATTGGATGGGAGAAAGGAAATTCACCCCAGGGATCACGTCAGTCGCCCTGCTATACAGGGGTCCAGGAAAGTAAATAATGTGGGAAGAAATAGCCAGGGAATTGTTATGGCTAGGCTTGTATAGGCCCTAGGGCTGATAGCCTAGTACCAACCTATGAACCTATGAACCTATATCTAGAAAAGGAGCCAAATCTAGTAAATATATCAAAAAGTAAATTAATGTCTCTCTTGGGCTGAGCTGGGGTCAAGATTATGTCATTAAAGAAAAGGGCTATTTTCTGGTATAGAAGGGCCCATTTATATCCCTCGTGTTAAGTTCCTGAAAGCAACAGCCAAGGGCTCGAGATAAAGGTCAAACTGTAGTGGGGGAAGAGGGCAGCTCTGTCTAGTACCTCTTATAATTTGTATTCACCCAAACAAAGTCACAGACACTTTAACTCTAACCTGAATTCCTCTGCAGGTTTCTTCCAACAGCTGAACCAGATCATAGAGGCATCCCATTTTTACTAGGAACCAAAAGAAGTATAGTCATTCTACCAGGTTGAAAGCTTTCTCTGCATCTAGGGAGACCAGTGGTAGATTTCCACCTACAGACTGGGAATCCTGAATAATCAGTAAAACCCTCAAAATGCTATCAAACATCCATTGACCTTCCACAAATCCACACTGATCTGATAGCTTTTCTTTTTTGAGCTGGAATTTGATGGTAAGGAAGCTGTCAGTACCAGAGTTCCTTTTAAAAGCCTAGGATGTTAAGTTGCCGAATCTCAACTTCGTTCTTGCTGGATGGCTCCGACTCGGCCACTTACTATAGCTCAAGAGCTCTTTACTGCCTCGAGGCTACCCCTTATCCCAGAATGCCCAGCGTCAGCTACCCAGATCTCATTTGCCGCTTTAGCTGCAAGGTTGCGATCAATACTGGCTCAGGCTTAGTATAACTTTTTTCTCTATTAAATTCAAATAATTTGCTTAAAATTTGATATATATTTTCTCTCTTATAGTAGTTTGTAAGTTTCTTTTATTGTAAACCCCTTATCTCATCCTTGTGGTGTTTTTTCTGTTGTGTTAGCCATCGCCTCTTAGTCGCTAGGCCTTCTGTTATTCCCTGAACTCGTTTAACTTAGAGAGTCCCCCCCTCCCCCAAGGACAGACATTTAACTTAGAGGCTCTCCTTTAAGGTCTTTATTAATTTTTAGTTTACTATTGTAGTTTGTCTTTTTGGTAAAATGTCTAAGGAAGTTAAAACCTCTGGTTTTAAAAAGTGTGACTCATGCTGTCAGAAGATGTCTCTGACAGATGGGCACACTAGTTGTGTTTACTTCTTGGGGGCTCTGCACCTGCAGGACTCTTGTTCTATTTGTTATGCCTTTAGTCCAAGGGTCCTGCAGGAGTGGAAAAACAAGATTATCCTCCGTGGATTGTTAAAACAGGATTCTCCGGCTAAAGCATCTCAGCCAATGAAACCTTTGAAACCAGTCAAGTCGTCAGCTCCATGTTCGGAACCGACCTGTGTGCTTGACAAACCAAGTGTGTCGGTGCCATCTGGCACCAACAAGACTACTCCTCCGTCGGCTCCAACTGTTACTTCGGAGCCATCTCAGAGCCACAAACAAGCTAGGTCTCCTTCATTGGAGCTGATTCGCTCAGTGACACAATCATCCTTACTCCAAAGCAATACCAGTCATTGCTCATCTTCCCACGCCTCTCGATCCTCGAGGTTATCGGATCAGGATGTGGAGAGAGTAGTCAGTAGGTTGCTGAAGTCACAGGCTCTTGCTAAAATGCTTTCGAGCCCACCTCAACAGGCTTCGGCTCCATCTGCTTCAATTTCGATTCCTCCTCTGACTATGCTTAGTTCAGAGCCGGAGTCCATGGACATTCTGATAGTGGTTCCTTCTGCTCCGATGACATCCTCTTCATCTGTGATGTTGGCTCCAATTACCTCAGTTCTTCCTCCCATCGAGGTATCTATGCGCTGAAGCGCTCTAGTTGGTTCCGAGGGGGGGAAGTGGCATCGGACCCTTGTCCCACCCCGCTCTCCCTCTCGGAGTGTCAGCTCAGTTGAGCTCGGCACTCACATCGGCCTTGGAGCCATCACCCTTACTCCAAAGCAATACCAGTCATTGCTCATCTTCCCACACCTCTTGATCCTCGAGGTTATCGGATCAGGATGTGGAGAGAGTAGTCAGTAGGTTGCTGAAGTCACAGGCTCTTGCTAAAATGCTTTCAAGCCTGCCTCGACAGGCTTCGGCTCCATCTTCTTCGATTTCGATTCCTCCTCTGACTATGCTTAGTTCAGAGCCAGAGTCCATGGACATTCTGATAGTGGTTCCTTCTGCTCCGATGACATCCTCTTCATCTGTGTTGTTGGCTCCAATTACCTCAGTTCTTCCACCCATCGAGGTATCTATGCGCTGAAGCTCTCTAGTTGGCTCCGAGGAGGGGAAGTGGCATCGGACCCTTGTCCCACCCTGCTCTCCCTCTCGGAGTGTCTGCTCAGTTGAGCTCGGCACTCACATTGGCCTTGGAGCCATCACCCTCGGTGCAGAGTGGGATTCCTGTCTCTTCGGAGCTGGAGCCCTCCATGTGTCGAGACCGTGATGCCTTTGAGGTCATGCAGAGAGTGCTGTCCCCACAGACGGCTGCACTATCTGTTCCATTGGCTCTGTCCCCCTCGGTGCATGTGACAACCTCTGCTCCTCCTTCAGCCCCAAAGTGTGGGGAACCTATGCCCCAGAACACCCCATTGGGTAAACCCTCTTCTTCTGAAACCTCCTCAGAGCATTCTGAGCAGGTTTTCTGGAAAAAAAAGTGCAAGAGGAAACACCAAGACTCCCCTAAGTCTGTCACCTCAGATACAGACCTGGATGAATCGTAGGGGTCCCTAAGGTTCCCCTCTGAAGATGTTTCCTTTTCAGACATCCTTGAGATTCTCAGGCAGAGGCATAGCTGGACTTCCCTAGCCCCCTCTGAGGACAAGTCTGTATACCTGGACACATTTGGTTCCTGACCTTTCACTTCTTGGGTGTCTCCGTCTTTGATCCACTCATGTCTGTAGTGTCTTTAAAGGCTTGGTCAGCTCCAGATTCCATGGAACCTGTCCTGAGGAGACCCAATCATCATTATCACAGCTCCCCAAGACAAACAATTCTTGACTAAAGGTGTCCCAGTTGATGCCATGGTTGAAGCAGCAGTCACAAAGAGAGAGTTAGATGAAACCTCCTCATCTGTCCATCCACTAAATAAAGACTCTTGTATGATGGACAGTTATGGGAAGTGAATGTTTTCATCAGCAATCTTATCCCTTAAGACCCTGAACTATATTTCCCATTTTACTAGGCTTTAGAGAGATCTCCTAAAAGAGCTTGGAGATACCCCTACAAGATCCCACAACTGAGGGAGCTTCAGCCAAGGTAGCTACCCAGCTGGCGACTCTTAATTCAATAGTCAACTCCTCCATGAGGCTTATTTCATATGCAACCGATGGAGCGAATAGAGCTGCAGGAACAGG
Source organism: Protopterus annectens (assembly GCF_019279795.1). Lineage (NCBI taxonomy): Eukaryota > Metazoa > Chordata > Ceratodontiformes > Protopteridae > Protopterus > Protopterus annectens. The sequence continues at coordinate 307,674,401 of NC_056742.1, read as the reverse complement.
AGTGGCTCTTAGGAGACATTCTTGGCTGCAGCTGTGTCAGTTTGCGGAACCTTTCAGAGCATCCTTCACCAATACCTCTTTTGATGGTTACTCTGTCTTTGGGCCTCAGGTGAAAGACACGCTTACCAGGTGCCAGCAGGAAGGCAAGACGCTCTCTAATGTTGGAATCCATTTTTCCACTCCTACCAGACCATACCCAAAGGGTCAGAAGGGTGGAAAGATGTGGTTTCAAAAATCCCAGGGACCCTTGCCTGATTCACGTGATGAATTTTCTCCCAGGAGCAGAGGGGAAAATAATAATGGCAGACGCCGCCCTTGTGGCAGAGGGGGTCCTCAAAATCAGGGTGACAGAGATACGTTCTCTTCCAAACCCTATCAACATCCCTGAAGGGATGCCCGACTGCTCAAGTCAGGAGGCAGTCAGGGGAAGGCTTGCATTGTACCCAATCGCCTGGCAAAATATTACAAAAGACAAATGGGTACTAGCCATTATATCCAGTGGTTACAAGATTCCCTTTCCTCAACACCCTTTTGTTTAAAAAAAATCCATCCCAGATGTTCCACCCAGTCTAAGGGATCAGGCAGTCACAGAAGTTTCAAAACTGCTAGAAAAAAGAGCCATCCAGGAAGTCCCCGCAGACCAAGTAGTATCCAGAACTTACTCAAGATTCTTTTTAGTGCCCAAAAAGACAGGGGACTGGAGACCAATTCTGGATCTCAGCAGGTTAAACAAATCTGTACAAAAAGAAAAGTTCCGGATGGTAACACTGCAGTCCATTCTCCCCTTTCTGGGTCAGGACAATTGGATGTGCTCCATAGATCTTCAGGACGTGTACTATCATATAAAAATGGACAGACGGTCCAGGAGATTTCTACACTTCTGGCTAGGGGCCAGTCATTTCCAATTCAGAGCTCTGCCCTTTGGTCCTCACCACAGCCCCAGGGTGTTCACCAAATGTATGGCAGTAGTCAAGGCTTACCTGAGACGTCTAGGATTTCAGGTGTTTCCTTATTTGGATGACTGGCTCCTCACTGCTACCACCAGGCAACAACTTATAGAGGCACAAGTTTACAGCATCACATCATGTGCTCAACTAGGCATCACAATAAACTTCAAAAAATTTGCCTTGTTGCCCTGTCAATCTATTACATACATAGGAGCAGAGCTAAACAAAAGAAAAATGATTGTAAAATTGCCTCAGGAAAGAGTTTCCATTATTCGAAAACAGGTGTCACTTCTCCTGAGGAGCAAAAGAATTCAAGTCAGATATGTTCTTTAAGCTCTAGGGTCCATGGCAGCAGCCATTCTTCTAGTTCCCTTAGCACGCTTTCATATGAGAATCCTTCAGTGGCTTCTTTTCACACAATGGTCTTTTCACACAATGGTCCTTCCAGAAATTACCCATGTCTCACGTGATGCTAATTACAGAATCTTGCAAAAGACACCTTTCCTGGTGGATGGTCTCCCCACTATTTACTCAGGGCAGACCTTTCATGGAACCCCATCTGGTCACCACAGTGACCACGGACGCTTCCCTGATACGGTGAGGGGGGCATTATCTAGGGAAGACAGTCCAAGGCACTTGGCAACCTCACGAGTACCACTTGCACATCAGTGTTCTGGAGATGAAAGCAGTGCTCCTAGCACTGCAAGCTCTTCAAGACTCTCTCCCTGCCAGGACTATTGCAATACAGGCGGACAATATGTCAGTGGTTTGGTACATCAACAAACAGGATTGAACCAGGTCTTACCCCTTGTGCCGAGAGGCCCTCAGACTGTGGCAATGGGTGATTTCCTCCCAACGTTTTCTGACAGCAATGCATATCCCTGGGACATCCAACGTAATAGCGGACAGGCTCAGCAAGGCTATCCTCATGCCTCACTAGTGGTCTCTGAAACAGGAAATTGTGGATCTTATTTTCTGCAAATGGGGCCAGCCTTGCTGAAATCTCTTTGCCTCTCCCCTCAGCAACAAATGCAGCAGCTACTTCTCCCTTGTTCCTCCTCCAGGTCAGACACCCAGGGATGCTCTAGCCCAGGATTGGCCTCAGGGGCTTTTTTATGCATTTCCCCCTTCCCCTAATTCTAAAAGTCATTCAGAAAGCAAAATCGTTGGGTTGCAAAATTATCCTCATTGCCCCCTATTAGCCTCGACAAATTTGGTTTTCATTCCCTCACCCTCACCTTCTAGCCCAGCCGTGGATTCTGGACCCAGTACCGGACCTCTTGATTCATCAGTCTGGCAGGCTACACCAATCTCTCCAATCTCTCAAGCTCACAGCTTGGTTACTCCACTTCCAATCCTAGCCAGGCTCCCCAATATTTCCCCAGCAGTGCGTGATATTATTGTTTCCTCCCATAAGACAAATACAAGGAAAGTCTATGATAGCAAATGGAAAAGATTCTCTTACTGGGCAGAATCCAGGAATTTAGATCCTTTTACAGCTCCTGTACACGAGATTTTGGATTTCTTAGCAGAACTGTTTCATTCTGGTGCAGCGGCTGCTACCATCAGAGTACAACTAGCTGCCATTTCAGATTTTCATGTTGGAGTTTCTAACTCCAGCATAATGTCTCACAAACTCTGTAAGGCCTTCATGAGAGGTACATCTCTACTTAGACCCCCAGTGAAAGAACCCCTTCCACCTTGGGATCTCAATTTGGTTCTGGCCTCCTTGATACTGCCACCCTTTGAACCAGCAACATCATGTTCCTTGAAATTTCTCTCTTGGAAAACTCTCTTCCTAGTTGCTATTACTTCTACCAGACGTGTTTCAGAACTTCATGCACTGTGTGTTCACCCTCCATACCTAGTTTTTCACAAAGACAGAGTTTCTCAGAGAACCAACCCATCTTTTCTACCTAAAGTTTGTTCAGAACACAATTTGAATCAATCCATTGAACTTCCTATCTTTTCCCTAATCATTCCAACAAGGCAGAATACAGATTACACCAATTAGATGTGCATAGACAACTGCGTTTCTATCTCCATAGAATTAAAGAGATGAGAAAATCAGATCAGTTGTTCCTTTCATTTGCTAACAACAAACAAGGCCTTCCAGTTTCTAAAGTAACATTGTCAAAATGGTTATCAGACACCATAGCCCATACTTACCATTTGCGATAAAAAGATCTTCCAGCAAAACCCAAAGGTCATTCAGCCAGGTCAGTAGCTACTTTGGTAGCATTTCAATCTAGAATGCCCATAGATTCAATTTGTGCAGCAGCTACTTGGGCAGATCCGTATACATTCATTTCTCATTACAAAGTAGATGTGTTCTCCCGGGGCAGGGCTTCCTTTGGTTCCACGATTCTGAAGAGTCTGTTCCAATGAGCCACCCAGGATTGAGGTGCTAGGAATGCTGTCCCATCCAGCAAGAATGAAGTTGAGATTGGACAACTTAACGTAAAGAAGTTATGTACCTACCATAACATTCCATATTAGTTGTCCTTCATCTCGCCTTCCTTCTTGCGTCCTTCCCTCCTTCCCCCTTCCTCGAGGATTGAGAGGAGTTTCTCAATGGTTTCACTGGCTAGTTTGTTTTGTTATTAGTTGCTTCCCAAGCAAACCATGACAATTAACTGTATATCCAGGTTTATTAATGGATTATCGTCTATAATTATGTCTAGTGTGAGCTATCTGAAACGAGAGCTGGGTAGCTGACGCTGAGTATTCTGGGATAAGGGGTAGCCTCGAGCCAGTAAAGAGCTCTTGAGCTATAGTAAGTGGCCGAGTTGGTGCCGAGGATTGGCTTCGAACCCATCCAGCAAGAAGGAAGGCGAGATGAAGGACAACTAACATGGAATGTTATGGTAGGTACATAACTTCTTCTTCCTGATATTTCCATTTACTGTTAACATGTATTTTTACAGTAATTTATGTTGCACTTGATTTTTGATTCTTGTGTTTTATTATTTGATGTTTTACATATATGTTGCCTACCTATTTGTTTTATTCTATGTTTTATGTTTTTAGATCGAATTTTCATTAAAAGAGCTTTGTGCTAAAGTAAGTAAAGAAAGTATGAATGTGTAGTTACAGTTGCAGTCACCTGAGAGTGATGTGCAGTCAGTTAAATTAAGTATTCCTGTACAGGAGCAGCCAATGATACACAGATTCAGAGATAACTACTCACCTGTTCATGAAGCAGTCAGTTCTAACATTCACATGTACACAGATTCAGAGATAACCACTCACCTGTTCATGAAGCAGTCAGTTCTAACATTCACATGATATACAGATTCAGAGATAACCACTCACTTGTTCGTGAAGCAGTCGATTCTAACATGCATATGATACACAGATTCAGAGATAACCATTCACCTGTTCGTGAAGCAGTCGATTCTAACATGCATATGATACACAGATTCAGAGATAACCACTCACGTGCTCGTAAAACAGTCAGTTTTAAAATTCATGTAGAAAATGATTTGGAGATTTGTGAAGGCCATAGGTCATGGATTGTTGAAGCAGATGAGTCTCACAATCATGCAGTGTAGTCTGTTAAGCCAGTGAAGCAAACTTTAGTGACTATAGAAAGTTGAATGCAAAGAAAAACATGAAGCATGATGCCCTATTTGATGTTTTTGGACAGAATGATAATTTATTTATACTACATTATTTTACAAGAATACATTCAATGAACTGAACCGGAAATTGAAATGAAAATTATGAAAACAATGGTGGTATCAGAATAGAGAGAGGAAAAGAAAATAATTTAATTTTTTATCCAAATGTACTATTCATTCTATGATGAATTTCATGTTTCACTACGTCTTTTATTTAATGGAGAACACCTTTTTCCATTGTAGTTAAATGATTCCAGAGTTGCACTAATTAAATAATATCACCAAGATGTTACGTAGTTGAAGCCTTTAAATGCCTTTACTACTTTCTTCACTTTCATTTATTTCTCTGCTGTACCGACATGAAGGTATAGCCATTAAAGTACAACAGGCATTTTGAGATTCAGAGTCAAACAGTATATACTGAAATTAAAAATGAGCAGTCATGTGAAAGGTGCAGGGATTTTCAGGGTCTATGTAGTCACCCAGCAGTGTGAACATCGGCTCTAGATGATTATCACTGTTGATGTGACACCTCAACCCCATCTGCAAAAATGTAGAGAAAAGGGGGCTCTGGATGGATGTCTTTAGAAGTGCAGAATTATTATCCCCAGTTACAAGAATGGTTTATCTGCAACTATTAGGAATTCTATCTCTGCAAGGCAGTTCAGAGGAAAAGTAGAAGCTTTGGTTCCAGAAGTTCATTTTATTTCTCACCATGACTGGAATAACTGAAAAGCCCAAAAAGTGTGCTATATTTCTGCATGTTTCTTGGGAGGCCACCTTGAAGGTATTTAGTGCTTTACATTCCAGGAAGAGGCAGAGAAAAAACAGAGAGACATTCAGAAATACTGTGAGCTTAGAAAGCAGTCGCTGTTCATTCATCACTTGCTCTTCATAAGAGCGGAAGTTCTTAAAGAGACTGTAAATACTTGTGCTACTGAGTTAAAGAATCATGTCAAACAGTCAGTTTGATGAGTTGCATGTTTCATTAATAAAAGACAGCATAGTTTGTGATAAACTAATTGGTCAGTTAATGGGCTGGCTATTTAAAAGATGTACATCCGACTTCATCAAATGCTGTAAATGAATGCAAAGTGAGTGAAATTGCAAATGCATGGTAGAAAGAATTAGCTGTGGAAGTGGAAATGTTTAAGACAAAACGTGAATCAGATAACAAGGCAAAGATGAAAAATAGAATGTGAATACATTGTAAGATTTACAGGAACTATGATGCAAGTAAAATTTGTTTTTCCCATGTTTTATATATCCATAGAATCTGGAAACTAACTTGCTCTCCCATGCTAGGGTAAAGCAAGAGTTAGTCTAAGACTGCTGTGTTCTGCTTTTGTTGCAGTCTTACTTCATAACTTCTTAAATGTTGTGCAACCATGAAATTGGTATATACACGTTATGAGTACACATGTTGTGAGGAGCTCCTCCTGCAAAAAAATACTTGTTTTGAGATATCTCATTAACTCAGATATGTAATGGGCAGCTTTCTAGACCCTAGAAGTGAAAACTTATGTGAGAGAATATGTTAAACTCCCTCAGTTGAAGCCTGAAATGTATGTCTTATGTTCTAGATGCAGCTATAAATATGACATAAAGAAGTGTCCTACATTTAATGCATTTTGTAGAAGCTGTGGTTGAAGGAATTAATTAGCATGGTTATGTAGAAAGAAATATTTACGTATTTAGATATTTTTGAAAAATGAGATTAAAATCTTCAGAAAAAGAGTTGTGTGCATATTGTTTAAACATTTAGGACATAGAGTAAATCTATTGGGCAAGATGTTTATTGGCATGTGCCTATACAAATAAAAATACAAGATTCTGTTACAGATTGTAACACATAAAGAAATGATGCAACTTATTATCAGTTGTTTGATTTCTAAAAAGTAGGAATGAAAAAATGAATTCATATTGTCTAAGTAAAAAGGGACTCTATTATTGCACATATACATGAACAGCCATATAAACATCTTAACAATTGTGTGGAGTCAAAGAACAGGCATATAAAGTCTGCCATCAAAATTCCATATACAAATGCATCCTGAGACTATATCAGCGTCTCATGCTCTAAGGAAAATGCCAGTACCTCAAAAGTAGTAATAAACAAGAACTGAAGGAAGTGGAAAATGTAGGTGTTTTTAAGAATAAAAAAACAGCAAACATAATGTGTGAATAGTATGGTTGCTATTGTAACAAAAGACAATATTTGCATTCATACTGATCCGGAGGATTTGAATGAACTATTTATTAAAGTTTTATCCATTCTTTGTAGCTGAAGAAGGGGTCTCAACAATGCCAATATTTAAGTTATTTTTGGTACAACTGCAAATCAGATAACGCATTAGAAAAAGCTGTACAAGGAAAGCTCAACATTATGTACATTTAATACACCTTTAAGAAGGTACTGATAAACATTTACTCAGCACCAGAAATGCTCCAAAGAGTGGCTGCATGGGTAGTTGAAGGCCTGGAAGGTATTGCCAAAATAACTAATGATTTGTTTGTATTGGGTCAGACACATGAAGAACATGTCAAGAAACTTTTAAGTCTCCTGAATAAATTAAGATAGTATAATCGCAAGTTAAAAAAGCAAATGTAAAATAAGTTTAGTATGAAATACATGAACCATATTCTAACACCAGAGGGACTGAAGCCTGCTACAAAGAAGTGACAGCATTGTACAGATAAACAAACTAGGCAGACATCTGTACCACAATCCTGCTGAGAACCAAAACTACATATAGGAAAGACCCAGATAAACAATACATTTTTAATAAAAAAATAGTTAAGTGCTTTTATCTGCAAATATTCATAAAACTTCTTCAGAACTGTTTTGGTTGTTTGGTTCTTCACATTGTACAAATGTCAAAGCCAGAAGACAAAATGCAATACAAAAAAAAAAATTTAGAAAGGATGCATTGTCTTTCAATGTGTGCACATACTTGACCTGAGATAACTAAAGCTTAAAAAAAAATACATCAACATGTAATGACGGAATGGAGCTTTAAACTGGAAAGAGTTTTGCAAAGCCCAAGAAGTTAGTTATTGAATGATGCTCAGGAAGTTAGTCACTGAAGCACTGATAATAAAATAATATAATGTGAAAAGCCAGCTATGTTACAAACAAGCACCAATCAGAATGGCATAGGAGCTGTTGTGTCTTTCGGCTTTTCCCAGTTAGGGGTCGCCACAGCGAACTCCGGTCCGCTAATGATTGGCAGTAGATTTTTACGTGCCGAGTTGCCGGCCCTGATGCACAACCTTCAACGAAGGTACGCCCATTCACGCATGTCTCCACACAGAAGACGTTCTAGCTGAGGATCGAACAGAACAACGTCTTACTGTAAGGCGACAACGCTACCGCAGCATCACCACCGCAGCTATCAGAATGGCATAGTTTTTTTTGTTTTTCAGATTTAAGATCATTAGCTCCAGAATGGCATAGGAGCGAATGATCTTAAATCTGAAAAACAAAAACAGGTGTCTGTGGGTCAAGTTCACTTACAGATACACAAATGAATTATGCTTAGACAGGGAAGGAACTCTTTAGTTATATTGCATGAGTGTGAGAAATTCCATGAATATATCTAGGGTAAGAGTTTAACAGAAAACAAACCACACTGCTCTTCTGAGATTGCAAACAATGGCATAGAAGTATGATTTGAAAGTGAAATATGGTCCAGGTAAGCAAGTGGAAGGCCATGTATGATAAACAGAGCATATTTATCAGAGAAGCATAAAGACGTTTTTGAAGAATAACTAGAGATTCTTTGAAGTGCATGTCTGTAATATTCTATCCGTACTGACATTATAATTGCATAATGTTATTAAACTTGCTAGAGAAAAGGTAAAATGCATCCTGGGAATGAGCACATATAATGGCCCTCAGTGCTTTCACTCTCCTGTCAGTGCATTTGCACAATGTAGTGTGATATTTTGTTGTGCAATTATAATATATAAATAAAAGAAACACTGAACAACACTATAGCAGTATAAATTTCTAAAACACAAAATCTAATCACTGTAATTTATTTCTAGGTTATTACATCTCTGAAGGTATAGTTGTGCTTCCCAGACAATGCTTTGTCAACATTTGCTTTCAAGATTTTATCCAGCATCTGCAGAAAGCGTAGAAAGATTTGAGTGAATGACTTTATGTACCCTGAGGGAGAGTGAGGTGGAACGTTTAGGGTTTGCCTGCTCATACATAAATGCTTATAACTGGTCAGGGAAAATTTGAGTGGGTTCTACAGTGCAAAAAGATAGGGGGGAGGTGTGTTCGGGGAATTTTCCTTGGGTTAAAGTAGTGCAGGCACAGAAAGGGCATAAAAAGTTCAAATGGCTAAATGAAACTAAAAAAGGATATTTTCCTTGGTCATTGCTTTGTGAGGGAATAGACTGACAGTTTGTCTGTCATCATTGATTATAAACATACCAGCATCTATGAAGTCATAAAGTAGAACTCTTTCTGTTTCTTGACTAACATCTTATTTCTGTATGTAAGTAGATAATTTAGCTGTTTGTATTGAGAATTTCACTGAGTTATTCTCCCTTTTGCCCTACAGACTAAAAGAGAGAAATTATCAACCCGACAGCCATCTGGGTTTTCTGCTTGCACTAACTCTCATCACTTCAAAGGCAACATGGACAAGTGGGACCCAGAGTGCAAGGGCTTGAAGACTCCTGTGAAATACAATGCATGGATGTATTCCCCAACTACAGCTTGCACAGTGCTTGATGGATGCGTGTTGTTGCTCATTTAAACTGTCATCATACATTAGCTAGTCAATACCACCTTCCCCGATCCATTTCCATTAGTGCCAGGTCACTACCCATCTTTATTCCTCCTAGCACGGAGCCAGCATTACAAATAAACTATATGACTGTGAATTATTGAAATAAAATCATCCGTAAATCAGTGGATGGAGTTGCTGAACTTTATTGTGTGTAATGGACCTAAATGGATTGTTGCTGCTGGCAGAATATGAAAACATTTTAAGGTGTTCTGTGTTACTTTAGTTTAGTTCATGTCCAACAAGAATAAGAACAATGAAGTAATTTAGACTTATGTGGTAAATAAAATAAAATGCTAGCGAGCAATAAGAAAATTAATAATAATAATAATAATAATAATAATAATAATAATAGTAATAATAAAATAAAACAGTTTCATGAGATTCACTGAATAACCATATCTATCTTATGTTACCTGTGGCATTCTCTGGAGTCCCAATAATCTAGCGATAGCAATTGAATTTTCTGGGAGCCATTCTGCAATCATAGCAGCTGTAGGAGTTGCAGTATGACAGTTATAATTAGGAATGTATTTCTTCCTCCCAGATAGAAACCACAGTGTGCTTTCTAGAACATTAAAAGTATTACTGCAAGAATTATACATTTCAAATCCCAGAGTGATATTTGGAAGCATTTGTGGATTTCTGTTTATATTCTCGATTACAAATAGCATTGCTAGGGCCATGTTGTAGGTATAAATATCAAAACTGAAAAGCAATGATAAAATATGATAGAAATTTATATAAACCATAGTACTAGATAGATAGTACATTTAATTATTTTGAATAACCTGTGCATGCTTTATTTTTTAACAACTGAAAATGAGACAATTTAATAATGTACAGCTTGTTGAGCAGTTAGATATGTTGCAGAATGCAAGTAAGAAACAGAAAAAGCTCTCTGCATCTGTATCCTAAAATACATATGATTCTAGAATAAAAAAAGGCATTCCTATTTGATACCTTAATGAGTTAAGAGTAGTCTATTATCATTTCTCAGAATTGAAGTTATGCTAAATGCTGGTAGGTTATTGTACAGGCAATGAATCTGCAGAATAGCTACCTTTCACTGATGAATTCTTCTGGGCTGGTGAGAAGTATTAATGTAGGTTGGTATTTATACTCCTGAGGTTCGCACGTTTGTAGCAAACAACCATGCTAGCAACAACAAGCAAATATCTTTATCAAATGCAAAGTCAATAGAAAGATGAGATTCCACCTTTTATAATATATATATATATATATATATATATATATATATATATATATATATATATGTGTGTGTGTGCATACCCGAAGTGGTGGTGCTGCGGTAGTGTTGTCGCCTCACAGTAAGACGCTGTCTGGTTCGATTCTCAGCTAGAGCGTCTTCTGTGTGGAGACATGCATGAGTGGGCGTACCTTCGTTGAAGGTTGTGCATCAGGCCTGGCAAGCCGGTATGTAAAAATCAACTGCCAATCATTAGCGGACCGGAATTCCGCTGTGGCGACCCCTAACCGGGAAAAGCCAAAAGACACAAACAAACAAATATATATGTGTGTGTGAGTTTATGTGTGTGTGTGTGTGTGTGTGTGTGTGTGCGTGTGTGTGTGCGTGAAAACAATTATGAATAATAAACAGGCATGAAAGGGGACTATTAGCATGAGATATTCTACATCACTTTATCAGAATTTCATTAATCCTTCATTGACATACATTTATACAAGGCTACTTCTCATGGATGCAAATAGCCAATAGGCAATATTGACTGACTGCTTTGAACCATGACAGAGACATAGCAAATCCAAAAGGCAAATTCATGGCTATTCAGGCCAATCAAGGGTATTTGAAATGTGTTTTTGTGTGTGTGTTTGTTTCAGGAGTGAGGAATAAGGGAATGAGGGGATGACGTATGGACTGTGTGATGTATGGACTGGCAGTGGTGATATGCAGTGATCGCAGAGTGATTCAGACACATGCTGATTAGCTGACAGTGTGTTATATCCTCATTGTTGTTAATATTTCTTTGAATTGCTACTTTCCTTGATTGTGCTAAAAGGCTCTTTTTGCCACAGCCTTACTGCTCATGGCTGGGCCTATTTCTGAATCCTAGCCAAAGTCTTTCAGATAAGTATTATTATTTTTATACCCAAGAAGAAATATGGATTTGGAAAATCATTAACATGTATGTTTTAACATAGCTCACATTCAAATATGTGTATCTTTGTTAATACTGAACTTTCTGAAGCATGAACGATGTCTAATAATGTTTATGTCTGTCATTGCAATCAGTAATCACTGAATCTTTGCTGTCATTTATACAGTTAAGTTCAATGGAAAAGTGGGGTATTGATACTCTCAAGGTTGACAAGTTCATAGTAAAAAAACATTCTAGCAATAAAACCAAATATTTTTGTCAAACAGAATTTAGGTAAAATACAATGCATTTCTGCCTTTTATAATACATACTGTATGAGAATGATGCTGAAACATATCAAGAAACAACTATGAATCACAAACTGGAGGGTAGGGGGCATACTAGCATAAGAAGTTCTACATCACTTCTCATAAGACTCTCATTAATCCTTCATTTACACATATTTATTTGAGGCTAGTGTGAGTGAGCGCAAATAGCCTTGGCTGCACTAACGAGCAGAAAGTACACATTGCTGTTAAGTGTATGTGTGACGACTATGAATAACACCCATAGTATATTTTGTTTTAAAGCATTGCAAGACTTGATCAAAATGACAAGCAAAGCTGGAATTAAACGTTACAGTAAAAAAAGGCTTGGTTTAGAGAGTGGCACATTCCACACATTAAAATGATAAAATAACCAGTGATGTGGGATATCTTATACTTTGTTCACAACAGAACTGACAAAATAATAAAATGTAGCCAGAAACTTTATTTGGCACTTTTTATTTGCTTTGCAGACATCCAGGTCCTAACTCTAGCTTTCAGGCTTCACAGTTCCAGTATTCTTAAAACACTAGTTTTATGACTGGAACGGAATGAATCTGTAGTGTCTCACAGTGTAAGTAACGGACCAGTCAGTGTTGCAGAATCCGATCTTATCCCTTCAATGAACTAAAGTTAGTCCTGCATGAAGTCCAGTACAGGCTCTGTGTTTCAAAAGCCACGATGGCAGGAAGCCATGATGGGGCTCTGAGTATTCGTGGTGGCAGTCACCAGCCATTGTAATCCTGGTTTGGGTGACCAGTGTAGTAAGAGTTCACTGCCTTAAAGAGTAATTTTTAAATGTGATGTTTACTGTTTCTTTTATTTGAAAAAAACAGCAAAAAGATTTGATACCATATCATATCAGTTTTGCACGGCCAATGTAACACATTTTATTCTTGCATTCAGACATTTAAAATTCAGTTTGTTATTATTAATAGTATAAACGGGAAAAGACGGTTTTAACTACATTATGAAATATTTTTTATTTGCAGCAATATAGTTGGTTATAGATATAATCAATCAATTTTTTTAAATAAAATATTTCATGATAGGCCTTTGAATAGCACACCGCAGTTTGGCACTTTGAACTTCTACAGTTAACCACAAAGAAGCCTTGGGATCCAGAAATGCTAGTGGTAGTTATTTCCAATTCAGAGACAGACCTAGCATAGTGCTTAACTCGAAGTGCTGAAGCACCATAGTGGGCTGTCTCTATAGCCTATTGCAAATGTAAATGGGGCATTCTGGGGAGAAGCATATGATAATTAGTCATGTGCTGTCCCCGGAAATGGCTCCAGTAAGTACTTTACAGAGCCAAGCAATTCATAGGTTGTCAAGAACACACACATTACATCCACTACACATACCCAGGATTTAATAAAATCAGTGTAGGCACAATTTAGAGTCTACACTTAATGTATCCATGTACACGGCCACTTTCCCCCTCGGCAACATGCCATACATATTAATGATGGTGCACTGCTGAGGGACAGCCAAGGAACATGGATATTGAATCAGTGTAGGGAAAGGTGTAGTGGCTACCCATGGCTGCAGAGGAGTGTGAGTCTACCTTTAATGCTCCCTGATATCATTGTAATATTGTGAAGTGTGTCAAATGTGTAATATGTCATTTTTATGATGTGTTTTGTTTTATTGTTTTTTTTTAACTGCATGTTTGTGCGGCCTGGCATACAGCGCAACAATGCCAAGCTGTGCTCAGATATAGACAGCTAACACCTGCCAGCCATTTAAAAATAGAAACCGGATGTAATTAATCATCATAATTAATTTTTTTTAATTGCCATTTGCGTGGGATGGCGCTGAACTTAGCAGTGCCGAGCGGAGCTTATACATACATGGCCAACACCTGCCAGATCTAAAAATCGAAACTGGATGTAATTAATTATTTATTTATATGTGTGCTTAAGCATGTTTGTGTGGCGTGGCGTGGTGCTCAGCAATGCTAACAGGTAGCCTAGTGGTATATGTGAAGGCATACTATTTTTTATAACATCCAACTAGCTACATGGGTAGAGTTACAGTCTTATGTGTAGTAGGTCCTGGGTTCGAGTTCATAGCAGGCAGGATATGTCTGTAAATGAATGTGCTATTTTTCTTTATAGTCATGAGACAATTGTGAATTTTGGCACTTTACTCATTCATGCTGAGCAATGCATAAACATGCTAACGGCTATCATGTTTGCATGGTGCTAAGCCTCACTAAAACAATGGTTCTGCAAGTTTTCGAGTTGCTTGGCTTTGATTAGCTGGTTTGTGTGCTGCTAAGTGATGCGGCACTTTTTAAATGTTGTTCAAGGAAGTGTAAGGATAGGAAAACAGCCTATATTAAGCCCAATAGGCAGGAATTCTGCATCATTCATTGAAGTTCAATCAACTGTTTGTATGGCTGGCAGTGTTGGTGAAGTTGTGTGCTTTCGGCTGCAGAAGTGGAGTATTCAGGAGTCCATGGTCATGGTTGGGCTCCTTGTTAAAAACCATGAACCCTGGCTGATACAGGGAGGATTCCAGGCCTAGGAGTGTAAGGCGGAGGCCTGGGACCATTTGGCCAGGGAACTCACCAGTGTTATTGGTATCCACCACACAGGTGAGCAGTGTCATCACCACCATGACAACCTGAAAATGAGACAGCTGGGTTCAAGAGGCAAGAACAGGAAATGCTCCACAAATATGTAAGTAATTCTACCTCTGTTTTACCAGTATTCAAGCTGAATGTCTGCAAAACTGGTATGCATAATGGTGTGCTTCTCTCCCTACAGCTGCAGCTGAGAAGGCTTGCAATGTTGAGTCCCATGCCAGGCACCTGAGTAAAGCATTTACTGCAATAAAGTATAAACAAGAAAAACTGTAGTGCAATAAATGGTCAAATAAAACGGTAGTGCAATAAATGGGCAATTAGAGCTGTAGTGCAATACATGAGCAATAACAACTGAAGTTTAATAAACAAAATCAGAAACAGTAAGCAAAATGGTGTTCATAACCATGGCAGTAGAGCTGTATGCATTGCTTGTCTATGGTAAGGTTGCTGCAGTCAAGTGTAATGCTGTAATAGCTATAGAATGCACATGTAATGGCCTGCAGACTGTATTGCTTAACTCATAGTGCTGTCTAAGGCTGTCTCCAGGCCAATATCTGTCACATAATGCTCTCTGTTCCTCCTACTTCAGGTAATAAAGGTATATGGATGATGTAGCCCATTCCATAGGCAGATATTGTGTGTGTACTTCACAGGTATTTCAAAGCTATAACAAGACAAAATGTTCACCTGTATTCTTGATACAAAAATAAAGTTGTTTTAATATATGCAGCACGGTTGTATTCCATGCATGTGTGTTGTACTGTCAGTGCAGTCAGTTATAACATTGTAATAGTTCCAGAATGCAAAAAGAATGTCCTGTAACTTGTATTGTCAACTCATTCTATGTTTCAAGGTTTTCTCCATCACACTATCAGTCAGGTAATGCTCACATTTTCTCTCTCCCCAGGAACAAAAGGTATATAAGTGATGTAGACCGTGTTATGAGCAGATATTGTGCTTAGACTTCACAGAGTTTTAAAATCAATAAGAATAGCATTTTCACCTGCATTCTTAAGTCATAAATTCTGTCTAACTCCAGTATGGCTGTATTCCTTGCATGTCTGTACTAATTTGCTGCAGTCAATTATTACCTTATTTGCAGATGTACCCTGCAGTCACAGCTATTGGGTTTTATTCTCATGCCTGGCAACTAAGGCATGATGGCTGTCTAGTTTATGAACTGTATGCAAACATGCCTCTCAAGTGTCATAATTCCTCTTACTGTAAGTAATATTGCGTAATCCATCTGTCACAGGATTACCACAGAAATGATTACCTTGAATGCAAAGTATTACCAAATCTGCTTACAAAACACCTTGGTAATTATATAAGTCCACATGATGTAAAAGTGTTCTGTCTAGTTGTGTACCAGCATTTGTTATTGCTTGGCCCTTACTGTCCGATGAAACAGCTTGAGAAGTATGTACGTGCTACATCACTTATAGGAGACTTGTAGTCACTGTACACAAAACTGACAATACACACCTGTAGAGTTAATAATTATTTTCAGGGATATAATTTGCAATGTCACTAATGGACTGTTTTACTCTCTCTCCTCACCCCTTATCTGCATGTATTTAATTTTGTTATATATTATTATGATTTACTATTAATGTTTGTTTGTTTGTCTTTCGGCTTTTCCCGGTTAGGGGTCGCCACAGTGGAACTCCGGTCCGCTAATGATTGGAAGTTGTTTTTTATGGTGTCGAGTTGCCAGCCCAACGCCCAACCTTTAATGAAGGCATGCCCATTCAATACATGTCTTTATGAATGCCCACTCAACCGCGGGGAGGGCATGCAGACTCCACACAGAAGGCACTCCCAACCTAAGCCGAGAATCGAATGGGAGAACCTCTTGCTGTGAGTAACAATGCTACCGCTGCACCACTGCAGTAAATATGATTTACTATTAATGTATATTGTTAAAATAACTACATTTTGGGATATGTGGTTTATTATTGTTATGTGTTATTCTACTGTCATATTGACATATCTTGTTAAATTAACCATTTTGTTGGCCTTATGCAGTTTATTATTGTTAGGTGTTATCATACTTTGATATTAACATATGTTGTAAATTAACCGTGTGGTTGCCCTTATGCTTTAACTGTTACTGGCATGCTGTTAATATACTGACTGTTCTATTATTTCATGTTGTTTCATACATAATATACATTGCTCTGTATTTGGGTTAATTAATATGATGTTTCATGCTGTTAATACTAACAATGATTTGTTCATAACTAACCTCAGCTTATTGCTATACCTCAGTTACCACAACACATCAAGGTAGGCCAGTTCCAGATGATCCCCCTACCTTGCCACAACTGGCTGTGGCACCGGGTCCCAACAGGTCTGGGATCCAGACCAGTGGTGCCCCTCTGCTGTCCCTGCAATGCCTGCAGCATCAGGTAGTGCCACCCCACAGGATGAGGATGAGTCCCCCATTGGGAGCAGTGGCAGAGAGGGAGTTGTCACCAGGGTTGAGCTGTCAGTCTTGGTGCACAGGATAGTCCACCATGATTATGACCACTGCCTGCATCGGACTGAGGATATGCTGGCCAACCCAGTGGGGCAGCCTCACCCTGGTGCCCAGCCTCCAGCACTGCCACCCCCCTGGGTCAGTGAAGGAGCAGTGCCAACAGTCCCATGGGTGGGGATGTGAGTCATGCTGTTGCCGTCTGGAGACACATGGGACTTGAATTCCACAGCACCCTCCCTATCCAAGGTGTTCACCCCTATCATGTATCATATGCTGCCCCTGTTTCCTGTCTTGACTGTGCACAAATGCATCCTCATGTGCCCAACTTACCTCCCCCACATGTACCTATGTCCTTCCCCAACATTCCACTCTCACCTTAAAAAAATGGGCACCTTACCCCCCAAAAAAAAATTCTCCCATGCAAAGCTCTCCATTTTGCACATATGTCCACATGACACATGTGATTTGGTACAGTTGGTTTGACAATGCAATTATGTTGTCCTCACCCCTCTCTCTGGGTTTTGTGAGTCCAAATCCATCTACAAATTATATTAAAGTGGACAATTGCTGCTGTACAAGAAATGGATAGCTATGGTTCTTTCCTACACCCTTCCTGTACATCCATCCCTGCCTTTTACTATGTTTTCCCGCTGCTTGCCCCATTTCACCACTTTCCTATCTCCCTTTTTTCTTGTCTTTATCTTTTGCTCAGCACTGTTTGACGAGCAGCATTGTGCAGCTTCACTAAGCTCAGCTAAATAGAGCTATAATGACTATATGTGTTTCTAACATTGTAAGACCCAAGTACATAATAAACACCTCTCCCATGTTTTGAACCCAAACCCATCACACTTGCAGCACATTGCATTAACCCACCATGCCATGCAACTCTTACTTAAAACAGATGGTTTAAACAAAACATAGTAATTACCAATAACAGTCATTAGCCATGTTTCAGTGGAGCTGTGCTCCATGCTGCACTGCGTAAACTGGAATAAAAAGTAATGGAAAAAATGGGAGTGTACCTAGGACTGTGGTGCAGTAGTACACCACTAGGCAGCCAAACACATGATAATGGATGTAACTGAGGCATGTGATAGCAGGTAAATGTGCCCTTTTATCAGCAACATGTAGAAAGTCACCTGCTAAGGCATTTATGGAAAAATACATGTTTAAATGGGACTCTGGTGCAGAAATACATACATATAAAGCCATGCACATACTGATGGATGTAGAAAATGTTTTGTCACTGCCTGTAAGTGTGCACCTATATCTTGCAAATACACCTACAGCTTGTTGTTCTCCAAAATGTTCACACTCTGCCTATGTCTATTACCTGCAGCAGCATCTGCAGCCTGTGGTACACACATCGCTATGTAAAGGTTTCTGCTACAGACCTACCCTCTGCAATGATGTAGTTTCCTCACCCCAGTAATGTCCGACTCAGCAGCTAGGAATGAGGCCCTGGTCTACATGAAGGTTATATATTGCACAGTGATTGCATGTCACTGGCTAATAATAGTGCACTTCAGCTGTTTTGGCTGCAATTAGCATATCAGAGCCACAGATTGGTTTAGAGGCAATTACCTGCTAATGAGAAGCATGTTAAAAATGCAAGCAGCTGGCTATGAGGAAACATTCTGTATGAGACTTCCCTCACACAGAACACACCTTTGGGAAACATTGCTAGTAGCACATTTCAGCAGAGGAGTACTGCACTACACTAGGTATGTAACTGTTTTTTTGTATATAACAGGATGCAGATGGGAGGATAGAGGTATGGGGAATAGGGATTACAGCAATAAGCCTGTCTTAGACCTGTGGTAATGACATGTCATTGATATCTTGCTGTGTTACACCTACAGGGAACGTACAATACTTCAAGGTTGCATTGTCTTTTGTCATTGTGGCACACTGATGTTGCTGGACTATTCCTTTATAGTGGTTGTAATAGCACACTACAATTTGTCTGGCACTGGTCTTATGATATATTGTTGGGTAGTTGGCTTTAGGGGACACACCATAGTTAACTGGAGTGTTGGGTTTATGATCATACAGCAGAATGTCTCATGGCACACAGGTAAATACCTCAGTATTGATGCTATCTCAGTTGTATCCATACACGTAGTATGTTTTCACACTAGGGAGTATGACATGTGTGAGCAAGAAGTGGATTTGTCCTTGCTGTATTTGTATGTAGTGGACTTCCACATATCTGATCTTGTAAAGTGTTCTTCTTGCGTTGTCTTTCAGGAATAATGTACTGTAGACACCACAACCCCTTCTTAGATGTGGATAATGAAATAATACTTGCAGTACTAAGGCAGCATCATGACATCCTGTAAACAGGGGGAGGCATAACAGGGAACAGCGGGCTGCATTGTGGGCAGACCTTGTCAGGGATGTGAATGGCATGGTCCAGCAGGGCAGGACATATGAGCAGGTTCGACACCAGGCAACAGACATGATAAATGCTGCATGACGAAGGGCAGCAGATGTAGCCAGAGATCGTGCTGCAACCAGTGGAGGGCCTGCAGCAGAATAACCACTCTTGCCCACTGAGAAATTCCTGGTATACCTAGGCACATATGACAGCGCACAGACATCTATCACACCATACATCGTGTAGGTGGGTGCCACAGTTTCCACAGCTGAGGAAGATGCAAGTAAGCTTACTGTGATCAGTATTGTAATACTGTTGCAGTCAGTGTGTCAGGCCATAGATACTTTTATGTGGGTGTCAGATATTTCTTCTTTGGTGGGGTTAACCTCAGGTATACAGTCATATGCAGATTGGGACCAATACAGCAAGTAACACAGCAGCAAATGTAAATGTGAGATATATGGATGTATTACCTTGTTGTGCTACAACATGTAGTGGTACTGACATTACCCCATCCTCAACTTTTCACCGGTCCATCAGGTACTGGCCAAGGCTGTGGTCCTGCACCTGGCAAGTATAAAACTTGTTTTGTTAAAGGATATTTATATTCTAGTATGGCTAAGGGCTAGAATAATGCCTATGTAAACATATGTATGTGTGCCAACAGCTTAGGATGTTTTTAAATACCCGTCTGGAATAGGTACCTAAGGTTTCTAGAAGGGGTAGTCACAGGAGTGGAGTTCAACAGATACACTTTGGCAGTTACAGGTAAGAGCAGATAAGACTCCTGGTTTTAATAAGGCAAAGAATATGAAATGATTTTTAAAATGTAGCAGGTTGAAGGCAAATACATTAGACAATGAAATTTGTATTTCCATATATTTGTTAAGAGAGTTATACTGGGTTTTTATGTGTTGTTTTTCTAATCATAGTGTCATACTGAGTAATCAAAAGGTAAATATTGCTGGTCATGTTTTACTTGATTTACTTCCAGTGATTGTTATACATGTCCTGAGCTGCATTTGTAATTTGTTCTGAGGTAGTGCTTTGCGGACAAAGGTGAAGATGGAGGTTGTTTGACTGCTAATCCAGTTGTGGGTCTTCATTGTTATGAGTCTTGGATGCTTTTCTTATACAATAGTGCAGGTATTAACGTACTCCTTTTTTCTTTCTTATTGCAGGTGACTGTGGGGCTTGGAGTCTGTCTCCTACACAACCTGATTTCAGTGTCTCTTTGGACTCTGATGATGATGGTGGCCACAGTGAGGCACAGGTGGGGGTGTCAGGGGCTGAATCTGACCGAGAGTTAGACATCTCTCTTCTGCTCCCATTGTCACTGCACACAGTCTGTATGCCCACAGATGCTCCATCCCCGGAGGCCACAGATATTTGACAGTCAGAGGGTGGGGACATTGAACAGGAAAGTGTGGCAACTATGGCTTCACTGAGTGTAGACACTGGGTATAGTAAAAGAGCTGTCAAGATCCCACACAGGTGGATTGACAGGGGTGCTTGTAGAAGACATGCTGTCCATTCACCACATGTTGCAGGTGTCATATCATGGGTCACTCAGTGCATGTTTAGGGCCGTCATGGAGGCACAGGCACATTCTGAATGGAACACCACGTATATGCTTAGGGTTATGGATGCAGCACAGTCTGACATTTGTGACTGCCTCCAGAGCATTTCTGACACACTGGATTGGTTCACTGATGCTGTGGACAGATGGTGGGCTGAGACAATGTATGTCTTGGACCGCATAGTGTCTGTGTCGGAATATGTGGTTGGAGTTGAACATCAGACCCATAGACATAGGTCAGCAACACCATCTGCTGAAAGTCCACATGGCCATGCACACTCACACTTCCATAGTGGCAGCACATCCAGTGCTATAGAGGAGAGTGTGCTGGTCCACACCATGACATAGCAGGCCATGGGCTAGTCATCCTGGGTGGTCCTGTGGGGGACACAGTCCCAGCAGATGGCAGTCACCATCAAGTACTAGCACCTCTTCTGACTTTGGACATGGAGGTGCCAGTGCAACTCTTGGCAGAGCCAGTTCCCATGTTTGGGGCCAGAGACAGTGAACTGTCAACTCTACCATGTACAGTTCAAAGCTGTCCCACTTACACACGTGTAGGGCTAGCACTGAGTTTGACTGTGTAGATGCACACACTCACACACCACTGTCAAATGCAGGTCACCTACAGACATGCACAACTCCCCTCCATGGTCCATCTTATATGTTCCCCTCCTGACTCACACACATGGTGTCTACCATTTGGGCAAGCCTAGGTCTCCTGCACCCCCACACAACACCCTGTGCAAGTGATGATGCCTGGGCCACATCCCTGTCATCTTCACCATCGATGCAGGAAAATTAGGTTATGTGTCTGATGCACAGGGTGACTGTATTAGATACCATGTACTTATGTAATGCACCATTGGTTCACCATGCCACTTGTAGTGGTTAACGACAAATACTGTATGGTGGCATTTGTCATGGGTACGCCACATACTTTTGTGTACCTTATATTGTATGATGTTGTATTGGCTATAAAATTATAGAATGACAGGTGTGTCATGGGCCTGTTTATGTTTCTGTTACAGGAGTCTGTTGGGATAACCCATGGATACACAGCAGAAATAAAGCAGCACAGGATGGCATGTCAGCACAGCAGAAATATGTTGTCAGCAAGGTACAGCACTATAAGTGCATGTCTCCATAGGTTCATATGTGTATAACAGGCTAACAAGGACAATGACGGCATTCAGCACACTCATGTGTCCCTAATCTGAGAAGATCTGCTACCCTTGATAAGTGCCACCAGGGATTTGGTAACTAACACATCCGCAAGCTGTGCTGATGGAGATGACCCATCTACATATATCCTATGTCCAGTATCAACAGTTGCCCGACAACAGGTATGATTGTTGTGTTCTGCATCCCAATGTGTAACCTGCACATGATGTGTCTCACAGCAATTGTGTGCTTTACATGCATGGGGGGCCTGTTTCATGTAGGGTCTACTGCCTGTATTAAATACTTGTCTCACTAGCCTGTACTATACATACCACATTGATGTTGTCTGTGTGTAAAAACAGATGAGACATGTATTAGTCCTGTTATGGATATGCGGGATGTACACTGTGGGAACTGACACCTCCCTGTATGGAGCCATACACATCCCCTTTGTAGAACAGGGTGTGTGTGTTGTAACTTTAAGAAGCATTTCCAAGTGACGCACATGCAGTATAAACACCGAGCATGTG
This sequence comes from Protopterus annectens, assembly GCF_019279795.1. NCBI lineage: Eukaryota > Metazoa > Chordata > Ceratodontiformes > Protopteridae > Protopterus > Protopterus annectens. Next base: position 307,651,849 of record NC_056742.1, on the reverse strand, counting down.
CAGGCAGCAGTGCCATTTTGAGAGAACAGCCAGAGTGTGGACATGTATGAATGTTGCAGTGGTGTGTGAGTGTTTATAAGTTTATTTAAGTTTAAGTTACAAAGCCTCAATCTTGATGTGTTTATGTACAATAAAGCTGCTTGAGCAGTACTCATGACTGTTCGTCTGTTTTATTCCGACTAGACGAGTGACATGGTGTCAGAAGCAGGATGTTTAGAAAAGAAAAAGGGCCAGAAATGAGCTACAGGTAACGAAAACTTGCAAAAATTATTTATTTTACAAAAGAAAATGCAATATGATATTTGTAAGGCACAAGATGTATTATTAAGCAGATGAGTAGCACAAAAACGTATTATTAAGCAAACAAAGGGCACAAAACACATTAATAATTAAACAAAATGTCCGGAACCATGGAATCTGATAAAAGAATTATCAGGAAAGCTCATAAAGGGTTCAGAATTGCATTGGGTTGTAAAACGAGCATATTTAAGGCAAAATGAGCATGTTTAAAGTAAAGTAAATATATTCAGAGAAAAACAAGCCCAAGGAAGTATAATGGGCATGAAAAAGTGATTAAATGAGCACAACAAATATGATAAAAGGACAAAGTGAGCATAAATGAGTATAGAAAAGCAATGCGAATGCATGTTTTTGAGTAAAATGACCGTATTTTGAGCATGAGCTATTTTGCATTACCTAAAGCTATTCAAGGCATAACTGGACTTGTTCAAAGTATCTCAGAGTGTGCAAAGTGTTTTCAGTGTGTGCTTTATCATGGTGTATTTATTTTAAAGAGTCTATGTATGTAAAGTGCAACTACTTCGCAACTGTGCAGTCAAAATATAGTCATTTTGAAAAAGTTTCTTGTGCTGTGTATGTTTATTCGTAGAGTGCCGCCATTTCAAAGTGTTTTTACACTATACAGAGTTATTGCAAAGTACAACCATTTTGAAAAATTTACTGTGCACTGTATACAGTTCAGTTGCATGTGCAATCAGTTTGAAGTGTTTCTTACTCTGAGCTTCTTCTACCGTACACAATTTATTCACAAAGTTCAGTTATTTCAGAATATTTGTTACACTGATAAGGAGTGGTTTCATAAAGTACAGTGATTTCAAGAGTGTTCTTGTGCTACAGAGACTTATTTCGCAAAGTACAAGTGTTTCAGAGGCTAATTGTGCTATCGGGCATAGTTACAAGTCTTGGTATAAATATTTGACACACACACACGTGTATATATATATATATATATATATATATATATATATATATATACATATATATATATATATATATATATATATATATATATATATATATATATATATATATACATGTGCATGTTTGTGCATAAATTCAAGGGCCTTCAGTGGTGTGTGTTGATATGGCAGAGGCATTTCGCAGACACAGTTCACTTATATTTGATCACAATATAGAAGAGAATTGGAGAGTATTCAAGCAGGAAAATGACATTTTCATACAAGCAGCTTTGTGAGATAAAGATGCACATGCAAGGGTGTTCATTTTGCTGAACTTAGCAGGGTCTGAGGCTATTGAAAGGGAGCATTGATTTGTGTATGCACCAGTGGTATATACCGAAGAGGGGGAAACTGCCAAGTTATTGTAGTGGCTGAATCGAGAGAGATTCCTGAGTGTCTGAAGTGTAATTTCAGAGAAATGTGCAACCCCCAGACAAATGTTACATTAGAGAGGCATTTATTTTACACAAGAGCCCAAAAGCCAGGGGAGACTTTTGCAGCTCATATTACTGATCTGAGGAAGAAAGATAAGATGTCCAGATTTGGTGACTTGAAAGATGAGTTAATAAAGGACAGGCTTGTGCTTGGTGTTAATTGTTCTGCAGTGAGAAAGATTTTGCTTTATGACAGTGATTTAATGTTGAGCAAGGCAACAGAGATTTGTCAAATCCATGAGCTCCCAGAGAGGCACACAAATATACTTGCAAGTGATAAAAGCATTGTTTCACCAAATCCTAGAGCAAACATAGACAGTATGGAATGTATGGCTGGCAGAAACAGGCCTAACCACATGGCAACTCCAACAGGCCTTTCTGGAGGGACACATGATTTTCTAGCAAGTTCTAAGACTAGCTCAGTAAAACATACATGCTCAGTGCAGTACAAGGGTGAATCAGCAAAACTCAAGTCAAGCTTTATTGTTTACTGTTGCAATTGTGGTACCAATCCTGAGTCTAAAAGAGAAAAGTGCTTAGCATTTGGTCAGCAATGTCACAAGTGTAAAAAATGTAATAATTTTCAGAAGTTTTTCAAATCAAGCAAGCCTCATTTTGTTATAAAGAAAGGTCACTCAAAAAGCAAGTTGATCATATAGAGAGCTGCGACCCTACTTTCTATGTAGATGGTGTGTCAGTGGTTGGTGAAAAGGTTAATGCAGTACATCAGTTAGCAAAAAATGAAGGGATCTGTACTGTTTTGTTCAATGGTAAGCCCACAGAGCTTAAAGTAGACACTGGTACAAAGTGTAATGTTATGTCAGCAGAAACATTTGGTAAGGTGAGAGCTGGTGAGCAACTTAATCTAACAATATTGCAAAGCTTTTTGCTTATGGAGGTGCATATATTCAAACCAAAGGTTCTGTGACACATCCATGCTTTTCAGCTGGGAACGAGTACTCCTTGCAATTCTACATAGTTTGAAGACCTGTGCAGTCATTGTTAGGTCTTAGAGACAGTTTGAGAATGAAACTACTTTCCTTTACCAAGAAAGTCCATCATGTAAGTGCATATCCTAGTTCCAATTTCACCAATACCATTTTCTCAGAGTATGCTGAGGTTTTCAGTAGCAAGTTGGGCAAATGTCCAGTTGTGAACTCCATGAAAATAGACACAGAAGTCAGTGGTCAAACCAGCAAGAAGGATTCTGATAGCTATGCAGAATAAAGTCAAGGTCTAACTAGATAAAATGGTGCAGCAAAGTGTGATTTGTCCGGTCATGGAACCAACCGAGTGGGTGTCTTCCATGGTAACTGCTCATAAAAACTTTGGATGAAATCAGAATATGCATTGATCTGAGAGACTTGAATAAAGCAGTAAAGAGACCCTATCATCCTATGCATACAGTAGAAGAGGTCGCTGTCCTGATGCCAGATACCACTAAATTTTCTGTTTTGGATGCAAAGAGTTCTTTTTGGCAAGTGATGCTTGATTGCAAATCTTCACTACTGACTGCATTCAGTACCCCATTTGGCAGATGCAGATTTCGTAGGATGCCTTTTGGTATAAACTCTGAAAGTGAAGTCTTTCAGTGTGCAACAGAGCAAATTTTTTCATTTTATCCCTGTGCCATAATTGTTGATAATTTATTGGTCGGAGGCAATGGTGAAGCAGAGCATGATTAAAACCTCAGAAAAATTCTGGGAAGAGCAAGTGACGTGAACCTGAAGATTAATCTTCTGGAGTGCAAATTCAGACTCCCAGAAGTCATGTATGTTGGTCATTTAATTACCAGTACTGGCTTACAACTTGATCCATCCAAGCAAGCATCCATTCTAGAAATGCAGGCTCCAGATAACGGCCAAGCTCTACAGCATTTCCTTGGTATGGTTAACTACTTGGGCAAGTTTATTCCTGATTTTAGTGAGATTTTAGCACCTGTAAGAGAGCCAACATGCAAAAATGTTGCCTGGTCATGGTTGGAAGGGCACCAGAGAGCATTTGATAACCTTAAGCAGAGAATTTTTAGTCCACCTACATTACGATACTATGATGTCAGCAAACCAGTTATTCTTTCTTGTGATGCTTCAAAGTTTGGTTTAGGCGCAGTTATTCTCCAAGAAGGCAGACCTGTTGCCTATGTGTCTCGGAATCATACCCAGACTGAGATGCAGTATGCTCAGATTGAGAAGGAACTTTTGGCAATTGTCTTTGCAGGTTCTAAGTTCCATAACATGCATACAGCTCCAGCTAGACTGCAAAGAATGATGCTCAAATTATAAAAGTACAACTTCAAAATGGTCTTCACTAAAGGCAAACTTCTTTATCTGGCTGATAACTTCTTCAGATGGCCCAGAAATACTACAGAACAGCATGATGCAGATACTTTTGACTTTGATGTCATGGAGGTGCATAATTTTTCTTCTATAAGATTAGATGTGCATCATACAAAGATTGATCCAGTTTTGCAAAAATTCAACCACTTCATTAATGTTGGATAGCTGTCAAACCAATCTTGTGTACCGCCTGAAGTACAACCGTACTTTCCTTACTGAGATGAGTTGTTGATGGAAGAGGGTATCATTTTCAAAGGTCCTAAAATAGTTGTTCCTACTTCCTTACAATCTGAGTATATCCAGATTCTACATCGTGGCCACCCATATTCTGATTCTACCAAAAGAAGGGTGAGAGGTCTTGTATTTTGGCCTTCTCTATCAAAAGACATTGATAAAGTGCTTTGCTCTTGTTCGGTGTATAATAGTACCAAACCGCATTTACAAATAGAGCCATTTCATCTAAGCCAAAATCCTGAATATCCACAGTCAAATGGTATAGCTGAATGTACAGTACAGAATGCAAAGCAATTACTTGAGAGGTCAAAACTTGACAATACTGATATCTTTTTGAATCTAGTCAATCTCAGAAACATACCCCATGACAGCCTACTTAGGTCACCTGCTCACTTCTATCTAGGCAGACTAGAACTACCCTGCCTATTAGTTCCAGTTTACTAGTGCCTAATATTAAGAACAACAGAGCAATTAAGGCCCAGTTGTTTAAAAGGAGATCTTTACAGAAGTCCAGTTATGACAAGAAGAGCAGATTTCTTCATCTGTTGGAGAAAGGAGAGACTGTGAGGATGTAAACAGTGCAAGGGCTCGATCTGATTGGTCAAGTAATAGGTGTTTGTACTGAGCCAAGATGCTATCTAGTAGAGGCAGAGGGTGTGGAGTACAAGAGAAACTGCAGATATCTTCTTCCTGTATTAGAACCGATATTGCAGTATTGTACCTGTGATACAGACTCTAGATCTCAGAGCAATCCAGACAATGTTCCGATGGCAGAAAATGTCTTGACAACAACTCCCATTCATAATAATGTCCCTGATATCCCCAAATATGGACATTCTGTAGAGACAGTCCCTGTTGCTAAACCTACTTCCAATTTTTATATCACATGATTTGGTCATATTTCAAAACCCAGTGTGAAATATGCAGCAACCTGGACATGATTATTTTATGTGCATCTAGTTTTGTATAATTGCATGACAAAAGATTATTTTGTATATTTGCGTGTCATTCAATGTCATTGTTGTATGAACAATTTCTCAAAGAAGGAGGATGTAGAACAGTGTGTGTGTTGTAACTTTAAGAAGCATTTCCAAGTGATGCACATGCAGTATAAACACTGAGCACATGCAGGCAGCAGTGCCATTTTGAGAGAACAGCCAGAGGCTGAGCATGCATGAATGTGGCAGTCAGTCTGTTTATAAGTTTATTTAAGTTTAAGTTACAGAGCCTTAGTCTTGATGTGTTTGACATTGTCCAAAGCATTTCAGAGATAGACTACACAAGTACGGTTTTGACATGGGCTCCACAGGGTATGTTATCTACACTGTGTATTGGTGTATCATGGAACCTGTGTGGTTGGTACAGTTGTACAGTATGCCTGTGTAGTGACATAGCAAGGGTGCCATTGCACACAATGATAGGTTTGATGACTGCCGCATTCAGTATAGCAGTGACATTCTAGGATTTAGATCCCAAACCTGTCAGTATAGACTATATATCAGTGAATGCATCCTCACATCTCACTGACCAGTGAAAGTCAAAGTCTACATTACGTCCATAACTCCATGTGTAATGGCTCAACTGTGTGCGGTGTGTGGACACTACAATAATTTGCAGGTGTGGATGATTTCTCACAGGATAGTATTGTGCAGTCATTGGTGGTTAGTGTTTGTCAGCAGCCCAGAGATAAGCTGACTGTGTTTTAGGCCATCCTGGATAATTATTGGTTCTGTGTGGGATTCTGTGACAGCTCCCAATATGCAATCACCTGCTAATGTACTCAGTTAGAGGTCACTGACACTGGCTGTGACAGCAGAGTGGGAATAGGTAGATGGGGTATGCCAATAATGGAGGATGGTGAGCTCCACTGGTGACTGGTGTCATTGCAGTGTAGGTCTCCTGGTGCTACCTTTCCAGAGTATGACTGTTAGGTACTTGCCTATCCAACAGCTGACATAACACTCTGTACATGATGTACACCATTTCCAGCAAGGTCTGCTGGCCTTATATTGTCATACACCTTGTCAGACCATGGTTGGTGGAGTGAACCATATGTCCAACATCCATTGCATAGGGTAACAGTCAAAGGGCTCTGCCAGTTAGTCGGTAGGCATGATCTGGCCTTGAGCAAAAGTAACAGTGTATTTGGTCCATTGCCAGAAGGTGCATGACAGTGTCAGTGCTCATAGCCATGCTAACTCCTATCATAGAATTTCAGGTGTCATGACTTAGTTATCTGGGGACACCGCTTGGCACTACATGCTAGTTGTCCTCTCTGCAAGTACGTATAGCATTTGCTACCAGCATGTTGCAAGACGAGAGTCATGCAAGGTGTCTGTACAGAACACAGACAAACATGTTAGGGATGCGTAATATGTACACACTGTGCCGATTAGCCATGCTGCGGATCACTTGCCCAAAGGATGGTCCAGGTCCTTAACTACAATGTCCTTCAGCAGTGCTGTGACATCCCCACATGGGGAACCTACATATTGCATCATGTGTTTACCAATATGGGTAACCAGTACAGCCCCTCCTCAGTGGGATCTGGCCACAGATCAGTCTCCTTGGAACTACTGGCACATACAACCCCCCCCCTACAGACAATACAGAGATGTATGTCAAGACAGCCATTTGTTACCCACAGTGGGATGGTTGACAGAGTGTGACTGCACCTCCCCTTTCAGATGGGACAGAAACATATACAGATTTCTACATCCATGCATTATGTCAGCAGCACTACAACTGCATGACCTTGGCTGCACGTGGCAGGAGGGACAGAGACTCATCATGGCTCAGCAAACCTGACTGGTGGGCAACTGCCATTAGCGGGCTGTACAATGACAGCTGGATGGTGCTGTGTGACAGATGAGGTAAGGGTGACCCCCTAACATGGAGACACTAACTCCTCAGCTAAAAGAAGCACATAGTGTTGCTGTGATGTTGAGTGGACACGGTAGCTGACAAATATAGCCACCCACACAAAGCAGGACCACAATGCACAGTGTAGTTACATGTGTGACCTCAATGGACAGGTCCAGATTTTGGTGACCTCATATGTCATGGTGCCACATATAATGGGTCTGTACTCATAACTAACCTGTTCACCCACACTCTCTGTGTCAACTACACACCCTTGTCTCCACCACACGTGACAGATGACATTTCTACAGCCTGTCCCATAATTTCCATATTTACAGAGCAGTTCATAACTGGCCTCTAATTGGGAGATAGCATCTATTGCACATGCTAACATTCCAGGCTGCATCCCACATGTGATCTGACAAAGATTACTAACGCCATTTGGAAACCCTTGCAATCATAGTGACACCACTGACTGCACACCAGGTGAGTGGTCAGCTGAATGGACAAAGGCAACTGTTATACCCTTGCAGAGAGGTGGTGCATCCAGTGACCAATATAACTATAAATCTCTTTGTCTATGTGTCCATATCTGTATGCCCGTAGAGGCATTCATCATGGAGCTGATCAGCAGAGATGTATGTGTTTTACACACAGTTGACTGTACACAGTTTGGATGTGTGACAGGGGGAGCATGAGTGCAACACCTGGTGGACATTTCCTAGGCAGTCACCAAGGACCTGGGTGAGGATACATCAGGTCGTACAATCCCCTACAGTGATCCAAGGCATCTGAGTATATGCCCTGCTCAGGCAACATTTACAAAGCACTCACTTAGCCACCCATGGTATTGTCATTGTAGGGGTCAGTAAGTGACCCATTGCTGGCACACATACACAACATAGGGACATCCCCATCCAATAGCTGATCTGTCACCAGCAGTGCTCAAGAGGGCACAGTCCTGGGTCCTCTACTGCTTGGTAGCTATCTATCCACAATACACGTGACTGACTGACTGTGGCTAACAATGTTGGCTGCTGCCTGCAAATTGTGAGCACTCATACAGTCTCTGTGGTATGTCACTGTCCTGCAAGAGGGTACTGCAAACACATGCCTATTGACATAATAATGGCCATACACTTCATGTATGTATGTATATATATATATATATATATATATATATATATATATATATATATATATATAGTATCATTTCCATCAGTTATTCCTATGTATCTGGTAAGTAGCACATCAGTCACAACATGTGATGTACATATTCAGGGGTGAATGAACTGGGCACACAGATTTGGCCACACAGGTGTACACCTAATGTGCCTCAGATCACCATGTCTGTACAGTGGTATGGCAGGAATCATATGGCATAGCTGAGGCCACAGTCACCTTTAGGTGACATTCTCATAACCTCCATGTACTCTTCCCTCAGCATGCCAATATCTGAGTGCAATGGCCATGTGGTGATGTACATGTCCTAGCAGTACTGGAAATTGCACACAACAGTATGGGCCCTCTCAATGACACTTCATGTCTTCAGTATGTGTTCATTGGGGATCATCTGCAATGAGTGTAATTGTCACCTGTGGCATATAGACTACTCAAAGTTGATCTGTTTGTTGCATACGGGGCAATGTGTGACCCTGCTTGATTGCATGTGCTGCCTATCTTTAGGAGGCATAGTAGATGGAGAACTCACTGTAAGAACATTAACATCGTATGTGACATCAGTACTACATGCTTGTGAGAGAGATTTGTCTAGCAGACTTAAACACACCCTTGAAAGAAAACCATGCCTAGTGGCACAACAGAGCACCTTAGCGAACCTCACCACATGCCATCTGTATGATTGGCTGGGCGATCGTCATCTGACTGTGTCCCTCCTGGACTGGGGCAATATGTGCTGATCCTGTAGCTATAGCTATAAACATGTCTATCATTGTGAGGGCTGTGTGGATATTATGCTAGTGAAATTCAAATGTTGTATGGTTCCATAACATAATGTGAAATGCCCTAACAGGCGCACACACAAACATAGCTACATTGAGGCTAGTACCACTTCCAGTCACTGTGTACAGGACACAACAAGGCACACACATAGTGCAAGTTGGCTGTATGTAGATGAGAACACTTACCTATGTAATGGTACGCATTACATATCACAGTACTTGATGCACGCAACACACCACATGTCTGCTAGTACTATCAGTTCAGGACCTATTATGCTTGTTGAGATCATCAGGCCTTGTTGTTATCAGACCTTTAGGGGGGCCACATCACATGGTACAAATAAAATACTACAAAATCTTACCTATTTCTAAGTTACCAAGGTGATCATATTTATGTCACCTGGACACACACACACACACACATACACATACACATACACACACACACACACACACACACACACACACACACACACACACACACACACACACACACACACACACACACACACACACACACACCAAGTAGCCTGGAGTGAGACTAGAACCCCTACCTATCTAGTCTTACACACTATAGATCACAATATTTATCGCATAGGCCACGGCTTAAGTCTGATATGACATGATCAGCTGGTGGTCTTAAGGTGGATGACATCATCAGGCCTTGTAGAAGAGGGCAGTTTGGAACCCAGCAGCATGTTACAGGGCCAAAGGTTTTATAACCATTGCAGGTAGATATCCCATGAGGGCATGGCAGTTGTTTTGCAGGGGGATACACACACACACACACACACACACACACACACACACACACACACACACACACACACACACACACACACACACACACACACATACACACACACCAGGTAGCCTGGAGTGAGATTGGAACACCTACCAATCTAGTCATACACACTAAAGATCAGAGTGTATTTAATAGACACGCCATGGCTTTAAGTCTGATACTACGTTGTCAGCTGGTAGTCTTAAAGTGGATGACATTGTCAGGCCTTGTAGAAGAGGGCAGTTTGGAAGCTAACAGCAAGTTACAGGGCTAAAAGATGATATGCACACACACACACACACACACACACACACACACACACACACACACACACACACACACACACACACACACATGCAAGTAGGCTGGCATGAGACTGGAACCCCTACTTATCTAGTCTTATACACTATAGATCACAGTACTTATCATATGTGCCACAGGTTAAGTCTGTTGCATATGTGCTTGCAGGCACAGTACTTGTGCATTACACAAACTAGGCTTGTGTTAGCATCTGTGGCCTGCAGAGTGATATTGCTTCCTAATGTTATCTGCATCTAGTATCCTAGCAGTGAGATACCCATTTTTATCCTAGCTATGTGTGTACAGTTACCAGTATGGCCATATGTGACTGTTTGCATTTACACAGGCAAACCTGTGAGCAGAAACAATATGCCCTCTCCATACATGCATTGACAACATTATCCATTACACCCCCTGCTCACCTGTGTCTGTCTACATGGTGACATTCAGCAGGCACAGGGTTCTCTAGGTAAGGGGATTATCTACTGTTGTGCCCTTAGTTTGGATACTTTGAGCAACAGTATGGTTGTATGATAGTGCAGATTTGCTCACCATTATTAGGGTATGTTGGACAATACAAACATCCACACACATACTTCTGTATATAACAAAGAAATATATATTAAATGTAGCTCTGTGTGTGTAAGATATGCATATGTGTTATGTAGATATATGAGGGGTGTATGTATCATTTTAATATATATATATATAGCTATATATATCGATATATATATCTATTTGATACTACATAGTGATAAATATACTATGCATGTTAGAGAGAGACAGTGACAGATGGATATTTTTACGTATATGTCTGTATCTATAGACATATTTATACATAACAGGTTATTTTGATGAAGGAGTAACAGAATTACGCTCATTTTGTCTAAGTGTATGGGAATGCCCAGTGGTACTTTTAGTACTTATAAAGTGACTCCAGGCCACACCTACCTATACTCCAGTCCATGATTTTGTATGTTACAGACATTAACATTGGCCCTTGTTACTGCAGTACTGCAATTCCCTCAAATTGTCCATGGCATTCTCCAGCTATGTGCTGTACTTAATATGTGACTGAGGTTGGTAATGTTACACCACCAACAGACTGACAGCCTGCATTCCTCTCAACTGTCCTGATTTCCACAGAATGTCCATAGTTTTGCTTCATATGTTTGATCTTTTCCTCATACATGTGTGGTCTTCTGGTGGATTATTGAATATTGATATCATTACATTATACTAATTACAGGCAGACATTTATGTTTCAGACTTTATATCCTTTAGAACATATGTAATAATACAACACTTTTAATTCCAGCAACTTTCTAGGTTTATGGGAACAATACTTACAATCTAACCATATGTTAGTTTGGGACTTTGTACCCCCAATCTTTCTATTTTTTTCTAGATGTCTTGCACTAAGAGATTGAGAGGTATGATGGTCTGTGAACACACCAACATAGTACTACCTCACATGCAAAGGATGAGAGTAATTCCAGATTAGAACCATCAACACCATCACCCATGCTAGCTTCCCTAGTCCACTGTGCCACACAGATTTCCAGACAGAGAGGAGTCATTCATCACACAATCAACAGCATATATGTACATTGTTATCCTGCGTGAAGAGAGACATGCAATGTGTGAATGATACCTATGTTACAGCCATGGGATTGCCTGGTCCACTGATATACCATAGCTGATTTTCTGTTAAAGCAGTTACATGGGTTCACTGCTGTGTTGGATTGGGGGAACAACAGCACATGATCAGCTTGGGTAGACAGTTGTCCAAATATCATGTGTGCCCACTGATTAACATCTCCCTTGCCTGATGTCATGAATATTCCAACCATGAGGCCTAGTGAATATTATGGAACACATATTATTGGGCTGGGTATCTGTAGTCCCCTGTGGATGTTAAATCTGTCCAAATAGCCCTATATTTCCTTGCATAGCAGCAGCTACATATATATGATACCATATTACTGTAATCCTTACAATTAGTGGGTAGGTTAGAGACTTCCTTGTGAATGCAGCAGTTGACAGACCTGTAGTTCAGGGGTGAGTCTGTGTGATGCAAGAGGTATACAGCCAATATATGTATAGGTACAAGTTGTGTGGGTTGCCTGGCATCAGGTATTTTACTATATGTATGTGAGTAGGAGTAAGGTGTCAGTCCCTGGGGTCCTAGGGTGTCAGTGAATATGCTATGCTTTGTCTCTTAGCCAGTGGTAGAGCATACTAGACACACCTACATCTACCTACAGGGACATAATCAGGGGGCTCCTTCTCTGAGTCCTCCTGTGAGTGTGGGTGTGTTGACCTAGGCACTGGTGGGGGACTGTGTATCCTTTCCCTTTGCTGATCCTGCTGTAGTTGTGTCTGCAAGATCATATTGTGCAGCATGGCACATACTATGAACATATGTGGACATGTGGCTGGAGAGTACTGCAGGGCTCCACCAGATATATCAAGGCACCAGAAATGTGACTTCAACAGCCCAAGCATACACTCTATGATGTTCCTAGTGCATGTGTGTGCCTCATTATGGGTATGTGTGCATTTCTGATGGGTGTCATCATCCATGGTTCCAGGGTGTAGCCAGCATCCCCCAGTAAATGACTGTGTGGGATGTTCTTCCTAGAAAACATCGGGTACAGCTGTGATGCATGCTAGATATGGGAGTTGTGATAACTGAAAGGGCTGACAGCACAAACATTCATAATAATGCCCTGAGCACTGCACATGACCTGGCAGCTGATGGAGTGGTACCCCTTGCAGTTGACGTAGATTCTACTGTCCTCACTGGGAGGTGCCTTGATGTGTACATGAGTGGAGTCTATGGAACCCAGTACTTCAGGGTGGTGTGCTACACGATAGAAGTGTTGCATATTGTTGTCCCTCACCTCAGGGGTGAGGGGAAAATAAATGTACTCACTGACATGTGGTAGCATGGCATCCAAGAACTGGTGAAGTACCCTCGATGCTTATACCTCTGAGACCCCCATCATGTTCCCAGTTGGTCTTTGGAAGGTACCTGTTTACTCTGGGTCTTAGTTGAGGGCGGCAGAGCTCAGTGAGTTCTTGTAATATGTCCCTGTCCACCCTGTAGTGCTTTACAATCTCCAGCTCATGTAGCTCCTGGAAGGTTACCCTGAGCCTGAACACTGTTCTCCTTCTCTGTCTAGGCCTATTGTCATTAGGAGCAGCAGCACTGACTTCAGCATCTAGCACATACAGGTATTGCATACCTGCAGCAGTCCTGAGCATTCTTTCAGTTAAAATTCCCAAGTCTGTATTCCAATGGTGCAGAGTATGGGGGAATATCAGATTGTAGGATGTATGCATACTTTATAGTGCTCTACTGTAGGTGCTTCCTGCATAATTGACTTCCTATGATACATTGCACCTACCTAGCGTATCATTAAAATCATTTAATGGCCCTAGTTTAAGTTAAACAAGGTTCAATAGTAATTAATACTATATCATCAATATGAACCTATGCACCTATTGCCTTTTACATACTCTGAGCAATGTGGCACGCCATGCAAATATGCTGAAACACGTGCCCTGTAGGTAAACAAAGCTTAGACATTAGTGGACACCACCCCAAACTTCCATGCTCAGCATAGTGGTGCTCCGTGCAAACAGGTGCAGCTAAGCTCCAGTCAGCTGAGAAGTTCTTGGACACACTCTCACCAGATGTCAGCTATCTCCTGTGTGGACAGCAACATGGTTCTCTACCTACATGGAGGGGATATGGAGACACAATTACTCCATTATGCTATTCAATAACTCTACCTCTTTGCATAGGGATCTATGCTCACAACCTGGAAACTACACACTTCCAAGCCCTACCACGGTAGCAAGAGCACCACTGTACCAGTGTAGATACTCCATGGAGGGTCTTGTAATGCATTTTTATCTCATAATATTAATTTTTTTTCCACTTTTTTTATATGGCTTGTTTGTGCACTGCAGCACACAAACATGCCCAGATTATAAAAAAAAAAATATTTTAACATATTTTCTGTAACTTTTGAAACACACAGAGGATAGATGTTATGTTTTCTCATTTCACCTTCAGACTTGCTACCTGACTCGGCCTATACTAAAGCTCAAGAGCTTCTACTGGCTCGAGGCTGAATACCTCTCCCATAGTGCTTAGTGGCTATTCCCCAGATCTTGTTTGCCGCTTGAAGCTTTGGGATTGTCTTCACTGACTCAGGCTTGGAAAATTTAATGTTTTATATATTTTATAACTTTTTCTAATTGTTAGTTATTTTTATTTATTAGTGCTATAGTAACAGTCTTGTGCTATTTTTAGTCCTTTTCAAACCTTGAAAGTTTTTTTTGCGGCTATCTTTTCTTTGGGCCTTGTTTTCTCCACAAGAATTCCTCTTTAAATTAGAGAATTCTTGCCCATTTTTCTTCTTTATAAGCCTTTTAAGAGTACTCCATTTAGAGGGAGATAGTTGTTTAACTTAAGAGACTTCTCTTCCCCTCTTTTTTCTTCTCTTTAAAAAATATATATAGTATTTTATTTTAGATACTTGTTTCTATGCTGATTTATTTATAACAGTTATAGTTGTTATTTTAACTTTTATTGAGAATTTTTTTCCTTATAGCTAGTGTGTCTAAGGAACCAGCTAAGGAACATAAGTCAGGATTCAAAAAGTGTGATTCCTGCACACAGAAGATGTCCATTACTGACAGACACACTAGCTGTCTGTATTGTGTGGGTCCACTCCATCTTCAAGACTCCTGTTCCATTTGTCATAGTTTTAGTGCCAGGGTCTTGCAGGAGAGGAGATATAAGCTTATATTGTGGGGCTTATTAAAAGTGGATGAAGGAAATCAGATTAAAAAATCAGACAAGACTCCAAAGTCTGCTTCATCGGCTCCGGGGTCTGAACCCACAAGCAGCACCAGGCATGATGCCTTCTCGGCTCCGAGAGTTATCGGAGCCAAAAAACATGGTTCTCCCTCAGCTCCATCTGTCTTATTGGAGCCATTGCAGAGCTGAAAAAGGAACTGGTCACTGGCCTTGGACCCTGTTCTTTTGGTGCTGGTCTCGCCTTTATTACAGTCGGTGGCAGGTCACCACAAGTCTTCCAGTCATTCCTCTAGATCTTCCAAGTTATCGGATGAGGATGTGGAGTGGGTAGTGAAGAGGTTGCTTTGGACTCGGGCCCTAGCTGAAATTCTTTTGAGCTCAGCCCATCGGACCCTGGTACTTTCTACTATGACTATTCCTCAACTAACTCGGATGAGTTTGGAGCCAGAGAGTATGGAAGTCATTGTGCTGGATCCACCGGAGCCAGTAATCACTACTGATATCTTGGATCCGACATCTGCTCTGGTTCCTTTCATGCTTTTGTCCATTGCGGGACCTGAGGGCTGACACTCCCTGGTCGGCTCCGGGGAGGGGCAGAGTCGGGTTGGACTCTTGTCAGAGTCGGCTTTCCCACTCAGCTCCTCGGCTGAGGTGAGTTCGGCTCCCACATCTGCCTCAGAGTCACCCTCCTCAGGGATGAGGAGATCTGGTCTCTTAGGGCCTGAGTCTCTCTCAGCCCAGGACCATGGAGCATTCAAGGTGATGCGGAGTGTGCTCTCCACTGAGTCTACTTCACCTTTGGCTCCAGCCTCTCTTCCCCCTAAGAGACTGGTGTCCACCTTTTCATTACCTCTCCATCAACCACAGAGTAGAGAGTTAGTGCCCCAGGAAGCCACAATGGGTGGATCCTCCTCTTCTGATACCTCTTCGGAACATCCCCCCGAGGAGGTCCCTCGGAAGAGACAGTGTAAGAGGAAACACATAGACTCCCCTGAGTCTGTCACTTCTGATACTGACTTAAGGGATTCAGAAGGTTCCTCAAGGTGCCCCTCTGAGGATGTTTCCTTTTCAGACATCCTGGAGATCTTTAAACAGAGGGGTGACTGGAAGTCCCTTTCCCCTTCTGAAGATGACTCGATATAACTGGAGGCATTTGGCTCTCACCCGTCCACCTCTTGGGTGTCTCCACCTTTCGACCCTTTCCTGGGTTTGGTGAGCTGGATGGTGTGAGACTCTCTGGACTCAGTGGACCCCATTCCGCAGAGGTCTAATAAGTTCATTATGGCCCCAGAAGTAACTAAAGGGATTCCTGTGGATGCAATGGTGGTGGCAGCAACCAAAAAAAAAGGAGTTAGCTGAAACTTCTGTATCTGTTCATCCACCAAACAAGGATTCTCATATGATGGATAGATACGGGAAGGGTATGTTCTCTTCAGCAGCCTTTACTTTACGGTCGCTAAATTATTTGTCACATTTCATGCGACTTCAGAGGGATCTCCTAAAAGAGCTAGGAGATACCCTGCAAAGTGTTACAACTCAGGACTTACCTGATAAGGTTAACTCCCAGCTTGCAACATAAACCTCCCTATCTGACTCCTAAATGTGGCTCATATCTTATGCAGCTGATGGAGCAAGCAGGGCAGCAGGCACAGGAATAGCTCTTCAAAGACATTCCTGGATGCGGCTTTGTGAGTTTGCAGAACCCTTCCGTTCTTCCTTTATTGACACTGCCTTTGATAGCTCATCATTGTTCAGGCCTAAAGTAAAAGAAACTATCACCAGGAGTCAACAAGATGGTAAGGCTTTCTACCGTTGGAGTCCGTTTTTCCACTCCTACCGTTTACCACTCTTATCTTAAGGGTCAAAAGGGTGGGAAAATGTGGTTCTCTAAGTCCAAAGGAGCCTTATCTGACACTCATGGTGATCTTTCCCCCGGGACACAGGGGGAAACAATGAAAGACATCATCCACATGGCAGAGGGGGTCCGCAAAACCAGGGCAACAGAGATACATTCTCTGGTAGGCCCTTCCAGTGCTCCTGAAAGGAGGCCCATCTGTCCACCTCTGGAGGCAGTTGGGGGGAGGATATCACTGTACCCAAAAGCCTGGCTGAATTTGACTCAAGACAAATGGGGTACAGTCCATTATATCCAGAAGATACAACATTCCCTTCCAATGTACACCTCAACCACCAAAATCTATCCCAGACATTCCACCCAGTCAAAGGGATCAAGCAACACTAGAAATACAAAAGTTGCTAGAAAAAAGAGTCATGCAAGATGTTCCCGCAGACCAGTTAGGATCCAGCATTTACTCATGGTTATTTTTAGTTCCAGAAAAGACAGGGGACTGGAGACCCATACTGGATCTTAGTAGACTAAACAAGTCGGTGAGAAAATCAAAGTTCCAAATGGTAACGCTGCAGTCTATATTCCCGTTCCTGGGAAAAGATAATTGGATGTGCTCGTTAGATCTTCAGGCTGCATACTACCACATAAAGATGGACAGGCACTCAAGAAGATTTCTACGCTTCTGGCTGGGAGCCAGTCATTACCAGTTCAGAGCTCTGCCCTTTGGACTCACCACAGCCCCCAGGGTGTTTACCAAATGCATGGCAGTAGTCACGGCTCATCTGAGACACCAAGGATTCCAGGTGTTTCCATACTTAGATGAATGGCTCCTAACTGCCACCACCAAGCAACTACTGATCAAAGCAAGAGACTACACCATTCATCTTTTCTCAAAACTAGGCATTACTATAAATACAAAAAAAATTGCCTTGTTGCCATCACAGTATATTACATTAATTGTTGCAGATTTACATACAAATGACATGTTGGCAAAGCTACCTCAAGAAAGAATACAGATATTACACAGTCAAGTGATTATTTTACTCAACAAGAACAGATTACAGGCAAGATTTGTGCTGAAAGTCCTAGGCTCTATGACAGCGACAATAACACTACTTCCCATGGCATGACTTCACATGAGAATACTGCAGTGGCTGCTCTTTGCCGAATGGTCCATGCAGGACTTACCCATGTCTCACAAAATTTTCATAACGCCTTCCTGCAAGAAGGACTTACTGTGGTGGGTTAATTCCACTCAGTTAACAATGGGCAGAGCGTTTGTACTTCCTTAACCTATCGCTACAGTAACCATGGATGCGTCCCAGATAGGGTGGGGGGGGTGCATTATCTGGGGCAGATGGTCCAAGGAGTTTGGAAAGATCACGAGTACCATTTGCATATCAATGTCTTAGAGATGAGGGCCGTGCTTCTGGCGTTGCAAGCACGGCCGGCCTTAGGCATAGGCGAACTAGGCAACCGCCTAGGGCGCCATACAGGCCGGACTAGTAAAGGGCACAGTTTGCATTCATTTAGTCATTTTAATTAATTTACTTTTCTTATTATGCGAACGCATAATAAGAAAAGTACATTAATTAAAATGACTAACTGAACCATAGGGCACCGGACGAGGGGGAGGGATGAGTGCCCTCCCACTTTTATACCTGAAGTATGGCCAGGAAGCTTCAACAACTACAAAAAAAAAAAAAATCTCCGTTCCACTACCTTTAAGAAGTACATGCGCGTTGTATGCACGTACACCAACACTGATGTAAAGACTGCTAGCACAATGAGTGGCCATGTGGCGGACCTGAATGAAAATCAGCAGGAGTGCCTGAAATGGGTGAGAGACTTAAATGGATGTAATAGTCAAATTTTAATGTTGTACAACTCGCGAAACAACTTAAGAAATGCAGAGTGCAACATGATGTGCATGCACCCCGTGCTTTGCTGTTCCCTCCCCAAAACTAGCTACATTGGTGTAGAAATGAAAAATGAATGTTTTGTGTTGGAATCCCATCACTTAATGTTTTGATTGTGTCAGTTAAATAACCAGGTGCCGATTACACAGCTCTTCTCAACTCCGATTGATTGCAAAAGGCATTCTATAATTTTATGCCAAGTGGGTTGTTCGAAAATTTAATTAGATCTTTCTGGTGTTACCTGAACTGGAGCTACACGTAGTCTGAGTATACACAGATAGTGATGTGCAAGGAGGGGATGCTTCTATTGAGCCTTCTTGGTGTAGTGATTGCATTTGCCTGTGTGCGTATGTGTGTTTATGTGGTATGGTAGGCAAGAAAGCCAAGTCTAATAATGTGTTAATGCAATCCACCATCTGCAAACTGTGAGTGTAGGGGGTGTATTCAGTTACAGTGAAGCAACCACTCATTACCAGATGTGCTGTCATCAAACAGCACTACATCATAGTCTTTTACTCTTCCAGTTTTGCTTTAGATAATTGCATATTTTGAAAATTCATCAGATTCTGCTTTTTTTATTTGAGTTTTTCTGTCTTCTGCGGATAGTGCATATCAAATATGCATTTTATTTTATTCCTAGATGCTTGATTAAAGCAATGGTTTGTTTTGCCATTTTTCTTGTATAATTACAATTGAGTTTCAGTAGTGAAACATGATAAACTGATAGCTGAAGACTAGAAGAGCGAGATGTTGGTACTCCTGTATATGGCTGTTCAATTCATGGTGAATAAATACCAGACTACAGTGAGCCTAAGTCAAAAACATGCCTCTTAACCTCTGCATATCAAAAATAGCATTTCCATTTAAACTGTTATAGAACAGGGTTGGAAAGATGAGCATATTCTTATTTTTTAAGTTGAAGTTCTTCAGAAAATGCATTCTATATAAACACTGATGAAGCATCTATGTGTATGCTTAGTTTAGTTGTTAATAACGCATGTACTTTAGTTACAGCTTTCTGCCGAAACAAATGGAAGTCTAAGATGAGCAACATCAAATCTGAGAACAAAGATAATAGTAATATTCTTATATCATAGCAGCCGAGTCTGAAAATTCTCCAGTGAAGTCAGCACTTTACACCAGTTAAGAAACAGTAGTAATAACTAACTAAATCAATATGAAGTTGACACTTAGATGCATGTGTTTGAGATGGTTAACTGAAATGTATAAAATCCAACTGGTTGTTTGGAACACATTAAATGTAGCAAGACTGTTGATTCAGCACATCTAAAGATAAATGTGGCACCCACACTTAATTGTGTGCCTGGGAACCCTCAATATTTGCAGGTGATAACTGTATTTGTTTTAATGAAATATTCTCTGATTTAATGGGAGTGCCTTCTTTGAAGCTTGGGCATTGGGCTGGCACCTCAGCACCGTAAAAATCTACTGCCAATCATAAGCGGACCGGCGTTCCACTGTGGCGACACCTAACCAGGAAAAGCCGAAAGACATTACTTTCTCTGATTTACAAAACTTGAAAAGGGGTAATTGATTATACAGACAAATTTTATTTTCACGGTCTGTATCAAAAACATTCTGCTACATTGGCAAGTCTTCCCTCCCGCTATTAGGAGCATCCACTATTGGAGGCTAAGCTCTCTCAACTCAGTACTGGCATAACCAGTCAGGAGGAGAAGGAAACCACACTCACTACAATTCCAGTCTCACATAGACCTACCACGACAGCAAACCAAACACATAATCACACAAAAACATACTCGGAGGCTCTAAATAAAGATCTGCTGAAGCAGCAGAGACCTCTAAAGCAGACACCCAAGCAGCCGCTACCCCAAAACAAAACACGTGCAACACATATCTCACAAAGCCAGTGTGCCGAACAGTCACAGCCCTTAAGACTAAACAACACACCTGATATACTTGTAATAGGTGACTCTATCATCAGGCACACTGACGTCCCGCTCACCAGGCTGAACAAGGAGAGGGTCACGGTGAGCAGCCTGTCGGGCGCTAGGATCCGCCACATAACACAAGCACTCAGGTCACTCCAAGGCAAGTACAAATATGACTCAGTCATTGTCCATGCTGGTGTGAATGACCTGAGATGTACCTCTCTGGACTACATGAAAAGAGACATAAAGGAGCTCTCTGAGCATGTAGCCCAGGCCGGTATGACCCTGACCTTGAGTAGCATCTTACCCTCACCAAGAATGATGCCACAATATGAAGACAAGATGATCAATTTCAACAATTGGCTTAAGTACTGGTGTCATTCAAAGGGGATCCAATGCCTGTCAGCTTGGGATGATATGCTCGACAAGCCACGATGCTTCGCTAGGGACGGCTTGCACCTGTCACCCCTGGGCTTTCGGATATTGGCAAAGGCTCTTGCTACCCCCATAGTGCCTTTTTAGGCAAAGCTCAAAAGACAAACCCACCTCCATAGGTATCACAAGGGATAAGAAACTAAGAGTAATGCTACTCAACGCCAGAAGTCTAAACCTCAAGATGCATGCACTCGAAACTCTCCTTAGCATGGAGAACATCGATATCTGTGCAGTAACAGAAAACTGGTTCAGGGCTCCTGAGAGCACACCAGCACTACCAGGTTATACCTCATACCATGCTTTTCGGCCCCAAAACTTGGACCGAACCACAAAAGGAGGGGGAGTATCGATATTCATCAAAGATACCCACACCTCCAGGTTGGTGGCAAAGCACGAAGCATCAGAGACTATCCATGTGCAACTAACAGTGGGCAAAACTGCCTTCCAGTTTATAGCCTGCTACAGACCACCCTCCCAAACCCAGGAAACCCACTCGGCCTTCCTGAGAACACTGGAAAATATGAAGGTCTCTCCAAACACCATTATATTGGGCGACTTCAACTACCCAAATATAGACTGGGAGCATTACTCTAGCTCCAACACCCTAGCCCAAAGGTTTCTAGAATTTATAAACTCAAATGCTATGGAACAACTTGTTACCACTCCCACAAGAGGGGAAAACATACTGGACCTGATCATCACCAACATGGGGACTCTATGCTCCAGACCAGAAGTGTATCCCTCACTGGTAAGATCAGACCATAAACTAATCTCACTGGATATTCACATCCCGATCCCACCCCCTGCCCAGAAAACCACAGTGAAAAACTTCTCTAAAGCAAATTTCACACTCCTCAAAACTGAGGTGGAATCCTTCAAAGCCCCTGGGTCTGTGGAAAACACGGCCCAGACCGCAGAATCCTTTATAAATGCATTCTATGAACACCTTCAGGAATGTATGGATCATGCAATCCCAAATAAAACCAAGACCCAATCCTCCAAAGGCAGACGTCCTGTCTGGTGGACCCCAGCCATAAACAAACTATACAATAGAAGGAGGAAGCTACTAAATGATAGAGCAAAATCCCAAAAAGGGAAGGCATCACTGATCAGTATTAGCAAAAAACTACGGGCACACATAAAATTGTCTAAGGCCAGCTTTGAGAGAAAAATTGCACAGGACACTAAGGATAATTACAAGGCTTTCTTTAGTTATGTTAGGAACCTGGGTGGTAATTCCCAGATATGCTCAGAGTTAGTCCAAAATGACAAAAAATACACCGAACCCACAGACATTGCCAACATCCTAGCTGACAGGTTCAAACTTCTCCCCCCCCCCACCAAAAGGGCAAATATCTATCCCAGCAGAGTGCTGCCCCCCTGACATCTCAGATGCTCAGGTAAGAGCCGCCCTCTCCAAAGCAAAAAACACAGCATCAATGGGACCAGACGGTGTCCCGGGCTGCGTCCTACATGAACTCCAAGAAGAGCTAAACCCAAACATAAAACTACTGTTCAATCTCAGCCTTACTACAGGATATGTGCCCAAAGAGTGGCGTACAGCAACAGTGGTCCCTCTCCATAAAGGTGGTGCCTCAACGGATCCTGGAAACTATCACCCCATAAGCCTGACTAGCTTGGTCTGCAAAGCTATGGAAAGGATCATCATGGACCTCATAAATAAAGATATTGGGGACCTACAAACACTGGATCCTACCCAGTTCGGCTTTGTTAAGGGCAGATCCTGCCTCTTAAACCTGGCTGATTTCTTTGAAACAGTCACCAAGGCCATTGACGAGGGGAAGGTGGACCACACAGCCTACCTGGACCTCGCAAAAGCCTTCGATACAATACCCCACTCGGGCATTATAGATAAGCTCACCAGCTTAAATATAAACCCCTATGTCACTAGATGGATTGCAAATTGGCTCAAGGACAGAACCCACATGGTTAGAATTGCTGGAGCCATGTCAGACTCCAAACCAGTTACAAGTGGTGTCCCACAAGGCTCAGTCCTGGGACCTCTCTTGTTCGGTAAATATTTCTCGGAGGTACAGGCCAACACGGAAGGACTGTGGCTGACCAAGTTCGCAGATGACTGCAAACTGGGCGCCATAATCGACTCTCCAGCCGACACAAGCATCCTCCAAAAGGGCCTCATAGAAACAGATAACTGGTGCCAGAGCCATGGCCTCAAGCTAAATGCCAAAAAGTGTATAGTCATCCCCTTTGGCAAAAACAAAGTGCCCACAAATTACCACATAGGTGGTAATCCATTAAGTACAGAAGAAGTAATTAGGGACCTGGGGACCCAAGTTGATATCAATCTCTCATTTGACAACCACGTGGCCAAAGTGGTTAGAAAAACATTTTATATAGCCCACCTAATCATGAAGGGATTCACATCTAGATCAGGGGACATCATCGTGCCTCTTTACTCATCCCTCATCAGGCCCATAATTGAGTACAATGCCCCTTTTGGGATGTACCTTACCAGACACCTGCAGCAACTGGAAAGACCCCAAAAGTACCTCACCAAGAGGATCAAAGGGCTCATACAGCTGCCATATGCTGCCCGGTTAAAGAAACTCCAGCTCTACTCAGTGGCATACCGCCTGTTCAGAGGCGATCTGTGCCTGACGTATAAAGCCATGTCCAACCCGGAATTAATGGACATGCTGCACCTCAGAAAACCCAAATCCCATTGATCTATGCGCTCGAGAGACTTGAACCTCAGCACTGAAATAAATAGGACATGCTGGAGGGACAGATTCATAACCCAGAGGCTCCCTTCACTCTGGAATAAAATCCCAGTCCAGGTTAGGCAGAGTCCCTCATTGACTCTCTTCAAGAGGAATCTTGATGCGTGGATGGGAGATCGTAGGTTTACCCCGGGTATCACTTCTGTGTCATTGTTAGAGGCACAGTATACTAACCTCGAAAAAGGGCATAGCAAAATAAATTTAAAATGGGTGGCGAAAGCCAAACACATTCTGGCTAGGCTTATAAATGCCCTAGGGCAGATAGCCTAGTATGAACCTATGAACCTATGAACCTATTCTCTCTCTTTATATGATGACAGTTTTTTTTTTTGGTATACAAAGAAAATTCTTTTGGCATTGCCTCTTGTCTCATTGTGCAATTTGTGTGTGTACTGTTACAAGTCTGGTTAGATGCCCATTTACAGAGGAGAGCTGTGCAGAAAAGCTTCACCAGTCATGGTGATTTAAAAGTGGATGTGAAGGCCAGTAAGTTAAGCACTTTTAAGAAACCCAAACTGTGCAAAAGAATAACCAATAGAAATGATCAAATCTGATGCAAATACCAACTGTCTTTATGAAACTACAACAGTGATAACATGGAGTAGCAATTATTGTTGCATGAGACAGAAAAGCAACTTTCTGCCATCTTGACTGGACATGTAAGTTATTTACATATATGGGTAAAGGGGAATTAAATTAAATGATAGTTATTCACAACAGTGTTGACCTATTTTCTTTACTCAGCTCTAAGTGGGTGATGTTTGGTCTAGTGCCCCGCCCCTTTCCTCCATCTCGATGAACCTAGTCTTCTTTAACTTGTAAATGTACTGCAGGGTGGAGTCATAGGGTAATGTATTCCCACTCCAGCCTCAGCTGGTAAGGCAAGCCTGCAGCATAGGGGAAACATCACCAAACATAGCATTACCTGCCTTTGACTGCTTTGTTGCATGTGTTAGAAATCAGGCATAATCAAATGGTTCCCTACACATCAAAAAATCTGGAGACTTTAGTCCTGTGCTTCACAAGTTGATATATTCAGGAAGTATTTCCAGCCTTCTGAAGTGACTTCCTTTTCATTTTACAACAGCTGTCTGTCTAACTGGTTTGTAGTTTCCATTCTCTTTCTGCAGGTCTGTCTTTTGAAGGTAAATCCAATCTTTTCTTCAACAGTAAAGAGTCACCATCTAATCATGACCCATCCCGATTCAAGTGATCGGGAATGGGGTTCACTAATTTTCCTCTTCATTCATTTTAAAATTATAGAATCCCAAATATGGCCCAGATATTTTGTCCAAACTGTCAATCTTTCACCACCACCATTGTACAACCAGCTACTCTTTAATCGTTTTTATTATTGTTGCTCAAATCAGAAGTTGCTGTTCATTATGTCTGCCTTTTCTGTAGTGGTCTAGCTTCAAATTCATTCCCATTTGTCTAAATTCAGTACTTTTGTGATGGCTTATGTTCACTGTTTCTGCACTTGTAATATGTTTTTTCTTTCCTTTCATCTTGGTGGTTGTTGCCGTTTCCTCACACCAGGCTTTTGCTTTTCTGATATCTGCCTCCCTCTGCTTTAGCTGACTTAATTCTGTATCTCTCTCCAAGTTTGTTTCCTGAATGTCAGTGTGCACTCCTTGATATTTTCTATTAATTCTAACAAAAGTAGTCTTTCTATTTTTGTTTTTGTAGGTTTGCCACCTGCAGTAGTATGCATTCTGTGTGTTTGTGGTTCTGATTCTTCTTCAGTGTTTCTCCTTCTAGTTTATGTAACAGAACCTTACTATAAGTCACTTTCTTATGTTGCCAAATTTTACTCACTTAAAATCCAGTACTTTGGATTTTTATGTAACTCGGTTGTAATACAGTTATGTATTATGAATATTATGATATGGTGATAAGTTTCCCTGTATAAGTACATAACTTTCTTATCTGATAGGAATGGGTACATCATCTGCAACTCACAGGACACATTCAAGCTCTTCCTATCAGGTGTTACAATAACAGAACATACTCTTGATAATTGTAGTGCCAAAAGCAAATCTTTTTTTTTTTTTCTTGTTTGAAAATTTTTATTAGTTTTACCATAATAAAAATAATCGATTATAAATAACAATTGAAACATAAGTGATGAAGAAAGTTTACTGCTGCTCATGCTAAGTCTGTTTTCAAAGTGCAAATAGCTGTTTTATGTTTATCAAATGGCGCACTGTATTGTAGAATCTGAAAGCAGTGTTGGTAGCATAATTGCGTTTGGTGCAGAGGGCTGTTGATTCTACTCCCACACCATGGAAATGGAGTGCTGATATTGTAGTACTGATTTTTTGCATTATAAAGGGGAAAGAGGTTCTACACTCCTGAGTATGTCCTCCTTTGTATGAGATACGTAGTACCTATGAACTTGTTGGTTTATTTCCTATTGCAATATAACTAACTTTTCAATTTTTTTAATGTAATATAGGCAATTAATTATTCAAGGGCAACAGGCACTGAATTTATAGATAAAACATTAAAATGTAAAGTTGTTTGTCAGTAGCAACCTCTTTATTAGTTACAGATTTCTTTAATGTAGAATTATTCAGATGGCTTTACTTCTGCAGAGATTGTGTCTATCGAGTGATATTGGTGGATTATAATTACAGAAGTTTTGAGTGGCCTTTTATGGTTGAAATTTTCTGAAATGGGTAGTTATTGGTTCATACATTTTGTTTCATTGCTTATTAAAAGAATGTTTAAAACTACAAACTTAAAACCCATTCTAGCAAGTGGCACTATATTATACAAGGAATATAATTTAATACAGTCAGGAAGATGAATCAAAAAACAAATACATGTATGCATGGCCCTAAAAAATGTGTGCAAGTAGTCTGTTTTGAAAACAGCCAAAGGTAAACTTAATCCTCCACTGGCCAGATGCATTGTCTATGGATCTGGGTTTTCATGCTATTTTAATAAATGTGAGTTTTGCTGTTTCAATGAGTATTAGTTTTAAGGGTAGAGAAGTTTAGTGCTCATGCTAAATCTGTATTCATTGCGAGACTGTATTGTTTGTTTAGCAAATGGCTATCTGTGTTTGTGTTACTTTATTTCAATATCTGTAAACATTGTGGAAGTAAATAATAAACAGTATACACACTGATAGATTTGAACAGTCTGTATGGTAACTGGTGAGAAATAGCCAAGTAATGGAACACACTGGAATGGCTGGGGAGGGGGCTGCTGCTGGATGGTAGGGGTTGCTGCAAGAGAGGTTGCTCTGGGGGGGCAATCTATTACCCTGCCTAGGACCCTGTTTGACTATTATCAAGTTCTGGTATTTAAAGTAGGAAATAAATACACAAAGGTAGTTGTAGTTTAATTACATTACAAGGTATCTTTTTCTTCTTATGCATTTAAATGATTTAAGGAAATTACTGTAGTGGCTTTCTTGGGGAGTGACCTACCTGTGGGTGTGGCTCAAATAGGGTTGTTTTGTGAGTATGTTGTGGGTAGGGCGTAAGGGGGCGCCGGAGCACTACTTCGCCTAGGGTGCCATTTCAGCTAAGGCCGGCCCTGGTTGCAAGCACTTCAGGACTCTCTTCCCAAGGGGACTGTTGCAATTCAGACAGGCAATATGTCAGTGGTTTAGTGCATCAACAAGCACTGGGGAACCAGATCCTACCTTCTATGTTGAGAAGCCCAGAGAGTATGGCAATGGGCGATATCTTCTCAATGCTTTCTGACAGCAACACATATCCCAGGGAAATCCAACGTTATAGCAGACAGGCTAAGCAGAGAGATTCTCATGCCTCATGAGTGGTCCCTCAATCAGGAAGTTGAGAACCAAATTTTTCACAAATGGGGTCAGCCTTGCTGCAACCTTTTTGCCACTCCCTTCAGTTCCAAATGCAGCAACTACTTTGCCCTAATTTCCCCTCCAGGAGAGTCTTTGAGGAATGCACTGGTTCACAATTGGCCCCTGGGTCTTCTTTATGCCTTTCCCTCATTTCCCTTGATTCCAAACGTCATACAGAAAGCAATGCTGTTGAGTCGCAGGTTAATTCTTATTGTGCCATACTGGCCTCATCAGATTTGGTTCCCTTTCCTTTGGCCGTACCTTCAGGAGGACCCATGTATCCTGGACCCAGTGCCAGATCTTCTGATGCATCAGTCAGGAATGCTCCATCCTGCATTCCACACCCTCAAACTGACAGCTTGGCTGCTCCACTTCCACTCTTAGCCAGGCTTCCAGAATTGTCCCCTGCAGTTCGTCACATTCTAGTCTCTTCGCAGAATCAGACGATTAGGAATCTCTATGCATGCAAATGGAAGAGATTCTCTTGTTGGGCTCACAAAAGACATTTAGATCCTTTTACAGCATCTATACCTCTAATCCTGGAATTTCTAACAGAAACCTTTAATCAAGGGGCAGTGGTAGTCACTATCCGAGTTCAATTAGCTGCTATTTCTAATTATCATGTGGGAGAATCAGGATCTAGTCTAATGTCTCATAGATTATGCAAAGCCTTTCTAAAAGATACTTTTCTGTTAAGACCTCCCATCAGAGAACCTCCTCCTCCTTGGGACCTCAACCTAGTATTGTCATCTTTGAATCTGCCCCCTTTCGAACCAGCATCATCTTGTTCTTTAAAATTTTTATCTTGGAAAACACTCTTCCTGACAGCAATTACTTCAGCCAGGAGAGTGTCAGAGTTACGAGCCTTGTCTATCCATCCACCTTATTTGATCTTCCATAAAGATAGAGTTTCCCTCAGAACAAATCCTTCCTTTTTACTGAAAGTTTGTTCTCAAGCCAATTTAAACCAGAGTATAGAATTACCAGTGTTTTTTCCAAACTATGGCAACAAGGTAGAGTATAATCTTCATCAACTGGATGTGCACAGACAGTTAAGTTTTTACTTGCACAGGGCCAAAGAATTTAGGAAGTCAGACCAATTGTTTGTCTCCTATTCAGAAAATAAAAAAACGTTTGGCAGTCTCAAAAGGTTTGGCAGTCTCAAAAGTTACTTTGTCCAAATGGCTTACTGAAACCATCACATATGTCTATGATTCCCACAATAAGGAACCGCCAGGGAAAATCAAAGGGCATTCAACTAGAGTGGTATCTACTGTCCTGAGGAGTTTATTCCCTTGAGACACCCAAGAAAAAGGTGCTGGGAACTCTGTCCCAAAGTAGCAAGACTGAAGGTGAGATGGGACAGCATAACATAAAGAAGTTATGTACTCACCATAACATTCTGTATTTGTTGTCCAGTATCTCACCTTCATTCTTGCATCCCTCCCAGCTATCCCCCTCCTGGAGTATCTAGAGGAATTTCTTCTCAGAAACTGGCAGATAAGGTCTGATTCCCTTCTTGTTTTTTCTTGTTAATTTTTTGACAAAATGTTTTTTTCAGATATTATCCTTTTGGATATTGTACATATCATGGGAACCTTCCTTCTCAAATGAGATCTGGGGAATAGCCGCTAAGCACTATGGGATAGGTATTCAGCCTCGAACCAGTAGAAGCTCTCAAGCTTTAGTATAGGCTGAGTCGAAGCCGAGGTTTCAGCTCCGAACCCAAAGTAGCAAGACTCAAGGCGAGACACTGGACAACAAACATGGAACGTTATGCTGAGTACATAACTTCTTTTTTCACTCATATCTGAATGTGGTATGCCATTTCTGTTCTTCTATCTACATTTTTACAGCCCCTTTTGGCTGTCTACATTTCTGTACACGGAATTTTTCCTTTTACACTATGGACACTTACACATGCTCTGCAGGGCTGTCTATCTGCTTGCTGGATCATTTTACCTACCTCATTTGCATGAGATTCACCTGCTTATGAGGTGATTTGCATGCCACGGAGTTTCACGTGTTGGCATATGCGTGCGCGTCACTCAGCAGTGCTCACTTGGATTGCAAACCTGCTTACTTTCATGTAAGCAGCTTGGCACGATGCCTACATGGTAAAAAAGACTGTGTAGGCTTTATTAAATTCCTTCCATAGTCTCTACCCTACACATAGGCCATCTTATGCTGAGGCACTAAAAAGCAATCTCCCCAACCTCAAAGACCTCTTATACCTGCAAATGAAAATTTGTCCTATTTTCCTATCCTCAGCAATCTCTAAAGCATGCACCAAGAGCAACACCAAACATCAGACAAAAACCTAAACTCAGTGGTCCCCTGAAAACAAAGCCCGTAAGGCAAGCAAACAATTTATCCAGGATTCTTACTGTAGGGGACTTCACTGTACAACTCAATAGACTGGACAAGGAGAAGATTACATTCAGTTGCTTATATGGAGCTAGAATCTGTCAAGTTACACACTCAGTCAAGTCTTTGTACCACAGGTACCTGTATGATTCTTTTATAGTCCATGTGGGTATAAATGACCTGAGATGTACCTCTCTGGACTATATGAAGAGAGATATTGAGGATCTCTCTGAATATGTGTCTCAGACTGGTATGTGCCTTGCACTGAGCAGCATTCTGCCTTCACCAAGGATGATGTGACAGTGTGAGAAAAAAATGATTGTAACAATTGGCTTAGTTACTGGTGCCAATCTAGGGGAATTCAATGTCTGTCAGCCTGAGAGGACATTGTCAAAAGACCACTTTACTTTACCAAAGAGAGTCTGCACCTCTCCCCCTGGGGTTTCCAGATTTTGGCCCCCTTAGAGGCATTTTTAGGCAATGCCAAAATGACAAATTTACTGACATAGCAAGTAAAACCCAAAAGAACCTAAAGGTGTTACTGCCATATGCTAGTAGCCTCAACAAGAAACTCCACACCTTACAAGCTCTCCACACTTTGGAGAATATAAACATCTGTGCTATTATCGAGACATGGTTTAAAGCTACAGAAAGTACTTCAGCAGTGTAAGGCTACAGTACCTTCCACACATTTAGACCAACAGCAGCACAGACAAGATCTAAGGGTGGGTGTGCCTCAATCTACATTAGCAACAAGTATACCTCAAGTTTGGTTAAACAGGATGATTCCCTGGAGTTTATCCATGTGCAAATCACCCTAGATAGAGTCACTTACCATATCTTTGCAAGCACTATGTCACAAGAATCCCACAACTCTTATATAGACCTATTGGAGGTACTCTCCATCCAACCAAATACTCTATTTTTGGGAGACTTTAATTACCCCTCTATAGACTAGGAGACATATACCACCTCCGAATTGTAGGCAGAATGTTTCATGGACTTTATGAACAAAAATGCCTTTAAACAGTTAATGCACACTCCAACCAAATGTACAAACCAACATACCTGACTTCATCGAAATCCCATATTATCGAATCTTAATTTGTCGGCACTCAAAATATTGAACTCCCACTTCATTGAAGCACTGGAACAATGAAGATCTTACCAGGGTAAGTAACCACTTACCCAGAAAGAAACAAAACCCAAATGCACCATCCCTAACCCACTCAGATCATTCTGTGTATCAGATAAGTGACCAGGACTGGAATGATCTTGCTAGAGAGGTTACAGTGTGGGTAGATGCCAATCAAGTCCGTGTGCTAGATCCAGTGGATTTTCTGTTTCTCCTGAAGCAACCGCTACCATTGCCCAAATCAAGGGCACATATGAAACGTTTAATAAACAAGCAGATGGGGGAAACACCAGTGAAGTGACCATTCACCAGAAGTCAGGTAAACAAGTAAAACTTGTTTTTAATCTGTCTAGCTATGTTTTAAATGAAAATGAATATTCGGTCTTGAGTAAAGGCCTAACAGTTGTTCCATCTTTGTTAATTGATATTTCAGTAACATTGACTGAGTTTAAATATTTTATACGGAACCTAAATCTTAAAATTTGTTTTGGTAATTCTCAAGAGTGCATGACGGATACTTTGAAATGAACTAGCACATATGTATCCTATAATAATACAGTGCTACAAGTTTTTGAGAAAGCAGTCGAGAGGGACATCTATAAGTTATATATGAGTAGGCAAATGGAGCAGTTTTGCAATTTAACTAAGGAAGAATTTGATACTATTAATTCTTTAATTAAAAATACTGAACTAGTGATTAAGAATGCGGATAAAGGTGGGGGCGTTGTTTTAAATAGCACTTTTTATTATGAAAAAATGTTTTTGCTGCTACGAGGTGTGGAATATGCAAGCATCACAAGGGGTGAAAGTAATATGCTCTAACTTAGAGTACATGAGTTTATATGTAATTTGCATGATGCTGGTCATTTGAGTGATGAGTTGTTTAATTATCTGTTTGTTAGAACTAGTAAAATTCTTATGATCTACAATATATCAAAACTACATAAATCGCAAACAAACCCACCTATGAGACCTATTTTTTCTGCAAGAGGGTGGGTAACGGAACCCATTTCTAAATTTTTAGAGAAGCAATTGAGATCCTTGTTAGATAAGACTGCTATGATTTTAAAAGACACCAACATGTTTTTAAAACAGTTTTATGACTGAACCAAAGGGAGCCTTGATGATGAAACATATTTTATTACTTTAGATGTAGATACATTATTTACTGTCAAACCCCATGATTGTGGCATAAACAGTGTGAAAGCATTTTTCTTGAGTTATTCCAACTACAATACAGGTAAAATAACGTTAATGTGTGAATTATTACAGCTAGTTTTGGAAAATAATGTATTTATGTTTCAGACTAAATTGTTCCATCAAGTTAAGGGTGTAGCGATGGATACGCTCGTCACAAACACATATGCAAATATTATGTATATGTGGGAAGAAAAGTATATATTATCTGTACAGAATCCATTTAAGAATTACATTTGGTTTTATAAGTGGTTTGTGGATGACCTGTTTGTTGTATGGAAAGGGAACATTACAGTTTTTCATGATTTTTTGAGTATATAAATGCAACCACTACATTTCTAAGGTTTAAGCGTGAGATGTCTTCTTGTAGTATCACACTCCTTGATATATTGTTACATAAGGATTGTGTGGGCAATATTCAAACAGAATTATGTAGAAAAACTGTTAAAAGGGATAGTTACTTACATTGTAGTAGTATACATCCACCATTTGTTTTTATAAATATTGTTTAGAATCAGATGCAGAGAGTAGTTAGGCTCAACACTTCAGATGTTAACATGGTCAAGCAGTTGGAAAATATGAGCAAAGATTTTATTGAATGAGGCTATTCTAAAGAAGAGGTTTTGGTAGGATATGATTCTGTGAAACAACAGTGTAGTAGTAATGATGCTTGACCACTTTTTAGTGACGGTTATGAACCGAGTGTTAGAGTAAATAATAGTAGTAATGGTGTTAGATACACGCTAACATTTAATAAGAATACTGCAATGGAAACAGATAATAAACTGGGATTGGCACATATTACAGGATATTCCAGAGCTCAAACAGATAGTTGGTGATGTACCCACTTTTGGCTATAGGTTCATAGGTAGATACTAGGCTATCTGCCCTAAGGCATTTATAAGCCTAGCCAGAGTGTATTTGGCTTCCGCCTCCCTATTAGATTAGCCTACTGTGCCTCTGTAAAGTAGGTCACAGAAGGTACCCTTTTAAGATTAGTTTACTGTGCCTCTGTCTAGCAGGGACACAGAAGAGATCCCAGGGGTGAATTTGCGATTTCCCATCCACGCGTCCAGATTTTGCTTGAAGAGGGTACATAAACACAAGTCTACATTTAAGCAAAAGTTATGTTATAAAGAGCAACCTAAACATTTCTTTAGCATTGTTAATAGTAAGTACGACACATTTAAATGCAATGGCTGTGCATACTGTCAATATATATATATATATATATATATATATATATATATATATATATATATATATATATATATGAACAACGATAAGCGATAGCATCCAGTAGAAAAACCACCAAAAGTTACCATGAAATATGATGCAAAGTGCTTGAAAGTACCACCAGGCAACAAGGAAATTAAAATCCATAGTTTATTCACAAACCACACGAAAAATATTAACGCTCTTCTATCACAGGTACTAAATGCGTTTTCGTCTCACAATGTGGGACTTCATCAGATACTGAAATGTTGTGCTTATGCTAGTTAAATACTTTAATTGCTTTACAATTAATGCATTTTACCAATTAAATGCTGGTATTCATAGTTTGAATTGTCAAATCAGCTTGGTTTCTTCATGAATATTCATGATCCTCTTAGTGCAACAAAACTACGTTACATAAAACAGTTGTAAATAGAACTTGAACACCAATATACTTTCGCTATGACATTTCAAACTTGTAAAAAATACATATGTCAATAAAAAACAATTCTATATGCAATAAATAAATACGTTAAAACCATTCTTAAAAATTCATGATCGTAGGCGCCTTCTTAAGTTCTTCTCTAGCCTACGTTAATATAATAAAGTGCGTTGCAGGTTTTATAAAACTTTTATGAGTTGTTGAGTTCCAATTCATAAATTTACATGAAATCCATTTCTTAATGTAAGTCAAACAACTCATAATCTATTTGTATTATTTTGTTTAATGTATTTAATATATATGTCTTTGCCTTTAAAGTTAACCTATCAATTTTTAAAAAATAAATTTTATTTTTTATGTATGTTTTGTGTATATAAATCCTATATATATTATAAAAAACTACTACTTTCTACCCACCTATGTGGAAGGGGTATGTAGGAAGTGTATTGCAATATTAAGAATTTCTTAAGGAGCCAAAATTTATTTCTCCCTCTTCTAGGTTATGTTATAAAGATCTACTACCCTCTAGTGTTGAGAACTGGAATACTTTGACTTAAATTTTATTAGATTTTAACCTTAAAATAGCTCCTATGGATATATGATCATTTAGTCCTGGGCTTCTACTTGCATCAAGATGTATCTGCCACCATAACTCCCTACTTTCTAATATATCCTCCCAGGGACCTCCCCTAAGGTCAACCTGAGTCTGTTCTAAAACAAAAAATAAGTAGGTTGCTCCAGAACAATTTTTAGTGTGTTTGTACAGTGCGTTGGTCTCTCTTTCTTTACTAATATCATATGTGTGTTCGTAGACCCTCTTTTTTAAGGATCTCTCTGTCTTTCCGACATAGAAAGAGTGGCATTTCTGACATGTCGCTAGGTATACTACTCGCTGCGTATCACAGTTATAATAACTATTGCTTTTTATTAATCTCTTTCTACTCTCCAAATATATTTCCTTCTTATTTATTATAAAAGTACATTGAGCACACCTACCACACTTAAAGGTTCCTACTGTCTGATTGGATTTTGTTCTCTTAGTATTTCCTGTTCTTTCTATCATGTTCCTAATGTTAGGGGGATTTTTGTATACTATTTTGGGTACTATTTTCTTAACTTCCTCAATGTCAGTTAGGGTTGTGAATTTGTTCCATTCCCTATTAATATATATTATCTATATGAACATAGATCTATTAAGCACCCTGTCAGAGGGAAAGAATTTATTTTAAATGCCTATGGAAACTGCAATGCAAATAATGTTATTTATTTGTCTAAGTGTGAGTCATGTGAAGGGTTCTATGTGGGTATGAATAACAGGAGACAAGGATCAGATAGCTGATCATATATGTGATATAAAGCATAAAGTTGCCACTAATGCCCTGTATAAACATATTTTAGGAAAGGGGATGATCACAGGATTAAGTTTATGATTTTGAAGGTAGTTTATTTGCATTTACGTGGGGAGACATAAAATTATTAACTGAAAATGAAGAAATGAAATGGATTTTGAGAATGAAAGCCCATCTACCACCAGAACGTAATGAGACTTTTACTTTAAAACCTTTGCTCAAGTGTTTAAATGTTGTGTCTTTCAGCTTTTCCTGGTAAGGGGTCGCCACAGCGGAACTCCGGTCCGCTAATGATTGGCAGTTGATTTTTACGTACTGAGTTGCCAGCCCTGACACACAATCTCAAGTGTTTAAATGAAAGGGTTTAATTAATGTCATGTGATTTCAGTTTGGTATTTAAGTGCTATACTGTTTTAGTTTGAATATGTTCGCCTGAAGAAGCCTTTTCGTGAAAGTTTTAACTTGCTATTAATCAACCAGTGTACTTTGTGTTTTCCATTGCTTTATTTTTGTGTTTTGGTGACTTTTTGGGATATACTGGATTTACAATCTACTCGCTGCTGTTTTTGTTGTTAAACATACTGGACCTGATCTTCACCAGTATGGGAGAGTACTGCACCCCCCCCCCCATGCCATGTCCTCACTTGTTAGATCGTATCACAAAGCTGTCTCCTTCAAAATAAAAAAAAGCTTGGAAAACCCAGTAAAAGCAGTTACATTTAGAAACTATTCTAAAGCAAATTATATCCTATTAAGTGACAGTTTGTCAAAATTTAGTGCTTCTTCTAACCCTGAGTTCACAACAGTCTGTGCAGAATTGTTCACATAAACAGTGTACAAACATGTAAGTGGCAGCAGAGAGATTGCTGTACCTACTAGAAATAAGCCCAAAACAAAGCCCAAAAACAAACCACATTGGTGGACTCGTAATCTTAACAGGGCATATAACAAAAGGAAAAAAGTCATGGCCAAAATCAGAAACTCATAATGACAAGAGCTTACTAATTAAACTAAACAGGAAACTAAGAGGACTAATTAAATCCAGCAAGGGCATTTATGAGGTTAAGATAGCCTCTCAAGCTAAAGACTACCTCAAGGCCTTCTATAGCTATGTCTGAAACCTCAAAGATAACACAAAACAGTGTGCAGAACTGGTAGTAAATGTATTGTACCACCTTCACTGAGTAGGGTGACATAGAGAATCTGTTGGCTGACAAAGTAAACTCAAACTTCAGCCCCTGTACCACCTTCACTGAGTAGGGTGGCATAGAGAATCTGTTGGCTGACAAAGTAAACTCAAACTTCAACCCCCCCCAACCACCCTGTGAAATCCCTACTAGCATAACACCTCCAGCTAACAGCAATGAACAGGTCATAGCAGCTATCACTAAGGCTAAAAACACAGCCTCAATGGGGCCAAAAAATATCCCAGGT
This sequence comes from Protopterus annectens, assembly GCF_019279795.1. Taxonomy (NCBI): domain Eukaryota; kingdom Metazoa; phylum Chordata; order Ceratodontiformes; family Protopteridae; genus Protopterus; species Protopterus annectens. The sequence continues at coordinate 307,614,993 of NC_056742.1, read as the reverse complement.
TACCTCTTAAATAGCCTGACACATGACTTATCAGGACCACTTTAGTCACTTTTCAGCTACAGCCTCAAAACAGGGTATGTGCCAGGTAAATGGAGGACAGCAGCACTTATCCCCCTTCACAAGGCTGGACCATTATTCCACTCCAGAAACTACAAATCCATTAGTCTGACTATTTTAATATTCAAAACCATGGAATGAATTATCGTGGAAATGATCACCAAAGACATTGGCAACCTGGACCCATCCCAGTTTGGTTCTGTCAAAGGAAGGTCATGGCTACTTAACCTGGTAGACTTCTTTGGGAGGGTAACCAAGGCAAAGGATGAAGAGAAAATTATATATACCATCTAACTAGATCTGGCTAAGGCATTCGATACAATACCCCACTCAGGTTTTGTGGACAAACTCACTGAACTAAACATAAATCCATGCATAACTTGGTGGATTGCCTTCTGGCTCACAGATAGGCTCCAAGAAATTAGGATTGGTGAGACCATTGCCTCCAAGAGACAGGCCACCAGTGGAGTACCACAGGGTTACATGTTTGGCCCATTCTTATTTGGTATCGTGAATAACTGACTAAATCTAATTAAGATAAATAAATAACCTTGGAGCATGCAACTCTTAAACAATTTTTTTTGAGGGGGAAGCTTTCTCATGTCTCTCCACCCCCTCATAATTATATATTCTACCTCTGAGATAATCTGAAAAGGGCATATTCTTCAATTTTAGCACTGTAGTAATCTTGCACAAGTGTCAACTGTAAAAGGTCAATAAACATGTTGATACATTACCACAGATGCTGAGAAAGACCTTTGGCAAATTCAATTTTCACTCAGAAAAACAAAAAAAATAACATTGTTTTTTGCAGGGAAGCAAACCCCCCAACACCCCCTGCTAATTACATATACTAATTCAGATCACACAATCCTTGGGGAAAGGGAATTTTTCCCTACCTGTGGATTTTTGATCTCACACACCTGTCAACTATCTGCATATACTGACCAAATGCAGTCAATTAAAAAGATGTCAACAAACAATATTTAGACCAAATGTAGAACCTAGCTATATCTATATCTACCTGTACATATATATATATATATATATATATATATATATATATATATATATATATATATAGAGTCATCTATCTAGACAGATATATGCATATATAGATGTAGAGATATAGTTTTAATCTGCTCATCTGTGATATGAACAAAATAACTGTTATTGTTAGGGCTTTCTGTGGAAGAAAATCACTAGCTGCTGTTGTTTGCTAATTATTATGGCATTGGAACTTATGTGAAACAACTTGGAATACATTCATGTGCAGCAACTGACTGTGTGTCTCAAAGCTGATCTACATTATATGGCCATCCTGTTTTATCACAATCAAATTTATGGATCATCTTGTAATTTCCTCATCTTAAACAGTTACCAAATAACTGACTATGGATTTGCAGGACTAGTGTGCATTTAAAAGTAAGATGGATTACTTAACTTGACATCTGATATGCACAGGCAAAGTAGGTATAATTGTTGGGGTTGACAGTCGTGGAAAATTATTAGCTGCATTATGTACTTTTTCTTATTATTCTAGCTTTAGTAGGAATAATGTCATTTGTGTGAACCAACACTGAATACCTTAATGTGTGTCCATCCTATTGCACATCAGACATCTGAACCTTAACTTGATGGTGTGTTGTCTGGATGAAAGTAATGTAACCTGTTGTCATTTGCTCAGTTTAAACAATCACCTCTCAACAAAATAACACATAAAATGTGTCACAGAACACCTAGACCTTCAGAGCTTGTGATAGCCTGATGGCCTATACAATCCAATCCAAGGCTTTATAATTAGATTTCAGCACAGGCTTAGTAGTTGCCTCTACCTTGAACTCCACCAAGTCTAAAACTGTCCCTGCACAGAGGTGGGCACTGAAGGTTGCTATAGCTTATATGGAGTTATAGAATGGAGAGCTCACAAGTGTGCATAGATCACCATACCTTGTGTTAGGCTGAGGATAATGCAGTCATTGGTTCTTTAACTTTCTTCATAAACTTCAGGGATGTGCACAGGGTTACTGTTGCTTGTACAGGAGTAGTGCACTGTCTAGGAGTAGCAACTTGGAACAGGCTGAGATTTTACATGACTTGTAATAGTAATGAATTCATTTTTAATCCTGGCAACTTATTTTCATCAGTAATTGCTGCTTATGAAGTTCCTTGACTTCTAAAGTATTATCCAGATCACTTCTCCTAAGGCCTAGAGTAACTTATTTTATAACAAACAAACAAAACTTGTTTATATTTTCTACAAAATAAAATAAAGTGTCTATATAAGGCATTAGTATTTCTAATTTAAATTGTATATAAATGTTCATATATTCTTTGTCTGAGCTAATGCATGGTTTTATCAATGTAGAAGTGCTAATATGTTGAACATTTTGCAATGTAGGCAGTATTTATAGAATTACAACTGAATTAATAGTCAACTCCATCAATTTAATTCAAATGTGTAAAGTAAAAGAAAGGACTGTTACTGATGTTCTACAATACTTACAAAAAAACAAACATAGGTACCTTTAGCTTTTGTGCTTATTGTTATTGTTATTATAAAATTATTTTTCTCTAGTCTAATTTTTAAATTTCTGCCCTTTCTTGGCACAAACACTGGTTTAGGTTCTATTTCGAAGGTTTGGCATTACCTTTATCACTTTCCAATAGTGAGGCAGTACTCATGTAATGGCACCAGGGTTTAATGAAATGGATACAGCAAAACTAATGCTAAAAGTATTACGTTGTATTTGTACTTTATGTGGAATTCCAAACATTAAAATAGGTGAACTTCTTGACTGCCTCTTAAATAAATCTTCTTTAGCTATTTTAGAAAGTTTAATTGTATCATAACCTCTTTGTAGTATTAAATCTGTTTTGTCATCCTCAATAATTTCAATAGCATTTTGAAAATGTACATCCTTAATTCCTTTTTATATTCATGTTTAGGTGAAAGGAATATGACTCTGCAAATCTTACTAGTGAGATCTTAGAGGTCTCTGAGGTTTTTCAAAGAGGTAATGGTGAGCAATGGTAAGGCATATTTTAAATGATAGCATAGGATGATTTTTGTCTATAGTCCTTCTTCCTTAATGGGTAAAAAATGCTAATCTTTTATCAGCCAAAGAGGGTAGAACTCATTTTTGCATTTAGATTGGTGATATGCAGTAACATGAGTTCAAAAGGATCTAGGGTGACTCTTAGATATTTTGAAGGTAAAGCTATTCTCTATACATTGGTTGTTGTATGATAGTGCGGACGGCCATCACTGGGGATAATTTGTTTAGTTTTATGGTGTACTGTGCTGTCGAGCACCCCTTTGGTCTTTTCAATACTTGGAATACATTGCTTATAGAGAAGTTGTGGCTGCAGGTTTTAAAGAGTCTGTTGCAGTTTTTATATTGTTGTATTGTGGTTACTGGCATTGATTTGCATAGAGGATGATGATTAATTTTAGGTCTAGTTCTTTTTAACTGCAGCAACAATAACATTTTTTTTTCTGAGAAGAACACACATGTTAAAGAAAGCAATTTTCACTAAACAAGAATGTGCATGCTTACACGTCTACCCCTGCAAGTCTGCAGTATATGCTGGGAAACAGGGGAAAACACAAAACTTTCTACATGTCATAGCAATGGTAAGTATTATATCCATAGATTCAACCGTTTTTTTTTTTTTACACTCATACAGGGTTCAAATAAATCATCCTCTACTGCCAGGTAGTTTAACCTAGAATGTATAACTTACCTCCAGCAAGGGTTATCCATGGGTTTAGCCGAAACCTGACCTCTCTGAACTGAAAACATTCCCCCAATGACAATATCTCCATCTTTCCTATACCTCAGGACTGGAACGTGTTTTGGTGCCAACTCCTGTGAATCGGTGGTTCTGTGCAATGCAGTAGAAACAATTATGTATAGCATCAAATATTTTTCCATCATCTCTTGAAGCTGTTATGTTAAATTCTTTCTATGCTATAACAGAGAATGATCACCTGAAATATTTGCCAATTGCATAATCTTACAATATTAGGTAAAAGTTTGAAATATATGCTACTCAATATCAGTTTCTTTGCAAACACCTCAAATAATTTATAAAACACAATTCTCTATTTGAAGACGCATGTCAAAGAATATGCATAACTAATTGTTGTACACAATTCTTACAACAATGTATCTGTACAGATAAATGCCTTTTTCATCGTGTAATTGCGTCTGATAGAAAGACTTATTTATACTTTATCTCAAAAATAAACTATTTTCCAGTAAACAACATTTAGTTGGTATCCTTATTTTTAACTTCTAGGTTCATTATTCCCCAGAATATGATTAACTTCACTAAGTTATTTACATTTCTAGTGGGAATTATAATTACACCAAGGTGTCCTTATAATATAAGCCTCTTGTGTTTTTACTATGTATAGTTTCTAGGGGTCTCCTAGCCAAAGCAAAACTTTCATAATGATGCAGTAACACGCACATTGTATTGAATGACACAGTTGAAAATAAATAATTGATGTTATCAGACATTGAAGTCAGAATTGTAAATACTGGTTAAAATGTTACTTTCCACTTTATGTCTGAGCAAATAGCTAAAATTTTAGATATACTACATTATTTAGTGGAAAGGCCATTGTCAACACATCAGTTAAGATATTAAACTAGATCAGCAATGTAAGTTAATGATACAAAATTATAATATCCATCATTTTTTGTAATATTTTGTCATCTCACATGAATTTGTAAAACCAGTCTGATGTATTGCACATATATATGTTCTTGACATCAAGACTTTTTTTGCATACTTTGAAAACATTCATGTAATTATTTTTGGACAGACATTTTCTAAAGTACTCAGGATACATTGATCAGGTCAATTAAAACTGCTACACCCAGTGAGTGCAGTGTCTTTTGTACAGAAAGATACAAGGTCATAAAATACTGGGATTTGCAGGCAGAAAAAAGAGCAGTGTGCAAGAAAGGTACCCAGTCAGTTCCAACAGCAGTAGAAGCAGCAGGTCTAATAAAAAAAGAATTTACAGACATACTTAGGTATGCTACCAGTACATGTAACTCAATATTAATTACAGGTGTCAATTCTGGGCACATTGCAGGTATGGAGAAGAACACTGTTGGCTATTATCAAAGACTGAAACAATACTAATTTCATGAACTTTAACCCTACCCTGAATTAGTATTGGGGTCCATTCCTGTCGTGGTATTAGAAACCCTAAAGACTTGGTGAAAGTAACTAGGAAGAAGACAACCATATAGATTTGTTCTGAAAATTCCAAATGGAACACAAGGCTCAAAATATACTATTCCTGCTCTGCTATAACAGATTCACTGACCATGCATGATGACATCACGTAACATGCATGCTTATTGTAACATATGAGCATAAGATGCAGCAGGAAGGGTGCTACACAGAGCTTGTGACAAACATGGCAATCTTATGATCCTTCTCCCCACCTAGTATTTTGATCACTAAAGGTAAAAGCACCCTTCTTCCTCTAACTAATATTCATAATTCCCAAACATTAAAGTGAAAGGAATCTACAGTTATTTACCAATCTCCCTTGATATCGCATTGATGTTGTACCTCAAGATGTGGAACATGAAAATAGCTGCTGTAGGGCTACTTGCTAGTCTGGTGCCCCTGATTAAAATGTGAACATCTCATAGTTTAATGGTACTTTCCCTCCAGTATCTTTGATCATTAAAAGTCTCTTGGATAATGCAGTTATCCTATTCAGTACCACCAGTCTCTCCATATGGTCTCAAAAAAGTGCTGGTGACAATGTTACAAATGTTCTCATAAATCACTGGCTAAAATCTAATGGCATTCTGAATACAATGTACACAGTTAGGAATAATGCTACAGTCAAGGTCCCACACAGCTAAAGCTAATGTTAATAGTATCTGCATGAACACAGACATTGTGTTCTGTTCACTTTTGCATAAGAAACAATGGAACTGTTTTACAGGAGGCAGAATGCCAAAGCTTAGCTTGAAATATATATAACACACAAGCTTTGTAAGTTCTAAAAACATTTTCTTTCAAAAATATAGCAATAACACAAAAATAATAGTTTTATGATATACTGATTAATTTAAATGGTGTGCTTATTTCAGTTTGCTGCAATTAATCCTGAAGAATTAATAAACATAACATGAATTTGTAAACTCATAGGCTATAAAGCAACCTTATACATTATTGAAAAAAATACAATTCTAGAGCCATAATTTGGAATTCTCCCACCTTTTGCCTTTTTAGCATTTTCATTGTGCAGGAGCAAATACATTGTAAATATTTAGGGTCATATTTTCATAAAATTGAATTCAGTGGCATGTGTGTTTGACGTAAGATGTATGTGATGCAAGGTACCTGCTCTGTCTTGCTTACTTGCATGAGGAAGTCAGTGATGATTCCTTTGCAGCGATGACTTAAGGCAGCCTTTGCATTCATTACATTTAGTGCTTGACATCAATAGGAGCAGGACAGGTCACTGTTGCACAGATGACTCATAGCTGAGGCTTTTATTCTTGCATGATGAAGGTGAGGGTCAAGTAAAAGTTTGTGGAAGGTGTTATTACATCAGTGTTTATGCTAGTGCAGAAAATGTATTCAGTTTATTTCATTAATTAATTTATAAATTTAAATTCAACAGGTGCACTGGCCCTAGTGGCCACTTTTAGCCATACCTGAAGTACAAATCATTATATAAATGACAACAATATATAATCAAAGGTAATACAATACAATTATGTTAGTAAATGCAAGTGAAGTCTCATTTATTAAATATTTGAAGGTAGATGGCAGGACAAAATATTTAAAAAAATTAGAAATCAACTAGCACCTACTCTGGATCTGAACCATCTCCAAATTCCTCTCCTTTGCCACAAGAACTTTTATATTGTGGTAAGAGTGTCTTGCAGAATTCAGTATCATTAAGATGAGAATTAATTGTTTCATTGAAATTTGTGAGTGTATGTGAGAAATAAATGAATAGGAAATGGAATATTATCTGCTGGATGGTTGTTTAGGTGCTTTCACTCTTTGCCTGGTGTTTAACATGGTGACCTGATGTTGATAGTATATAATTAAGGGCATGGGGGACAATTGTAATAAACTATATTTTTCATCTTCACATTTCCTCATTTGAGCTGGTTTTCTTAGTGTTCTAGATAAATATAAATCTTCCTACAATTGCATTTCTCTTAGCACACAATTTACTTGGAGCATCAACCAAGGAAGGGAAACTTCACATGAAACAAGGAGCGTCTCTATTAGAATCTTTCTCTTGTAGTTCTGTTTGTTGTATTCATGTTGAACAGATTAGCCTGAAAATGGTCATGGTGTGATCAGTATTCAGCCCTGGGTAACAAAATGTAAATAAAATAAAACTCTTTTCTTTAGGTTTTGTTGCTCTGAACTCTCTTTTTTACTCTTAGAACAAATAATATTTATGAAAATGTAACCTAATTCTGCTTCTGTTAATAAATGCATGCATACTGGCCACAACTAGGGGATCTAATGATGTCATTACTTGCCATAGATCATAGACCTAGAGCTTTTATCCTAAATGTGCATTTAAAGTTTTTTTAAATCTTAATTGTAGATGCTTTTGTGTCATCTATTAAGCTGTTGCATAGTGTTACCATGCTGATTAACAACAACAACAACAATAATAATAATAATAATAATAGTAATAATAATAATAATAATAATAATAATAATAATAATAGTAATAATAATAATAATACTAATAAAATTGAGGTCAGCACAGTGGTTTAGTTCAAGCCCTGGGTGCCTCCTTTGTCAAGTCTATACATCCTTCCTGGATCCACCTGGGTTTTCATCAGGTCTTCTGGTTCACTGCCATGTCTGAAAGAAGCTGAAGTCCTCCAATTACCCAAAGGTATGCAGTCCATACAAGAGTGTGCAACATGAGATGACGTATTGGCACACCTGGGATCAGATTCCCTGCAGTGTATCCTATAATTCCCAGGGCAGGGTCTTGCTAGCCCCCATGACCCAGAACTGTATTAATCTGTTAGCCTGAGAATGAATGAATGAATGAATAAATGTAGTATTCTATTGGTGAATGCTGACTTCACGAGTTTCAAGAATCTACCACTTTATTTTAAAGTATTTGCAACTTTATTTAATGCAAAACAGTCAAATAAGTATGAATTATTAAAAACTTTATATGCAGAAGTAGATCTACTCTAACTCTGCTCTAGGACATTGAAGACGGACTTAGAGATTTGCACTCTTTCTCTTATGTAAGATCACTCAGTCACTACATTTTGGTTTACCTTTTTGGCACTATTTCTGTCACTGCTGTTAATATTTCTGACTTTGATTTCACAGACTTGCAGTATATCCAAGACCTGGTCTAATTAATGCTTTATATCCCTGTAAGATTGTGACTACAGATCTGCTAAAATGGATACTAATTTTCTATTACTTCTTATGGTAAGATTCAAGATACATTATTCAGTCTTAAATTGTGCATCACATAAGGTGCCAACATCCATGTTATTTGCAATTGTCAGTTGCAAAATTATTGTTATTTTCATCCACAGTGTCTATCTGTTTAAGTTTGTTTACCAATGTTTATGAAAAAAGAATGAGTAAAACAACACTACATTAGGTATAAACTATTCTAGACAGGCACTACAATCAATAACATACATACTTGTGATTACAGAGTCTAATAAATGTGACTCTCTCTCTCTAAATATATATATATATATATATTCACATATGTAATATATATATATATATATATATATATATATATATATATATATATGTATCTGTAAAAATTAAAAGGGAGGAGCAAAAATAATGCAGAAAGTAACAGGTCCTGGAAGGAGCAATTGTGAGATTTATGTGCATATATGCAGATGTGATGTCTTTTGGAAGAGAGAATGTAGTGATATAAGGAAACATGATTATGTAAAGGAGGTTTTTCAGTTAAGTAGCCTGTGATGGGGCATTTGCACTTGCTTTGCTTTATCAGGTATGCTATGAACTGAAATCAAAGTATGTGGGAAAAATGTTTAGGTTTAAGGGAAGCTCATATCACAGTTTGGGGGCGGGGGGGTTGTCACTGATGCTGTCAAGCTTAGTTTTTGGTGGGGGGGTTGTAGAGTTGGAGGTGGGTTATAGGAGACAGTTTAGCGAGTGGTGTGGCGGTATTTAGATGTAGGAGTTTAGAGATTAGGGAGTCTAATAAAAGGTCAGCTGTTTGTTTTATAGGCATCCAGTTAACTGTTTCAGTGGAGAGGCAGTAGAGTTCTTGCTTTGGAGAGTTTGCTATGAATCAACATATTTTCTTATTGTTTGTTTTTCTTGGAGGCATTGGCTATTAGTAATAATTCTTGTTCTATTTAGGCAAATAATAAACCTTCACTTATTGTAGCTTTTGTAGGATATGACAAGAATTTGGACATTTTTGGGGTCCAAAATAAGAGGGAGTTAATTTATAGTCTGTTATTTTTTTCAATATGGGACTAAAAATGTACTTGAAAGCAATTGTGATTTCAATGGGAAGGCAATCAATTTTAGTTTTTAATTTTGAAGGTCTTTGCGTTTTTTGCTTGTTTTTAGTGAGTGTCAAAAAATAATGATTCTGTTTTATGTGAATTAAAGAGAAATCTATTGGTAAAGAGGCAGACACTGAGCTTTGAAATGTCTTCTTGGAGTTGAATTTGTGCATTAATTTGGGGCTAAATCTAAAAATGAGCATGTCCTCTGCATGTAGTATTAGGGTCAGGCTGTGAAGATGAAAGGGAGTTTGTTTATAAACATGGAAAAGAGAAGTAGTGTTGGTATGAAGCCCTACGGGACACCTGAATGGATAAGAACCTCTGTAGATGTGGTTGAACCAATTCTAATTTTAAATTATCTCATGGTCAGGAAGCGTTAACTAGTGCTGACATCTATTTAGATCAAGTGAGGGAGTAGCACTGAGTGGTCTGCAAGATCTAATAATAAACAGGATAGATCAGTAAACAGAGTACCACTGAGGTTCCCTTTATATACGTTTAATAAGAATTTATGTCTGAGTGTCCAGAGGGCTGTTGTTGTGCTTCTCCCAGCCCCAAATCCATGTTATTTCTGTAAGAGTAGATGATATTGTTGAAGGTAGGTTGTGAATTGGTTGCACATCATGTTTCTAGGATTTTTACAAGAGCTGGGAGAATTCAGATTAGGTGGATGTGTTAAGTTTAGTGAGGCTGGGTCAACTGGAACATGGTCGGACTAGTACAGATTTCCATATGTTAGGTATAAAGTTAAATATGAGACATACATTTTATTTATTTTGTTTTATTTTATATATTTGTTAACCTAGGAAGAACACCGGTCCACACGAATCATTTTCAGGTTCAGCCCATGTGTAATATTACACAAAGTAAAGAATATATAAACATTAAGAAACAGTTCACAAATTATGAGCAATTAAGTGTGTTGTGGGAACAAATCCATGGAAGAAAAGGAAGGATTTGGTCCCATTGTAAAAATTCAAAAAGTTGAAAAGAGTAAGGCTAATACCATCTACAGAGATTTATGTGAATTTAGAGGAAGACAGCTAAAAATCAGATATTAAGTCTCACTGGGTTGACGTCTGTATATAGAAGATAAAGCGTAGGAAGAAATAGGATGAGCCATTACAGCATTAATAAATGACACAATTATAAGGATCAACAACTTAACTCTACAAAAACCATTTGAACACAATAACTGTTGGAAATATGGGACAACAAATGCAGGAACTGTACGTATGTTCTGTATGTGAGACTCTACTGAGAAAAGTTGGAGATGTTGTTTAAGGTAGGGCTGGCATATACCCAGCTTGGAATAGGGCAGTATTGTAGGGTAGAAAAAGGACACAATTACTGTTGGAGATATGGGACACCAAACAGAGGGACGGTATGTATGTTCTGTATGTGAGTGAGACCCTATTTTTAATTTCTCCAAATCTTTTGGGTTTCTAATATCGTGACAGGAATGGACTCAATTCCTAAGTCAAAGTATGATTAAAGTTCATGAAATTAGTATTGTTTCACTCTTTGATGTCAGCCAAAAGTACTCTTCGCAGCACCCGCAATGTGCCCAGTAATGACTCCTTCTGCAATTCGTATGGAGTTACATGAATTGGTAACATGTCTGAATATGATTGTAGACTCTTTTCTTATAAGACCCATCGCGCCTACTACTATTAGGACTGTCTGGATATCGTTCTTCTACATTCCTTTTGCTTCTGCTTGCAAATTCTGATATTTTATAACTTTGTGTCTCTCTGTATGCAGGACACTGTAGTCACTGGGTGTGGCAATTTCAATGATCAATACTATTTTTGTCTTCTTTTCTTGGACCACTATACCCAGTTTTCTAGCATCTGTCTTTTGAACTGTTGGTAATGGATGATCCCATGTGATGTAGACTTTATTGTTTTCTATGTGGCTCATGTTTCCAGTGTTTTTCAGCCACTTCAATCTTCAATACCATAATGTTTGCACAATTCCCAGTGCATGTCACTTAGATGTATTTCTCTTTTAAAATGGTTGCCAATGATCCTGTGTTCCAACATAACGGGGTCCTAATCTTTTGGGAATTTGCCTTAATTTAGAAACATGCTTGGTATGGGATATGACCAAATAGTACATTAGTCTAGTTGGATTTTGTGATAGGGGTACCCAAGAAAAACATGCATATTTTTATTTTAGGAATTGTGTTATTTTTTTTCTTCTGTTTTAAAAATGTATATGCTGAACCATGTATATAATATACATAGTTTATGTTTGTTCATAACTGTTCATAACAGTTCTTAAGGTGTTTATATTAAAAAATTAATAAAGTTAAATTTAAAAAATAAATAGTTCATAAAGAATATAATAAGAACAAAGGCTTTTGTTGAGTATTATGTCGAGCAGTCGCAATCACTATCGACAAAGTAAAATCTGTACTGCACTAGATTAATATACTACAACATGTGACAGAGAAGCTACAGTGAATGAAATTCTTTAGTAATACAGAAGAGAATGGTTGAGGTCAGAGCATGTAAGGTCTAAGTGACATGTCCTTTAGTGAAACATTTACATCTGGATTGCTAATGAGATAAGCTTTTAATTATTTCCTTTATGTGGGAAAGTAAAGGGTGTCACTTATCTGTTTGGGGCTGGATTCACAGATTTTGGGACATTGACGGAGAAGGCATGTTGTCTCTGTTTTGATTGTAGATATGATATAGGGGAGTGATTATGAATTCACTGCACACAGGACCCAGGAAGTCAGGATTGGTAAGGCCACCTCCATTAACAGACTGGTCACTAGTGGAGTACCTTAGGTTTCCATGCTGCTCCTATTTGGCATCTGCTTCTTGGAGGTAAATGCTAATGTCAAGGGCCTTTGGCTGATCAAGTGCACAAATAAGTGCAAACTGGGAGATAAGGGTCTAATGCAGACAAATGAATGATGCCAAAGTCACAGATTAAAACTCTGCACTATAGTACCTTTTAGGAAAACGGGCACCCAAGCTAATTACTCTGTTGATAAGAGTTACCCTGGTTGTCAGATATCAGGGAATATATGTAGGCAATAATCTGGCCTTTGATCAACATGTATTGCCAAGCTAGTAAAAAAATCATTCTTTGTCACCCAACGTATACAGAAGGGCATGGCATCCAGGTCCAAGGAAGTCATAGTGCCACTTTATTTGGCCCTTATCAGACCCATCATTGTGTATAATGCCTCCTTTGCCATGTACTCGATCAGACATATGCTGGAACACCCACAAAGGTTCCTTACCAGGAGAATCCAGGGTATAAATGCAGATCACCTGAAAGCCCTATCTTTATAGTTTGGCTTCTACAGGTTACTGAGAGGCAATCTATGCCTAGCATACAAGATATCCTTGGGTCTAGCTCTAATAGACCTTTTGTAAATCCACAAAATGAACAGCATCAATACCACTAGATCCAAGGATTTAAATTTGCTTGTGACATTAATAGGACATGGTGGCAATACAGATATGTGTCTCAGTGGATCTCCATGCTCTGGAACAGGCTCCCCATCTATGTGAAGCAAGGTAAATTCCTAATCCTGTTTAAGCTTAATCCTGACCAATGGACAGGAAATTGAAAATTCACCCTGGGCCTAGCTCCCATGTCTCTGATAGACAGAGGCAGACAGTAACTATGCCAAAACTGACATACCCCCCATATAACCTTTAGACACTTCCTAGCATACCCCCTCCTAATAAATACCCATGATACACAGGTAGACAATTGGGTTGAGTTGCATGGCTAGGCTTATAAAGGCTCTGGTGGTTGTATTTATAAAGGCACTGGTGGTTGTTAGCCTAGTATATATCTACGAACGTATGGAGTAGGAACCACAGAGACATATTACCTGTAGCAGGAAGGGTATTTATGCACATTTGTTCTAGGTGTACCAGGAGGGGCATCTATGCACATTTGTTCTAGGTATACCAGGAGGGGTATCCATGCACATTTATTCTAGGAGTACTAGGAGGGGTATCCATGCATATTTATTCTAGGTGTACCAGGATAGGTATCCATGCACATTTATTCTAGGTGTACTAGGAGGGGTATCCATGCACTTTTGTTCTAGGTGTACCAGGAGGGGTATCCATGCACATTTGTTCTAGATGGCTTTAAGTTTCTTTGGAGTTAATTTGTTTTATATAGAAAGGTAAGTGACAGAGTGAGGTGGAGTTAAGCTGGGAATTATGGGTTGGAGAGGTATGTTGTATGGTTGGGAGGCATTATGTCTCAACTTCTTAGTGCAAAAAATCTGGACAAAGCCTGACATAAAGGAGTACAAAGGCCTCAAAAAAGGGACACATTTTAAATATTGTTTTTACAAACTTAGAAAGTTACTAGAATAACAGGATTTGTATTAGCATGCATTTTATGAAAGATATGAAGACTGCAACTCAAATGCATGTCATTATTTAGTCAATTTAATCCTTAGATCATCCCACTGATTTTTTAAACAAACACAATTTTTGTGAGGAACAGATAAAAATATGAAGCAAAAATCTGTACAGTTGAGAGGTATGAAGTTACTGAATTCATAGTTGTTCCTTGACACACAATAAATATAGCTTAGCGTAGAGTTTTAATTTGAAGATTTATGGTCAAGTGTACTTGGGGAAGCTACATAAGGAGAGTTGTTTGGTATAAGGGGATTTGCTTTGGTGCCTTCATATGGCTTGTTTAGTAAGGTTATGAAGAGCTGTACATTGAGTGCAAGTAGGTGTGTGTGTGTGTGTGTGTGTGTGTGTGTGTGTGTGTGTGTGTGTGTGTGTGTGTGTGTGTGTGTGTGTGTGTGTGTGTGTGTGTGTGTGTGTGTGTGTGTGTGTGTTGGGAAGGGGGTCCTGCCATTTTTTGCCAAGCTTTGTCATGGTGTTTTAGTAGATGTTTACATTCTTTGGTGACACAGTATTTTGACTGACTCTAACAAAGTTTGGTAATTACACAAAAGGATTTATTCTGAAGAGATTTCAGTATAGCAGTTAGGTTTTTAGCATCCGAGTATGAGTCTTGGAGAGAGAGAGAATCTGATGAAAGCTGTGATTTAAATTTGAGGGTGGTCTTTTTAAATCTGGATCTGAAGGAACACAATTTGGGGTGGGAGGGTTAGATAGTGGGATTTTGAATGATGAAGGTAATAGGGCAGCAGTCACTGAAAGCTGGTGACATGTATCTTGATGTCTGAGATTTTAGAAGGCCGGTCGGTTATTAGGAGGTTCAGAAGAGAGTGTTGGTTTGAGTGGGTTTTAGGACATGTTGGTTTCTGTGATTAGTAGCATGAGGTCTAGATTTCCAAAAAATTCTGTGATTTTATAATTATCAGGACTGAGAAAGTTAAGATTTAGTCATCCAAATTGAGTGTGCTTTATGTTTGCTAATGTTAGAGAAAATGTTATGGATGAGAGAGTGGAACATTTTAATGGAAGACAGTGATGGAAGATAGGCTACAGTAAGGAAAAGTGCATTGGTATTGGGCTTAGTATGTCTGAGACAGCATTAACTTGTGCAGTTGTGGAGATGTTCAGGTGGGATTTATACATGATTATTGAACTCCTACCTGGTTTCTTCCATGGTCTGGCTTCAAAGATGTATTTGTAGTTTGGGAATAAGTGTTGGATGATAAGGTGTCACTGTTTTCCCCAGGATTTGGTGATGGCCAGTAAGTTCAGTGAGTGTTTATTTGAAGAAAAACAGTGATTTGTTGACGCTTGTGCCTGAGGCTGTTTGCATTCATTAGTGTGTATGAGATGGACAGTTGATGTAGATTATGTGCAACTGGATTGTTGTGTACTAGTCCTGGGTTACATCTGACCGGAGATAGACTTGAGATTAAGTATCAGTATAACTGCAGTACATCTGAAATTGCACTTGGAAAGAGAGAGGATTTGTTGGGATGAGTAGCATTTCAGTATGCATTGCAGTAGATGTGAGAGATGTGTGGGTCTGAGAAGTTATTGAGGGTGATTGGGGGAAAAGAAGTAGTGGCTGAGTGAAAGAGATGGAAAGCTGTATGTTCCTGAGTGTAGAGTAAGAGATACAGGGGTGAATTGAAACTGCAGTGCTGAGTAGGTGTGTGTCTGGGTGTGTAGGTATGTGTGTGTAGGTGTGTAGGTATGTGTGTGGGTGTGTAGGTATGTGCGTGTGGGTGTGTAGGTATGTGTGTGGGTGTGTAGGTATACAAAAAGTGTCAGGTTAATGAGGAGAGGGAGGTTATGGTGCATGACATTGTTTTTAAAAGTTATGAGAGTACTGAAGGTTGGTTAGATTAAGTCTTGTAGGGTTAGGCAGCAGTGTTACAGATAGTACACTGAATTTTTTTTGTGTGTTCTTGGATGGGGTATATATTGCATGGAGGTATGTAATTACCATAATTAGTTATGTAATACTATGCTGTAAATGTATACATAGCTCATCCTTTTCTTCTTATCTCCTAGTCTCTATGAATGTCTGAAAATACCATCTCTATATCATGTCTTTCAGTTCCACTGCTTAGTCTTTTATCTGAGCAATCTAATTTTTATGACTACATGCTATATTCGTATTTATACAAACTGGCCCTGAAATATTGATCTGTTGTATACAATTCTTATTGTATGCTGTTGGTTATAATGTAGCCTGGGCGGGTCTATATTCGGTAACTGAATTGTAAAATAAGTGATCCGCTAAACAGTGAAACATAAACAGCGAATGAGAAAATCAATGAAAAAAACCCACATAGAATGGCGATAGTCAGCCAACAACCAGTAAGTAACACGATACATAAGGTAAGTGAAGAGAAAACTTTTAAATTTTCCCTTTTCCCCACTGTAGTTCGATCTTGGAGTTGTTATATATAGTTAGGGTGTGGTTGTGTGTGTGATGTTGGCCAACTGTGGGCATTTGATGTGTTTTTTTCCATTGATTTTGTAGTTCACCAATTTTCCCATTTGCTGTTTACATTTCACTGTTTCTCGGTTTGCTTATTTTACAATTCAGTAGCCAAACATAGACCCCCTGGGTTGGGTTTGAAATTGGTCAGTTACTGATTAGTACCCTACCCTGGTAAACAAACTTAAATAACTGCATACATACATACATACATGCATACAAACATATGTAAACAAATAAATCAATTATAATGAAAAGTATATTTGGTTTTGTTATGACTAGCTAGAGCTTTGGCTAGGACTGGAAGCATATTATTCAAGGGAAAGTTACCTGAGTTTAGAAGAGTGGATATGAATGGTCCTATATAAATATCAGGAGGTGGGACAATGGCTGGAGAATGGCAGGTGGGATGGGAGCAAAGTAGACATAAGCAACTTGAGGTGGCAAGCAATTAATGTGGGCATGCACATTTCAAGGAACATGTAACTGTGTCATTGTCCTTAAAATGTGTGAGGACATTAAATGACAATAATATGCAGTTGCCAAGAAATGAAGGGGAGGTTGGATGTTACTGAACAGAAACTGTGAAATGTGTGCTGCATACTTACATTTAAAACCTTGATACAATTACTTCTACACTTTGTAAGTCTAACCTGGCTGACACACCCAGTGCCAGAGGTAAGGGAGTCTGAGCTCCTGTTGTGTTTTCCCTCTCCCTACCAGTAATCATTCACAGTTGCAATCCATTAGCAACAAGCACCAATGGAGTGCCTGCACTATGTTTACATTTGCAACACCGAGCCAAGTATTTTGGATTCAGCAATTCTAATAGTTCATGCCTCATCTACATCTTCACCATGCTGACAGCCCTGACTTTTGATATATATATATATATATATATATATATATATATATATGCATTAACTTGTATCTCTTCATCTCTTGGAAGTGTACTGATCACTTTGCCAGGGCATTTTACTTTCTCAGATGCATAGCCTTATTAACTGCCATCACAAGTGCTAATGTTACAACTGTTTTTCTCTGTACACTCTTCTATTGTTATTTCAAGTGAAATGTAAATATCCTATATTGTCAAAGACATATGGTTGTTAACCTTCTAGGATGGCCCACACACACCTCTAGGGGACTTCTGGTCACAGGTAGCGATGACTGGCAATTGCTTAAAATGGAATGTTCTGTGGTAAATGTGTACACATGTTTCAGGGACAGTTTATTTGATAGTACTCTTAGCATTTCACTGATGGTTTGTTAGCAAAATGTATAATTTACCATGTTTTAGGGGTAGGGGAGCCAAGTTGCATTTCTGTTTTGGCACAAACAAAAAATTGCTATTGTTATTCTCCTTGTTTTAGATCCAACCTTGCTTTGTGTGTGATAGTAATATGTTACAACCACACAATTCCTTTTTAATATATTTGAATATCTTGACTGTTTTATGTTTCTCCAGTGGGTAATAGTGAAATGCTACCTTTTATGTGTTATATCAAAACAGGGCTTTTATTTATGTGATGCCTATGTGTATTATCCTTCTTTTGTGTTTTATGTCACCTAGGACTATGGCACCCAGGCATCCCAACTCCTGCAACCCCCACCCTTCAGTGACCCGGAAAATGAAGTAATTGTGGAAGCATTTAGGCATCATGGCGCCTTTCTGTTTGAGAGGGGACATGGGGATATGTCTGGCAGAATGCAAATTTGTCAGCAGATAATTACTGATGTGAATACAATAGGTGGCCAGAGCAGGACATATGATCAGGTGTGCCATAGGGCCAATGGCATGATTTCATCAGCTTGGAGGAGAGCAGCTGCAGTGACCTGTGAATGGATGGCTACTGGGGGGAGGGCTGCTACACAGCCACCCCAGACAACAAATGAAGAGTTCCTGTCCGCTGTCAGGGATCCAGTCACCTGATTGGAAAGTGTACAACAACATGTCATTGATGTTGGTGCTGCTGTTTCAGTGAAGACAAGTATGTCCCAGGAGGAGCTTCGAGGTAGGCTTACCCATCTCAATTGTTAAATACTTCTTGTATAGTAAAATATTAACAGCAATATTAAACAAAGCTCATCATTAGCACTCTTCAAGAAAAATCTTGATGATGGGATGGGAAATAGGGGATCACTTCTGTGGCTCTGCTCAACAGTGGCACAGGAAAATAATTTTCTTGGGTGGCAAAAGCCAGGGTACCTTTTTGGCTGGGCTTGTATAGGCCCCAGGGCCGATAGCCTAGTACTTACCTACCTATAAAGTTTTGTTTATCATTAAATTGGGGGGAAGATTGATACAGTTAGCAACACATTCTGGTTGATTACACATGGGCTTGGGGTGGATGGATATCAAAGTTCTTGTTAAAAGTATAGTTAATGTTCATATAAAGGGCAAAAGGTTTTAACCCCCTGTGTTACTGTTCATTCTAATGATGGTGTCCTTGCCTTTTGCTTAACTTCTTCCAGGACTATCCAGCAAAAGGAGCCTGCAATCATCCGCACATGGTAAGCCAAACATTTTGTCAGTACTGATGAGCAGGTCAAAAAAATATTTAGTTTGTGATGTGGATGTCAAAACTGTTGTGAGTATTGCTGTACTGTCTATAATAGTGGCACCACTGTTAGTTTGTTAGCATATATTGGACTATGGTAATGTAGGTATTACATTTTTTTCTGTGTTTGATGTTTATTGTCACAGGTGATCCTGAGAGTGAAAGTGTGGGACTCCTACCACCTGATGTCAAAGTATCAGCAGACTCTGATGATGATGGTGGCAAAACAGAGGCACACTTGGGGGGGGGGTGGTGCAGAGGTTGAATCTGTCACTGAGGTTGACATTCAGCCATCCCCCTGTAATTCCATTGAACACAGCCAATAGTCAGTAAGCCTACGCCAACCAATTCTAGTGGGCCCTAAGATATTGGACAGGTGGAGGGTGAGACACTCAATCAGAGCAGTATGGCTACTGCAGCTTCAGTACCTGTTGACTCTGGTAATAGCCAAAGTGTGGGCAAGGTGCCATGCAAGAGTGTTGCTAGCAGTGCTCACAGTATGCCTGCTGTCCAAACTCCACCTAATCCAGGTGTGCCTTCCCGTGCCACTTGACCCATGTTTAGGGCCATCATGGAGGCACAGGCACATTCCAATAGGTCCTCCAGAGAAATGCTTAGGGTTGTAGATGTGGCACAGGCAGACATGCATGACTGCCTCCACTGTGTTGCCAGTTCAGTGGATCTGATGAATGACACTTTGAACAGGTGGTGTCTGTGAAGGAACATCTGCTGGAGGGGTTTGGCATTGATGTGGGCATAGGTCAGTCACATCATCTGTTGTAAGCCGATGTGGTCATGCCTGATCATGCTCCAGCCTCCTATAGTGACACTACTTCTACTGCTCCATCAGTTGTTGAGGTGCCCACACCCAGATGCAGCAGGCCATGGGGTAGTGGTCCTGGGCATCCTCATGAGGGGAGCTCATTCACATAGCAGCACATCACATCCAGGCAGCAGCAGTGCATCTGACCGTGGGTGTGGATGTACCAGTCCAACTCCTGGCAATGCCAGTTCTCATGGTCGGGTATGACAACAATGAACTGCCACCTCTACCATGCATGGCTCACACCTCTTTGACATACCAAGACTTAGAGCTAGCACAGAGATTGTCTGTGTTCTTGCAGACAGTTACACACCAATTTTACATGGAGAGTCCTACAGACATACACTCAACAGTTACGTGGTTCAGCCATGAAGCTTAAAGCTCATTTTGTCTCACTGGCCATTTGTTACTTTATCCAAATGTCTACCTGCTTCTCTTTCTTACTCACATCCACTCAGTTACCTTTTGTGTCAGTTTAGGCTTCCTGACCCTGTGCAAGTGATGATAACTGTGCCATGTCCTTGTTTTCTATCTTTTGGATTCTGGGATACATAAACTTTGTGTTTGATGCTCATGGTGCATAGCTGACTTAGTGCTTAGTATATCTAGGTTCATAGGTTCATAGGTTGGTACTGGGCTATCTGCCCGAAGGCATATATTAGCCCAGCCACGTTGTGCGGTTTTCACCGCCCCTTTAGTAGTTCCCTAGACCCTTGTACTAGCAGCTAGTACCCTTGGACCCTATCTAGTAGTGCTGTTGGTGTGATCCCCGGTGTGAACTTTCTGTTACCCATCCACTCATCAAGGTTCCTGTTGAAGAGTGATAGTGAGGGGCTCTGTCTTATGTAGATCGGGACCCTGCTCAGTAGTAGGGGAAGTCTCTGTGAAGGGAATCTATCCCTCCAGCATGTTCTATTCATTGTTGAGGTTTATATCCCTAGAGCGTGTAGCTCGAGTAGATTTGGTTTTGCTAAGATCGAGCATGTTCAACAATTCAGGGTTGGACATGGCTCTGTACATTAGACAGAGATCGCCTCTGAGAAAGCGGTATGCAACAGACAACAGTCTTAGCTTTTTCAATCATGCTGCATAGGGCAACTGTTTGAGGCCAGTAATCCTCTTGGTTAGGTACCTCTGTGGTCTCTCCAGCTGCTGGAGATGTCTAGCCAGGTACATTCCAATTGGTGCATTGTACTCAATAATGGGTCTGATGAGAGAAGAGTAGAGGGGCACCATTACATCCTTAGATCTTGATGCGAACCCTTTCGTGATCAGATGGGTCACATAGAAAGATTTTCTAACCACTTTGGCAACATGGTTATCAAAGGAAAGCTGACTGTCTACTTGGGTCCCTAGATCCCTTATTTCTTCTTCAGATTTCAGGGGATTACCTCCTATGTTGTAGTTTGCGGGTACTCTGTTTTTTCCAAAGGGGATTACTACGCATTTTTTTGCATTTAGCAAGACCATGCCTTTGACACCATGCATCAGTCTCATTTAGACCCTTCTGGAGGATCTCCATGTCGACCGGAGACTCTATTATAGCACCCAGTTTGCAGTTTTCCGCAGACTTAGTCAGCCACAGCCCTTCCGTGCTTGCCTGTACTTCTGAGAAGTATATGCCAAACAGGAGGGGCCCCAGGACAGAGCCCTGAGGCACACCACTCGTTACTGGTCCGGATTCGGACATAGATCCCACTACTCTTCCTTTATGGGATCTGTCTGAGAGCCAGTTTGCGATCTATCTGTGTTTGTGGTGTTGTTTTGTTCATTGTACTTTTGACATATTTTGGTCTTAGAAAGTTAGACAGTTGATAGATTCTAAACAGTTTTTTGCAACAGTTTTTTAAGAATCTTCTGAGGGTTATGAAGTTTGAAACTGAAATGTGTCTCATTACTTTCTAACTTCTCTCTTTAATGATTTTCCAGTAGAAAAGTATGAGGTCAAACTGAGGACATTTGGTGACCAGCAGTACTTTTGAGAGGTATGAATGTGTGAATCTTTAATGCCTGAGGCCTATTACTTGGTAAAGGACACATGTATTCACATAGGTCTCTGTTGTGATGTGTTAAAGTCATTGCTGTACAAATCACCCACCTTTTACTTACTTACATTATCAAGCAACAACATGCAAGGCTATGCAATTCATTTGTATTATTACACAATTCTGTTTTAATGCTCCAGTTTCAACACTTACCTTGTAAATCCAGCAGTTGCTATAGTTTTAGTTCAAGGCTGAATCTGTCTGATGCTAGGGGTACACAGGCATTACATGGGTAGGTAAAGTTTGTGAGCATTGCCTGGCATTAGTGTTACTTTATGTATGTGCGTAGAATGAAGGTTTTAGCACCTTAGGTTGTGAGTGAGTGTGCTATGCATTGTCGCTTATCCAATGAGAGGGCATGTTGAGCACGCCTACATCTGCCTACACCCACAACCACTGCTGGCTCCCCTCTGACTCCTCACCTGCATGTGGCTTTGGTGACCTTGCCATTAATGGTGAGATTCCCCTTGTTGATTCTACTGAATCTGCTTTCTAAGGATGATGTTGTGAAGCATGGCACAGACGGTGAAAATTTTGGTACATCTACATGGATTGTACTGCAGGGCTCCCCCCAATGTACCTAGGCACTGGAACCGCGACTTCAACAGGCCAAACACATGCTCTATGATATTTCTGGTTTGAGTGTGTGCCTCATTATGGCATTCTTCAGCAGGTGTATGTGCATTTCTGATGGGCGTCATCAGCCACGGTTCCAATGCATAACCTGCATCCCCCAGTAAATGACTGTCGCTTGTCTAGTCAGGATGTAATAGACAAGTCTTTGTGGGTTCTGTTCAAGCAGCTTCATTATGTACAACCACATCAAGATTGAAGTTTAATAACTTTAACTTAGATAAACTTATATACAAACTAGCTATTACATTCATACATGCTTACTCTCTGGCTGCACTCTCAAAATGGCACTGAAGCTAGCACATGCTTGCTATTTATATGCACATTCAGTCCTCGAAATGCTTCTTAAAGATACAGCACACACACACTGGTCTACATCCTCCCTCTTTGAGAACTAGGTCATGCAATATTGGCAACATCAGTTGACATGCAAGCAATGCAAACAATTCCTTGTCATGCAGTTATAAAGAACTAGATACACATATACATTTATGTCCAGGTTGCTGTGTATTTCACACTAGGTCTGGAAATACAATCAAATCATGTAACATAAAATTTAGAATTAGATTTAGCAACTGGGACTATCTCTACATAATGTTCAACCTTAGGGACATCAGGAACACCATCAGGAATCGAAGTAGAAGTTAAGACATGTTCTGCAACAGGAAAATTGTTTGGATTGCTCTGAGATTTAGAGCCTGTATCACAGGAACAATGCTGTGATATTGATTCTGGTACAGGAAGAAGATGTCTGTGATTTCTCCTGTACTCCACACCCTCAGATTTTACGAAGTAGGATCTCGGCTTGGTACATATATCTGTTACTTGACCAATTCTGTCAAAACCTTTCGCTGTTTTTATCCTCACTGTCTCCTTCTTTCAATGGATGAAGAAATTTGCTCAATTTATCATAGCTGGACTTCTGTAAAGAATGCTTCCTGAATAATTGGGCTCTAATGGTTCTGTTATTCTTATCTTTAGGCATCAACAAACTGGAACTAACAGGCAGTGTTGTTCTGGTTTGCTTGGATAGAAGTCTCTGAGCAGTTGAGTCAATTATATTGTCACAGGGTATGTTTCTGAGATTAAGTAAATTCAAAAAGACATCGGTATTGTCAGGCTTTGACCTTTCAAGTTCATAGGTGTGTACTAGGCTAATAGCCCTGGAGCCTTTACAAGCGTAGTCCATTGAAGTGCCCTGGCATCATGCCGCCCGATGTTATTCGCAGTGTGTCTATCAAGTAGAGCCACTGGAGTGATCCCTGGGGTGAACTTTCTATTTCCCATCCAGCCATCAAGATTTCTCTTGAAGAGAGCCAGTGAGGTGCTCTGCTTGACATGTATAGGAAGTCTATTCCAGAGCATGGGCAGTCTCTGGGATATGAACCTGTCCCTCCAGCATGTTCTGTTGATTATGGTAATGAGGTTGAGGTCTCTGGAGCATGTGGTACGGAGGGATTGGGATTTCTTTAGATGTAGCATTTCTAACAGAGCTGGGTCATGCATGGCTTTGTAAGTCAAGCAGAGATTGCCTCTTAGTAGATGATATGAGACAGAGAATAGCTGGAGTTTTGTGAGTCTGTCCATGTAGGACATGTGTTTAAGGCCTAGGATTCTCTTTGTGAGGTACTTTTGTGGCCTTTCCAGCTGTTGCATGTGTCCTGTGAGGTACATGCCAAATGGAGCATTATACTTGATGATTGGCCTAATGAGGGAAGAGTAGAGAGAGATGACAACCTCTTTCTTCCTGGATGCAAAACCCTTGGTAATGAGATGTGCCACATAGAAGGAATTTCTGACTACAGTAGCAATGTGGTGGTCGAAGGAGAGGTTACTGTCAACCTGTGTCCCCAGATCTCTTATAATACCTTCAGTGTTCAATGGGCTCCCATTGATGTGGTAATTAGTGGGAACTGAGTTGTTCCCAAAGGGGATGACGATGCATTTTTTGGCATTAAGCTTAAGGCCATGGATTCAACACCAGTCATTGGCCTCAGTGAGGCCTTTCTGTTTGGTGTCTACATCACTTGGGGAGGTAATAATGGCTCCCAGCCTGCAGTTGTCTGCAAACTTGGTCATCCAGAATCCCTTCATGTTGGCCTGGACTTCTGAGAAGTAGATGCCAAACAGGAGAGGACCCAGGACTGATCCCTGTGGGACTCCTCTCATGACTGCTTGGCAGTCTGACGTGGAGTCCGCTACTTTGACATTGTCAGTTCTGTCTGTGAGCCAGTTTGCAACCCATCCTGTGATATAGGGGTTGATGCCTAATTTAGTGGGTTTATCAATAATTCCTGAGTGGGGAATAGTATCAAAGGCCTTGGCCAGATAGATATAGGCTGTATGAACTGTCTTGCCTTCATCCACAGCTCTGGTGACTAACCTAAAGAAGTCAACAGGTTGAGCAAGTATGATCTACATTTCACAAAACCAAATTGCGTGGGATCTAGAGTTCAGAGATTCCCTATATCCTTGTTAATTAGGTCCATCATGATGGCATCCATAGCCTTACATATCAGACTCGTCAGGCTAATGGGGATAAAATTCCCAGGGTCTGTAGTCCCTCCCCCTGTATGGAGAAGAATGACTGTAGCAGTGCACCATTCGGTAGAGTCAAAGCCTGAGGTGAGGCTGTGATTGAACAGGGCACACAGATGTAGTGCCAATTCACTTTGTAGTTCATGTAGAACACGTTTTATTTATTTTATTTTATTTTACATTTGTTGACCGGGCTAGTCTAACTGGATATATGTCCATTTTCAGTAGAGGCCCAGGGAGAAAAGCTCCAAGCATGAACAGTGACAAAGTTAACAATATATATATATAAAAAAAAAAGACATGCATAATAACAGTACAGAGGTAGCATTGGTCAAAAGAAAAATATAGTAATATAATTATAAACTATAAACATTATACTAAAAATTAAACTAAAAAGAAATTATACTAAACACAAAAGTGGGTATGAGCAAGACAGAGTAAAGCCCTTATATTTTAACCTCTTACTATGAATAAAAGAGAAGTAACTAGATTTGGAGGCATAGGTTAGGGGAGTAGGGAAAGGGGTATGAACAGGAAGGGAAAAAGATTTCACACATCCAGGGATATTTCTGGGTCCCATGGAAGCTGTATTCTTGGCCTTGGACAATGCAGCTTTAACCTGTGTTGCACTAATGGTGGGTGCCTGGCATTCCTCCGGTATTGTGATTGGTCCTTGGGTGGGTAGGGGGGTAAAGTTGGCACTAAATCTGTCGGCCACTATTTTAGCAATATCTGTTGGCTCAGTATAGGAGGTACCATTGTCCAGTAACTAAGAGCAAACGTGGGTATTGTTGTGGAGATTCTTGATATAACTATAGAAGGCTTTGTGGTTGTTTTTAGTGTCTGATGCAATTCTGCCTTCATGTTGGCTTTAGAGGTTTTGATGACAGATCTCAACTTTTTGTTGAGGCTAATAAGGGAGTTTTTCCAGTCTTGGGACTTCACTCTTTTCTGCAACAGTTTCTTCCTTATGTTCTAGAATTTATTAATAGCAGGGGACCACCAGATTGGCTTCCTTTTTTTGGAGGAGGGTGTCTTGGTTCTGTTGGGTAAGGCTAGTTCCATGCATTCATGTACGTGTTTGTACAGTGCATTGATGTATGATTTTGCAGGCATGCATCTATTTTCCATTGACATGGGTGCCATGAAGTTAGCCACCTCTGTTTTTAGGAGCCCAAAGTCAGCTTTGAAGAAGTTTTTTTATGGTGGTTACCTTTGCGGAGGGTGTGGGTGAGATGTGGATTTCCATGGTGATTACTTTGTGGTTGGATCTAACCAGGGAGGAATTGACTATTGGTGTAGAGGAACGGTTGCCAATGTTTGTAATAACCAGGTCAAGGATGTTGCTTCCTCTAGTGGGGGTAAAAATGAGCTGGTCCAGGGCATTGGAACTGATGAATTTGAAGAAGTGTTGGGCCAGTGTATTCGTGCATGAGTTGTTTTCCCAGTTGATGGTGGGGTAGTTGCAGTCACCTAGTATGAGAGTGTTGGATTGACCTTAATAGTTTCCAGGGTGCTCTGGAACGTGGAGTAAGAGTCCTGGGATATGGTTGAGGATCTATAGCATGCTATGGCCTGAATCGCCGTCTTACCCAATGTTAGTTGTACTTGAAGTATTTCAGATGCATTATTCTAGGCTACTTGTCAGGAGGTGTGGATATCCTTTATGAATATGGAGATGCCACCACCTTTGGAGCTTCGGTCCATGTTCTGGAGCTGAACGTTGAAAGTTGTGGAATGAGTTATAGCCTGGTAGCACAGGGGTGCTTTCTGCTGCTTTAAACCAAGTCTCTGTTACAGCACAAATGTCGATGCTTTCCATTTTCAGGAGTGCTTCGAGCAAGTGCATCTTGAGATTTAGACTTCGAGCATTGAGCAGCATGACCCTCAGATTGCATTTATTTGTAGCTGTTAACGATGGTAATTTGGTCTTTGGAACATCACCTAAAAAAGGCACTATAGGGGTGGCCAGAGCCTTAGCCGGTATCCAGAAACCCAGGGGTGACAGATGCAGGCCATCTCTGGCAAAGCATCGATGTCTGTCAATCATGTCATTCCAAGCAGACAGATACTGGATCCCCTTAGAATGACACCAGAAACTTACCCAATTGTTGAAGCCAATCATTTTCTGCTTGTACTGTGGTATCATTATGGGCAATAGTAGGATGCTGCTCATGGCTAGGGTCATACCTGCCTGAGCCACATAATCTGAGAACTCCTCCATGTCTCTTTTCATGGGAGGTGCATCTGAAGTCATTCACACCCACATGGACAGTGACAGAGTCATACTTGTACTTGTTGTAGAGTGACCTGAGAGTGTGTGTGTTATGTGTTGGATTCTGGCACCTGATAGACAGCTGACTGTTACCTTCTCCTTATTCAACCTAGTGAACAGGACATCAGTGTACCTCACTATCGAGTCATCTATGATTAGTATATTGGGCAAGCTGTTTTGCCTTAGGGGCTTAGGTTGAGGGGCACACTGTGTAGGTGAGGTATGTGTCATGTGGTTTGTGCTGTGTTGTGGTGGTCAAGTGTGTTTCTGCCTTGGATGTCTCTGGTGTTTGGGTAGAGTAATTGCTTTGCACTCTGTACTGCACGTTCAGCTAGTCCATTTGACTGTGGATATGCAGGACTGCTAGTAAAATGTACAAAGTCCCATTCTTTTGCAAATTTCTGAAACAACTGACTAGTAAATTGAGTACCATAGTTGGAAATAACTTTGTGTAGTCTACTATGGACTGAGAAATGATGTTTCAACTTGGTGATAACGTTAGTGAATGTTAGATTAGGTAGTAAATAAACCTCAAACCAATTTGAAGAAGAGTCTATCAAA
The DNA here is from genome assembly GCF_019279795.1 of Protopterus annectens. Classification (NCBI taxonomy): domain Eukaryota; kingdom Metazoa; phylum Chordata; order Ceratodontiformes; family Protopteridae; genus Protopterus; species Protopterus annectens. The sequence goes on along the minus strand of NC_056742.1, from coordinate 307,587,061 downwards.
ACTAAGTAATGCTGATTGTTCCACTCGAATATATCAGTGGCTACTGTTGACCATGGTAGTTCAGGAACTTGACTTAGTTGAAGTGGTTTCCTTTGCAAATACAGTTTAGTACTATTGTGTATCGAACAAGAAAAAATACCTTGTCAATGTCTTTAACTAGAGAAGGCCAAAATATAGCAATAACCCACGCCTGGGTGTGGGTAATGCTGGATTTACCCACGGTTGGCGTGGTTTGGTCCCGAGGGCGAAGCCCGAGGGACCAAACAAAGACAACCGCGGGTAAATCCAGCATTACCCATACCCAGAAGTGGGTTATTGCTATTATACCATGGTGTTAGTTTGTTTTGTATTATGTTTGTATTGTTGTTATTTATGTTTTTGTTTGCTTTTTTGTATTCTTCCACTTTTTGTGAGATAAAATAGTCCACACTTTCAGTTTGTGTTTATTGTTTATTTCTGTTTTAATTTAAATACATGTTATTTTTTAGTTTTTCAGGAAATGTTAGGAAAGGGCTAGGTGGTGCTTGGTATAATATAGTTTAAGCAGTGTAGAAGTTTATAACGTGTAGTTATGTTTTAGTAGTTATAGGTATGTTGAAATGTGGTGTAGTTTTAATTTGTATTAATTTTTTTAAAATATGTACTTTTACTATTTGGTCACTAGATGGTTGTATGCGCTTTTATTAGATGTATGCTGATGTGGACGTTTGGTATGGTGTGTGTTTTTGACTTTGCGAGGGATGTGTGGTGTGTTTTAGTATGTACATTTTGGAGTTGTCTGTGTATAGGTATTGTAGGGAATATAGGTAAGTGAATGGTTTTATGAGAATGCTTGGTTTTATTGTGTTATAAGTGGTGGTTATGTAGTGTGTGTGTGATGTATTTGCGACTGCATGACTTTTTATTTTTTTAGTGTTCGAGGTGAGGGAATGAGGAGTGTAGTATGGAAATTGGTTAGTTTTCTGTGTTTTCGTTAAATTGTTGTGTGTTTTGGGTATTAGATTTACTTTACTTTACTTTACTGTTTATTTGCTGTCACCGCATGATATTTAGCGACCGGACTTTTTGCGTTGTTTCTTGTAGGATTTACTATGTGCACGCTGGTTGGATTAGCCAATCAGCATGCACGTTTGTCGGGTTTGCGATGTTCGCATGGTATAATACTAGTTCTCTCACCCTTTTTTTGGTAGATTCAGAACCTGGGCGACCATGATGTAAAATCTGGATATACTTATGTTGTAAGGAAGCAGGAGCAACAATTTTAGGACCTTTGAAAATAAACACATCTTCCATCAACATCTCATCTCTGTAAAGAAAATAGGTTTGCACTTCAGGTAGTAAACTAGATTGCTTTGATGACCATCCGACATTAATGTAATGGTTGAGCTTTTGCAAAATTAGATCAGTCTTTGTATGATCTCTCAGCTCATCAAGTCTCTTGGTAGAAAAAGTACATATTTCATTACGTCAAAGTCAAAATTCTCTGCGTCAAGCTGTTCAGTTGTATTTCTGGGCGATCTGGATAAGGTATCACCCAGATAAAGAAGTTTGCCTTCTGTATAGACCATTTGAAGTTGTAGTTTTGCAATTTGAGCATCATTTTTTTGTAATCTCACTGGAGCTGAATGCATAGGCTTCTTTAAAATAGTAACTAGAGGTTGGTGATCAGTTTCTATCTGAATATCTCGACCATAGATATAATCATGAAACTTTGAACATGCAAATATTATTGCCAAACATTCTTTCTCAATTTGAGTATATTGCTTTTCAGTTTGGGTAAGAGTTCTAGATGCATAGGCTATTGGTCTGCCTTCTTGAAGAATAACTGTGCCAAGACCAAATTTTGAAGCATCACAGGAAAGTGACTGGTTTATTGACATCATAGTATCTTAATGTAGGTAGGGTGGCAATTTTCTGCTTAGGGTCTTCAAATGCTTTCTGGTGCTGTTCCAATCAAGACCATGTAACATTTTTGTGCATCAGCTCTCTCAAAGGTACTGTCAACTCACTGAATGCCGGGAAAACATTGTAGAGCTTGAACATTCTCTGGTGCTGACATCTCAAAAATGGCTGCTTGCTTGTATGGATCTGGTTTCCAGCCAGTGCTTGTAAATAAATGACCTACATATGTAACTTCTGGTAGTCTGAATTTGCAGTTTAGTGGATTGAGCTTTAAGTTTACTTCACATGCTCTGTCTAGAACTCTCTCAAGGTGTCTGTCATGCTCTGCTTCACCATTGCCTCCAACCAATAAATCATCTACTATTATGTCACAAGGATAACCTGAAAAAAAATTGCTCCATTGCACACTGGAAGACTTCACTTGCAGATTTATTTCCAAATGGCATCCTTAGGAATCTATTTCTGCCAAATGGGGCACTGAAAGTAGTTAGTAATGACGATTTGCGATCAAGCATCACTTTCCAAAATGAACTTTTTACATTCAAGACAGAAAAAACAATGGCATTCAGTATTAGGGCTGTGACGTCTTTAACTGTACACATTGGATGATGCAGTGGTATGTTTAATGTTTTGTTCAAATCTCTTGGGTAAATGCATTTTCTGATTTCAACTGAGCCTTTCTTGTGGGCTGCTACCATAGATAACACCCATTCAGTTGGTTCTGTAACTGGACAAATTACATCTTGCTGCACCATTTTATCCAACTGAGCTTTGACTTTATCCTGCATAGCTATCGGAACTTTTCTTGCTGGTCTGACTATTGGACAGACCTCTGGGTTGCACTTCATAGAACACACAACTGGAAGTTTGCTCAACTTATCATCAAAAACATCAGCATACTCTGAGAAAATGGCTTCAGAAAAAATGGAACGAGGATATGTGCTTATATGATGAACTTATTTGGTAAAAGAAAGCAGATTCATTCTCAAACTGTCTCTGAGACCCAATAATAACTGCACAGGTCTTCGAACTACATAGAATAACAAGCTGTAACAGTTCCTAGCCACATAACATGAAAGCACTACTGAGCCTTCTGTTTGAATTTTTTCACCTCCATAAGCAACAAGTTTTGCACTACTAGTCACATTGAGTTGTTCTCACCTTAGCAAATGTGTCTGCTGACATAACATTACACTTTGAACCTGTGTCTACTGTGAGCTTGGTGGATTTACTTTTGATCTGGACTAGGGTTGCCAGATGTCCCTATTTGAGTGGGGCTGTCCTGGGATCAGCAGCCCGATCCCGAGACCCACACTGCTGGTTAAACTTCCAGCGAAACAGCCTTTGCTTTGTTTTTTTTTTTTTATTGGCCCATATGTCGGTATACGAACCAATAAAAAAAAAAAATCGCAAAACAGAGCTACTTTTGTTTAATGCGGAACTGCCTGATGTTCCACATTGAACAGAAGAGGGTCCGCTGTGCGATTTTTTGATTGGCTCGTATACCTGAACTTGATCTGGACAGTACAAAACACTTCGTTCTTTGCCAACAAATTCACTGCATCAACCTTTTCACCAGTTACTAATAAACCATCTACATAGAAAGTAGAACTGCAGCTCTCTATATGATCAACTTGCTTTTTTGAGTGACCCTTCTTTATAGATGTGTGATGTACTTGATTTGCAAAACTTTTGAAAATGATTCCATTTTTTAGACTTCTGGCATTGCTGACCAAATGCTAAGCATTTCTCTCTTTTAGACTCATGATTGGCACCACAATTGCAACAGTTAACAGTAAAGCTGGATTTGGGTTTTGCTGATTCGTGCTTGTACTGCAATGACAACGGTAGAACTTGTTGGAAAACTATGGTTTCCCCAGGACAACCAGCAGGGTCTGTAGATGCCATGTGCTTAGGCCTGCTTTTGCTTGTCACATATTTCATGCTGTCTATATTTGTTCTGGAGCCTGCTGAACTCATGCTCTTATCACGTGCAAGTGTACTTGTGTGCTTTTCTGTAACTGTCCTGTGTGTGAGGAGCATTCTAGGGTGCCATTACAAACACAAACCACAGGTCCACCTCCATCTTTACCAGCCAACAAACTTCACACTGGGTGACCCAGGAGGTCTCCTCCACACCACTCTCTGATAAGGAACCTTGGCTGCTCACAGGAGAAGCATTAACAAAGGTCACCAGTGAACCATGTAGGTTGCCCTCTACAGGGTGACTTTTGTCATGATACAGAGAGGCAGACCAGGGAGTACTGGAGACCAACCAGTCAGTGAAATGGCTAATGCAAAGCATAGTGACCACTACCTCACTACTGCCGACTCCATGGCTGATTTATTTATTTTATTTTACATTTGTTGACCGGGATAGTCTAACTGGATTTATGTCCATTTTCAGTAGAATCCTGGGGAGATAAGCTCCAGGAGATTACTAGACTACTAACATACAGGTACTAGTTGTTATACAGTTAAATACTATAAATGTTAAACAGTTCAGGAATCTTCACAGTTTATGCAAAAAACATGTTACAAGCATTAGATAAGATATTTTAGACTTTATGTACAAGACTTCATTAGTAACTAGAAAGTAATTGTCAAGCAAATACATACTTCAGATTTCAACAGTTCGGCAATGCTCACAGTTTAAACAATACTTGTTGCCTGCCTTAGGTAGGATGCTTTAGAATTATATTCAGAAGAATTTAACTAGGTATTTTAAATTATCTCTATTTGGATAAGATATGTTTTTGCCAAGGATAGGCCTTGATCTAAAAAGACACAGATAGAGCAGGAATTAGGTCTTAAGAGAGGGTATTTGGGATATAGTATGAGATTAGTCTGGATTTGTACAGGGACATAATCAATGGGTTTTAAGATAGAGTTTCAGATTGTGTGTCTAAAAAGTGTAAATGAAGACAGTGATGTAAGTTCATGGGGGAGTTGGTTCCAATACTTTCCAACTGCATTTGAGAACAGAGCATCTCCTGCCATGTTATTAGATTTACATGTTGATACAAGTAGTTTATTAGATGAACATAAAGTTGAAAGGTTTTTATATTGGGTAATGAGAGTTACTGGGGTATTGGTAGGTTGGAAAAGAGTTTTGTGTGCAATGGTGAGTTGTTTAAAGTGAATCTGATTCAGAAGCTCTAACCAGCCTAATTGTTTCAGGTTATGGCAGTGATGGGTCCTAAAGGAGGAAGCAGTAGCAAATCTGGCAATGCTATTGTAAGCATTGGCTAGCTTGTTAATGTTATTTTTTGACAAGTTAGTATATATGGAAGAAGCATAGAGAAGTGTGGAGATAAGGTGGGAATAGGCAACAGTGGGGAGAGAAAGGGTTTTAGCCTATAGAGGGAGCCTATTTTCCTGTTGACAGTTTTTATGGTATTGTTGATATGGGTTTCAAAGTTCAGGTTGTTATCAATGGTTACCCCTAGAAGTTTAGTTGTTGGATCGGGAGATATGAGTGTACCATTATTGGATAAGACTGAAAAGTTCATTGGGAGTGATTTACGGGTAGGAGTGAAGAGGAGGAGTTTGGTTTTTTTGGGGTTCAAGAGGAGGCAGCGTTGTAGAAACAAATTTTCTGTTTTATTGAACATTGCCTGAGTTAGAGTCTGTAGTTGGGTTTGACATTTAGCTGAGCAGATTATTGTTGAATCATCTGCGTATTGTACACAGTTAGTTAAAGGAATAGCTAGGTTGAGGTCATTGATAAATATTGAGAAAAGCAGGGGGCCCAATATAGAGCCCTGAGGAACATCTAGGGTAACTGGGAGATGGGATGAGAGGTTGTTGTCCCATAGCACTGCCAGCTGTCTATTATCAAGGTGGGACTGGAACCATTTTATAGTCTTTGTGTCCAGAGAGAAGGATTTTAGAATACTGAGAAGTAAGTGGTGGTTGACCATGTCAAATGTTTTTGAAAGGTCGATGAAAAGTGCTGAAGAGAGAAGATTGTTATTACAGTTTTTATTGATGCTGTCAGTGAAGGATAAGAGTGCAGTTGTTGTATTGTGGAAAGGCCTGAAGCCATGTTGAGATTTGGCCAGTAAATTGTTCTGGAGTAGGTGGTCTAGTAACTGTCTGTGGATCCACTTTTCCATTATTTTAGCTAATGGGGAAAGTAGTGCTATGGGATGATAGTTAGCATATTCTCTGGAGATTCCACCCTTGTGTAGGGGGATAATGTTGGAGATTTTCCAGATGGTGGGATTAGTGCTTTCTTGTATGGTTCTATTTATCAACAATGATACAGGATAAGCTATGCCTTTGGCTGCCTTTTGCAGGTATTCAGCAGGTAGCTGGTCAGCTGAGGGGGTAGTAGGTTTTAGTTTACTTAAGAGGTTGCAGATGAGGGAAGTTGGGACAGGTTGCAGGTTTAGAGTTGGGAGAGAGTTAGTAGTATTGGTTGGAAGGGCAGAGCTATCGGCTGTTAGTTGATTAGCAAGTGTTTGGATGGTCTCAGTGAAGAAGGTATTAAAAGCATTAGCAGTTTGCTTTGGATTGTCGGAAATTGATCCTATAGGGGGTGGTGTTGTGGATTGGCCTGGTTGAAGTAGTCTGTTTATGCTAGCCCAGAACTTTTGTGGATTATTTTGGCTGTTCTGTTGGAGGTGGAAATAAAAGTTTTTTTTATCTTCGAGTATAGCTTTCTTAGTCTCATTTCTTTTTTGCCTGAATTGTTGTTGGTCTACAGGGTTTTTAGTTGTTCTCCATAGTGCCCAAACTTTATTTCTCTGTTGAATTTTCTGCCTGGTTTTCTTTGTAATCCATGGGGCGGGTTTAGATTTAATTTTGATGGAACGCTTTGGTGCATGGTGGTTAAGGATTGTTAAGAATTTTGAGTTAAAGTAGTTTGTTGCTTCATCAAGTGAGAGGTATTTTATAGGTGACTAATCACATTATTTTAGTTCAGCTTGGAAATTATTGGGGTTAAAGTTTCTGTTGCTTCTTATTGTTTTATATATGGTTGGGTTGTGTGAGCTCGATCTTTGCCTGATTATGTAAGTGAGAGAATGGTCACTTACATCATCAGGGAGGGTCCCTACATTATAGAGTTGTTGGTGATTATTTATTAGAATCCAGTCTAGGATGGATTCTTTGTTATTGGATTTATTAATTCTGGTTGGGGAGTTAATTGTTTGTGAGAAGCCATTAAGGTTAATATGTGAGGTTGGTGATTCAGTAGAGCAGTCCTTCCAGTCTATATTAAAGTCTCCAAGAATTACTGTCTCTTGGGGAATTTTTGTGGAGAGTTCAGCAAACATACCTTCCAGAGTGGTGATGTTGTTACCAGGGGGCAAGCAGATACATATTATATTTAGGGATTTGCTGGGATTAAGTTGAAGTTTGGTGCTAATGATTTCTGCATTGTTTTCAGAAGAGAAACCAAGATCTAGTATAGATATTTGTAGCCCTTCTTTATAGAGGATAGCAACACCCCCTCCTTTTTTTACTTTGAAATCTTGTCTCAAGATGTTGTACCCAGATGGAATAATTTCAACATCTTGTGTAGTGGGTTTTAGCCATGTTTCTGTTAAACAAAGTATATCAAAGGAATGAACATCCAGGAGAGTATGGAGGTGGGCAATTTTATTATTTATGCTGCGAATATTGAAGTGAGCTATATAGAGTGAGTTGAAAGATTTAGATGGGATATTTGGGGTAGAGGGAACATAAATTTGTGGTTATGTGCTAGTTTTATGCCCTGGTCCTGGATTAGGATGAATGTCCCCATCTAGTAAGGAGAGATGTAATAATTTGTTTAAGGGACTGTGGAGGTTAAAGTAATGGTGATGAGGTTTTTTAGGTTTTAGATATTTGCATTTGATATGGGTCAGTCTGTGATATTTAGCAGGTAAATAGCTAGGTAAAGATGTTATATTTATGTGTTCTGGGGAGTTAATTAGAGGTATAGTACTTGTTTGTGCATTAGGGAAGTACAGCTGTAAATATTTTGACTGTTCATATGAGGTTAGCAGGTAGGCTGCTGTTAGAGAAAGTAGGAGAAAGACAATTGTTAGGAGCTTTAGTTGGATTCAGAAAGGTTATGTTTGCATAGTGACTAATAAGCTTACTGGTGTTCTTTAAAGGGGAGGAGTTATACTAGAGGTGATTGGAGAGAGGTGTATGTAGAATGTTAACAGGCTGACTATTGTGATTGGATTGGAGAGGAAGAGGGTATGGTGAAGATGTATAAGCTTAGGGGCAGTAGGGGTGGGTGGGAAATGGGGTAGGGTAGGGGACCGGCGTGAGCCCACAGGGCGAATGGAGCGGGTAGAGACAAGAGAGGTAAAGAGCTGAAAAGAACAATCAGTTGAAGCAAGGATTGCAGTAGGTAGGTAACCCTAAACACTGGGATAAAGTTAAAAGAGTAGATAATAGAGCTATTTGGAGGGTGTGTGAGAGCTAACCATAAAAATAAGTAGATGTTATGGGCTACAGTTTGCTAGCAAGTCTGTGGATAAACAGTATATAGCAAAGGTGTAGTACAGGTCAGGAGAAGGCTTCAAGGCCTGGAAGGGACAAGTCTGCCACCTGGTGGCCCAAATTAATTTATTGTAAGCCGGGTAAAAAAGGAGGGAGTTTAGGTTCCTAATGCAAGAAAAGAAGTAGTGGTTCCGAGTGTCTTTAAATGGTGGAAAAAGTAGATTAGATTGGTTACAGAGTGTGGAGGGAGTAAAGCTGCTGGTTTTCCTGGCTAGCGCTTTATAGTCACCTAGATCTAATAATAAGTTATAGGCTATACTGGCTGTGATAGTTTAGACATGTCCTTTCATGCTCCCTTTACTGAGAAAGTACAGGGATAGGTTGCTCAACTGTGGGGACTGAAGGGAGTTGGGACAGGGTCCTTGTTCTTCAGGTTGTTAGTTTCCATGTCCTAGAGCAGTGTACTCAGATTGGAGAGCTGGGATTATTTTAGGAGGAAAAGAGAGAGAGAAAATAGTAGAAACAAGATATTTAGTTTACTATCAAAGGCATTGTAATTAAACAGAATATTGCAAGCATATAATCACGTAGAACTGTACAAAAATGTAGTTCAGGCTATCAGGTTCTCAAATTGTCTAGAAAGATGCATCACTCCTTACAAGTCTTCTAATCAGTATTATAGCAAGTCCTTATAGTAAGTCAGCAAAATTCTGGTCAAATCTTATTATTCTAACTAGGCTAGGAACAAGACTATAGGAAGCTACAAGGTGTATATCCAGTTAGGTAACAATGATAGCTGTAAAGTTATCATTAACGCTAACACTATAGAGCAATAACTATACCTATAGCTTAACTATAACTTACATTAATAATGTAGTTCATGCTTTATATTAACAGCTCATATATATAAATAAATAATGCAGATAGTATCTATATATGTAAGCCTATATGTGATTAATGAACATAAGTATTTAAAAGCATAGCATGGTTAAATAAGCATATACAATTATTACTGTATGAATGCTATCTGCCAAAACATTTACAATTGTTGCAGCCCTCCCAATGTTTTTAATCATAGACCTGAAACAATAACCTTAGGTGGACATTGCAGGGAAGTAGATTTCTCTAACTTAATGCAGAGACCTTGGATGTAGTAAATATGTGGGAGCATTAAGAAAAGTAAAGACTCAAGCATTAAAAATACTACATTAAATGATCCTGCAAAAAAACTGAAAATAAATGGAGAAAGCAAAACAACATAGCAATGTAAAACAGAAAGGAAAGGATAATAGAGATACTGTGGTCAGTGCAATTTGTTAGCAGAGGATCTGGAGCCAGAAACAACCATCAGGAAACAGTGTAAAATAATGGCAATGGAATACTCTGTTATGGGATAACACAGGGAACACCAATGCAGCATAAATGGAACAGTTTATGAACAGCAGTAGAGTAACTGGATAAAAAAAATAATCTGCAATACCTGAGCTACAACCCATGCCAAGCAGGACTGTGGCTTTGCTGTTTAGTGAGCAAAATTTAGTGAGTACAATTATTAAAACAGAAAATATAATGAAATGTGTAATGTGTGTGTTTGTGTGTGTATATGTGTGTGTGTGTGTGTGTGTGTGTGTGTGTGTGTGTGTGTGTGTGTGTGTGTGTGTGTGTGTCTGCATCTGCATGTGAGTATGTCTGTGTATATGAAAGACAGAAAGAGAGGAAGAAAGACAGTGTAAGTGACAGAGTAAGAGAGACAGTACTGACTAAAACAGGCCATCAGCACACATTTGTTAAATAGTAATATGTATGAAACTCTAATGTCTGACATTGTTAACTGACTTTAATCCTCACTGATTTACTAGAAAATCAATCATTCTACTACTGACAGAGCAGCCTATGGCATCGGCCTCAAATGCCCTGGGTGGAATTTATTTCCCTAATAGCACACACACATACCTCTCAATTGTAGTTTTATGGCAAATTAATATCAAATCATTAAAGACTGAAGTTAGAAAATAATTACAGGTATTTGCGTTTCAGACTTCACACCCTTCAGAAAAATGCATGCTAGTGCAAGACGTGTTATTCTATCAACTTTCTAAGTTTGTAAGAGCAATATTTAAAATTTGTTCATATTTTTGGGTGTTTGTCCCACTTTTATTTATGGCTTTGTCCAGATTTATTGCTTTAAGAGGTTGAGAGGTATGCAGACACACACACACACACACACACACACACACACACACACACACACACACACACACACACACACACACACACACACACACTCTGTCAGCCACAACTGATCGTGCATTACTAGTGCAGTTCTGAGATGATCAGATTAAGTAACCTCATTCACATAATAATTGTGCTATGAGCCTTATGGTCATCATTTTGCTGCAGAACACATTACAACAAACAACATATTAACGAAAATGTGGATATTATAGTGCATTAACATATAGGGTAAACAACAGCAGACAGGATAAGGGGTAATGGACATCAGCATTGCAGACACTGCTTAAAGGTGCATGGCTGCCACAAATGTTGTCACAGAGTATACAGTGTATAACACTAAATTGACTATGGCAAGGGTCAGACAGGCTTGAGGGTGGGTGAAAGTGACAGGGCATAGGGAGGAGGCTTGACAGATTGAAGTCCTGTGTGGGTGTGGGTTGTGCATTCAGTCAGAGCACTGGAAACAGACATGACAGGTTACAATACTCCATGTCAAGACCAAAGCTGAGGGCATAGGAAGGGACAGGTTGACCACCTGGGATGTACAACAATCACGACACCAATTCACAAACATGGAGAAGTCCCTAGCTTCCCTCAGTGGAGACATCAAGTGCACCCTAATACCCACTGGGAGATTGTATATGGGAGCTGTATTAGACATGACTGCCTAAGTGTCTGTTGGGGATGACCCAGGTGATTAATGTTACAGTCTAGTCTTGCACGACATTGAGTAGTACTTCTGTGTCGTATACTCTCACATGTCCAGCTGCATTTATGGCACCCAGGGACATCAGGGCTGCAACTCAGAACCACTCCACAAGGTGTGACTTGCCGAATGTCTACTGAAGATGCATCAGGTGAGTAGTGGAACTTGCCATTCCTGTAGGACATTGCCTAGCACAGCTGAACAGTTTATTCAGATGTACATTCTGCATTTCTGTCATCCAGTAACATCATGGCTGTAGCAATGACAACACACACCTCAAAGTACATGTGTGCCTGTATGCTTTATATATTCCAGACTAACAGCAGCTTTCACAATGGTAAGTCATCTGTGTGTATCCACAAGTTCCACAGGGAGGGTATCCCAAATAACAAGTCAGCACATGCTTGATGACATGTCTCTAGAGGTTGCTGATGATAACATGGCCCCTGGCATTGTCTGAGAACACAGTGGAATTGTCAACACACTGGGAGTGGAGGACATAGTCCCCTCTTCTACAGCTGAAGGGACTGTGGAGGCCCAGAATAAACGTCTGGCATCCCTTGTATTTAGCACAGAATGTCCTGTCTGTTTATGCTACTTGCACGATATGCAGTCAGTATCAGTGCAAGCAAAATCAGAGGGCCACACTGCCTATAAAGTGTGCATACATGTCTTTGGGGAGAGGCTTGTAAGTGGCTGTCAGTGTAAGGATGCCACAGCATTCCCTGATCTGGGTGTTACCCTTGCATTCAGTCAGTTGATGTGTAGCGTATAATCCAGACACAGAAAACCACTAATCAGGCAATGTCAGAGCTGCTCTGTGTACTACATGCATGAATACCTTCAACCATTGCAGAGACAGTGGACAGTGGCTGCCCACTTGGCATCCATTAGTGCATCTTTGTTGCTGTGGGGAACTGGCCGTCATGGCCAAGGTAGGGGATGACTGCAGACTGAAGGAGTGCACAGTTAGTTAACATAGATGGCATACACTATTCCTGTGATGGTTACACTGTTCTTGACTTGCTCCACCCTGGCCATGGATGCTCAGCTGGAAGTGGTCAGTGCTCATTCAACTCCACTGTGTAATTAATCCTTGGTTATGTATGGCCATCTGCCATTAGATTCCCCCCTTATTTTCTGTTCCAGGTAAAACAATTTCTGAAAGGGGTGTCACATATGCAGCTATCTGGGAAATAAGTGTCTAACCTAGGATCGTAATTTTCATAGGTTCATATCTTCATACTATGTAGGTGTATATTAGACTAACAACCACTATGGCCCTTATAAGGATAGCCATGAAACTCAAATGTGACCCACAAATTTGATTTATATAGGGGATGATTTACTGACTGCCTCTGTCAATCAGATACATAGGTGCTACACCAGGGGTGACTTTCTTATTACCCATCCATTGCTCTAAGTCATCTTAAATAGGGATAGGGAGGAACTCTGCTTCAAATGGATGGGGATCCTGTTCCAGAGAATGATAATTCTCTGAGAAATATAGCTGTCTCTCCAACATGTCCTATTTATGTCACAAGCAAAATTTAGGTCTTTTAATTTAGTAGTCCTGATGCTGTTTGTTTTGCGGATGTGCAAAAGGCTTATCAAAACAGGATCCAAGGCTGCCATTTGTGCCAGGCAAAGATCACCTCTAGAAGTCTGTATGATACTAAGTAAAGAGACAGGGCTTTGAGCAATCAGCATAAGACATTGTGTTTACTCACTGTATTCTTTTAGTAAGGAATCTTTGTGGCCATTTCAGTTTCTACATGTGTTTTTTAGGTACATACTAAAGGGGTCATCATGATCTATGATGGGTCTGATAAGTGCTAAGTAAAGTGGTATGATGACCCTCTAGTCCTAGATGCCATGTCCTTACTTATAATTTGAGCAACACAGAAGGATTTTCTTATTATCTTGGACGCATGTTGGTCAATGGCTCGGTTACTATCTATATGAGTTCCCAGATTCCTGACTAATGAATCAACTTTTATGTGTGTTTTTATTGATGACTTAGTTACCCAGGGTGGCCAACTCCCAAAAGGTGCCATAATGCATTTCTTAATATTGAGTTTTAGCCATGAATTTGGCACCAATCATTTGTTTGTGTTAGACCTTCCTGAATGGTGTTCTCACCCTGGGGGGGGGGGGGGGGGTTCAATGACTGCTCCCACTTTGCAATTATCTGCAAAAATGGTTAGCAAGAGGCCTTTGACATTGGCTTTGATTTCAAAGTAGTAGATGCCAAAGAGGAGTTGGTCTAGCATAGAGCCCTGGAGGATTCCACTGGTTGACGGCCTCTTTGTGGAGGTGGGCTCAACAATTCTAACCTCCTGGGTCCTATAATGAGCCACCTAGCTATTCAACATATCATAAAGGGATTTATAACTTGTTCTGTAAGTTTGTTCACAATGCCTGAGTGGGGTATTGTATCAAATGCTTTGACTGGAACTAGGGAGGTTGTATGCTTAGTTTTCCCCTCATCCATTGCCTTAGTGACCTTTTCAAAGAAATCCACCAGATTCATTCCTTTGACAAAGCCAAAATGGGATGGATCCATTGTCTGGAGGTCTCTTATGTCCTTGTTGTTAATTTCCATCATAATGATTTCCATGGCTTTGCAAATAAGATTAGTCTGAATAATGGGTCTGTATTTTCCAGGATCTGTTGAAGGTTCTCCTTTATGCAGGAGGATGACTGTTGTCCTCCATTCAGCCTGTTTTAAGACTATAGTTAAATAATGACTGCAGGGGCCTGGATAAGTCAAATTTTAGCCTGCTCAGGAGGCATTATGGGGTGTTATAGGGGCCCACTGAGGCCATGTTCTTGGCTTTATAGAGCCAGTACATGTTTCTAGTTAGAGGGGTTATGTTTTAGAGTATTTTTGAGGGGGATGGTTAAGGGTGAGAGGGACTAAAGTTGGAACTGAATTTGTCTGCTAACATGTTTGCTATATCACCAGGGTCGGTGAATGTGGCACCAGTAACCACCAGTTCAGCACATTGCTGTAAGCTGCCCTTGAGGTTTCTGACATAGCAAAGAAGGCTTATGGTTATCTTAACATCAAAGTTAGATTTGCTTGACATAATTAGCCCTCTTAGTTGCCTGTTTAGTTTGATGAGAGTCTTTATCTTTATATTTGTATGTGTAGTTCTGACAACCTGATGTGTGCTTGTATGTGAAAATTTAGACCCCAGTGTCATAGTGTAAGTACACATCTCTCATACTGTGTCTGCTTTTTTAAGGATTAAGTCATTGTTGGTAAATACGACACATATTGGTTGAACAAATATGTCTCAAGATACCCATATCCACCAAGCTGGCTACAGAGAACTTAGGAAACTACATATCCATACTGTCCAGTCATTTGTCTGGTGAGTTACAAGGTGGTAGTTGGTGTGTTGTACTTAGAAGGCAATTAAGGGTGTTTTGTTGATGCAGACGAATAAGTGTGCTTTGTTGGGGCAAATTATGCTAAACAGTACTAATTTCTACTAAGTTTAATGCGTACACAATACTAAATTCTGCTAAATCTGTAGGTATTGTCATTTGATGCCCAACTAGCTGCTCTAAGCTTTTCAACGGGCAAGATATTTTCTCTATATTGCTGCTTTATGGGGCACAATTTTATATAACATTCTACAGAGAAAATTTGCTTTCTCAGTATTTGCTACTAAGCAGGGCACTGCTAACCCACTCGTGCAAAATTTATAGCAGCACAGAAAAAACAGAAAACTAAAGAGCCTCTGGCCATAAGATGACTATGCTACGAGCCCTTTTATGTATTTCCCTACTCAGATAGACCAGGTAAACACCTCCTGCCACACGACAAATAAACCAAGTCCTGCTAATATAAAAACACAGTAGAAGAGACCTGCAAGTGCGATGCCACCATAAACCAGTTAAACAGCTAGATCTAAACCCATTGCTGAAGGCGATTTCAAGAGTTTTACAGTTGTAACACTGATAGGAAGAGCATTTTCTTTACAAAAAATACAGTGAAATGCACCCATAAAAGCAGGAAATAGTAGCAATTCAAAATGCACTTTTGATTTTACTTATTTTTTTCTCATACATATTTTCCCTTACCAATTTCCCCTTAGGCTGGGTGGGGTTATAGTTCCCTCTTTTTCTTTGACATGGGTGTGGAAATATAACCTCCATTAGTTTGGGCAAGAAAACTTTAAATTTTGGTGCACATATGACCCATTTATATCCTATGCCAACAAAAAGCACCCCAAAGCATTGTATACTGGCTGCACATGAGATCCTTGGCAGGATATGTCTCATATTACTCTGTTACTACAACAGTAATACATTCAAACAGCTATTGTTATGATAATTTCACTTTCACAACTGTACTTTATTTGATTTAGCTGTTTTGACATACATTAGGGTGATGGGAAAGGCAAAGAGAGTGCATGAGGCAAAATTGTATAATAATAAAATAAATGATAAAAAGTTGTTTTACAGTTATATAAGGAAATGAAGTGTAAAGACAAGTGAAATTCTTTCTATAAAATCAGAGAGAAGCATAAAGACACAATATTTGCCTGGAATTGTTAGGGCATTTGCAGATTATTGTGTGAAACAGGGAAAAGGAAAGATATCCAGCTGCAAGAGATTATAATGATGGATGCTTGAAGATTATAGCAGAAATGGAAAAAAAAAAAAACAGGTCATGGATACCATTAGGTTACATTGTGCAGTTGAAACAGATGGCTTAAGTAGGTACTTTTTAAGGAAAATAAGTAAATAAATATCACCAGGTTTATCGTGCGAATTTTAGAAGTTTTTACAAGAGGGGTATACCCCAGACATATGGAAGAAGACCACTAAAGTAGTACTGTATAAGTGTGGTACAATAAAGTAACCATCTAATTATAGACCAATAAACCTAACCTGTGTTCACAGCAAAATGAGGAGGCTGTATTGCAGTTATTACTGGATACAAGAAAGGGAGGCGGTGACATCTGTCAGCATGGCTTCAGTTATGCTAGATTATGCATTGTAAATTTGATCACATTTTCTACCCCTGTAATTCAAGTCTTCTACAATGGAATTACATCAGACATTGTGCATTTAGATCTCACTGAGGCTTCTACCATACCACAAACAGTAGTTTTACAATAAATATCTGGAAAGTGAAGTAATAAATTGGACTAAGACACAGCTAACTGCTAGACAATCCTGTGTTAGAATAAGAGAATATATGAGTCTAAACTCTTTAATATAGGCAGTGGAGTATCATGAAACTCAGTGTTGAACCCTGTTTTATTTAATATTTTTATGACAATTATGCCTGATGTAGTCAGATGCTGTATTCAGAAATTTGCCAATTACAAAAAAGTAGGTTGTATGCTAACAGTAGTAAAGGTCATTCATTATTTCAAGCTTGCTTAGATAACCTGTATGTCCAGTCAGTGCAGAGAAATGTATTGCACTACATGTTGAAGAGAAGAGCAATCCATATCCACGTACTATCAATGGTGATATATTAACAAGGCATGATAAGTATAAACATTTGGGAGTGCTGGCTATCAAAACATTAATATGTGATTAATACGTTAAATAAATAATAAAGAATAATAACATAGAATAAGGATGTGCTAGTACAACTTTATAAAACTGATTAGTTTGATGTTAGAATATGGTGCAGGATTTTGCATATAATCAGTGAAGCACATGAATAGGATGGAGAAGGTTCATAAATATTAAACAGAACTAATAAAGTGGTTGAAAAATAAATTGTATAATTAAGAATAGATGAAATTATGTGTAGCTTCATGCTGCAGAAGGAAGGAGCCCTTACTATGATCCACGTGACTAGATTTTGAATAGCTGCCTTGGCACTGGAGATGCCAGGCCTGGAAGTAGAGGAGTAAAAGGGCATAGCCCACTCTTCTCTGCTGGGCTGAAGGTAGTGGACACCCAGGGAAGACAGCAGGAAGTATGATTTCTCTGGTGAAAACTAAGGGACACCACTTTCTGTGCTTGAGGGAAGAGATAGGGTTTCTTGCTGGTATCATACCTTGCAGAAGTCAAGGATGTCCAACACAGCCAGTACATTGCATGTTTCAGTTCCTCTTCTGCCTTGCAGGCTGGGCAAGCATGAGGATAATGTTATGGCTAAAGGAAAACTTTCAAATCACCCTTAATGGCTCCCTGAATAATGGCACCTCCTAGTCAACCTACAGTCCAGTGACTGGAAACATAAATGCTGACTGACCGGAAGGGGGCTGTTGATCGACAGAGAGTGGTGGCAAGGAGTTTAAAAAAAAGGTTAATGGAACTAAGATTACACTCAGTATATTACAGATTAAGGTGATTTAATAAGAACATGCATAATATCAACTGATTTAACTTTAAGAACTATATTAGCATATAAATAGTAGGGCATTAGAGGGCGATACATGAAACAATAATTTACTACTGAAGTACTTAATTAAAGCAAGTAGCTAGGGTTCATTAAATTACTCATGCTTTTATATAATTTGATCAATTATGGATCAGTTCTTTATACTAATCTGAATAATCAGTTAGGATATGATGAACTTATATCACATTTAGTACATTGCAAAATTTTGGGATCATATTTTAAAACTTTAAGAATTATAATGCACATCAGTTATTCATGCTGTATCCCTGCAGTACTGACATTCTGAAATTGTAATTGTTTTATATTTTATCTCTTGTCACATATGCTGAATAGATAAAACCACTGATTGTGAAAAAGATGGCATGATACCTACTTTTTCCTGTAGAAGTTTGATTAGAGCAAGAAGAGTACCTTTAGAACTTAAGAACACAAGAACAGTGCTAGACAAGTGATCACAGGGACCACATGAGGGCCAGCCATATATACCTTTAAGTAGACATACTTCAAAGTTTTTGATACCTTTTATGATCACTTAATGGTGTCCACTTCCCACATCAAGCAGGACAGTACATAATAACCCTGGAGTAAATGTGTGCCTACCTATCCCGTTATCAAGATTAGCCTTAAAGGCACAGTAACACTTTGCTGATCTGTGGTGATAACTTACTCCACATGCTGGTAATGCTTTCAGTTGGGAATATAAACCTCCAGTGAGTCTTGTTTATTTGTTGGTTTAAATTTAGTTCCCTAATGCTGATGTTTGTATTCCCACTGGTTTTGCAAAGAAGTAGGAGGTCAAATAGGAGTAGTTTTTTATATGGCTCAAAAGCAAGACACAGGTTATCTCAGTAGGCTACTGTGTACAAAGGAGGATTGTGCTAATTTAAAAATATAGTTGAAGAATTTAAGGCCTTTCATTTTTTTTATTAAAAATCATTGTGGCCTCACCAGTTGAGTGATATATTTGGACTTGTACATATCAAAGGCCACATTGTATTCAGTAATGGGTGTGATAAGGGATGAGTATAATGGCTGTGATGACTTCTTTGGATCTCAAAGGTATTTCCCTGGGTTAGACAGAAGAATTTCCTGACTATGGTGGAAACATGATAACAAAATGAGAGAGAGAAGTCCATGTGAGTATCCCAATCTCTTATAACCATATCTGTTTGAAGAGCAATAGCATTTACAACATATGAGGTGGAAATTACTTTTTTGCTGAATGCTACTACACTGCACTGTTTTACGTTAAGTTGAGACTGCTTTCAGTAAACTAGGTATATGCAGATACCAGGCCTTTTCTGGAAAACTTCAGTATCAGTGGAGCAGTTTAGATCAGTGAAAAACCATGCTCAGCTTGCATTTATCAACAAACTTGGCCAACAGTACTTCAGGGATACTGGATTGGATGTCTGCAAGATAAATGCTGTTCAGAAGATGGTCCAGCAGTGATCCATGTGATACCCCATTATTTACAATTTTGCATTCACAGAGGGGGTTACATTATGTTTGTCTAACTTTCAATAATACCAGCATGGGGATAGTGTCAAAAGCCTTGATGAGGTCAAGATAAGCAGCATTCACAGCAGTACCCCAAAGGTGTACATAGTACAGGTGAGAGAACATATACTGTCTGATAATCCTATGGATAAAGAGTCAGGATGCAAGGCAGAAATAAAAGGAAGCAGAAACAGTGGTAGTATGTTTGTTCTGTAAGTTTAGTTAACACTGCCAGAAAATAAAGGAGAAAATGAAAGAAAACAGGAAAGGACTGCAAAAAATAATCAGACAGCACTAGGAATTAAGCGATGAAGGCTATATCCCTACCTTCTAGAATTCAAAAGTTATACACCTCAGTGTTACTTAATACCAGCATGAAGGAGAGAAGACCGTAGGACAAGGGGAAAGCTGGCAGCCGGCTCTCAATAGATCATAATGTTATTTATTACTACCTGTTGTAAGGATAACTACATAAGTGGCTTACTGATAAGGCAGTACCCTTAATTTTATAATAGCTTTGTTATTAAAGTTAATCACTTATTAATACCTGAAATTGTATTATATGTTGCTCTTCTTGGGGAAAAATATATTTGTTAACTGAAAGTAGAGTACTGATCCAAAAGGACATGTTTCAGGCTCAGCATGGTAGTACTGTCTGTTAAATAACCTGCTCAGGATCTTCTTCTTAGAATAATTTGTTACAGATGTAAAACACGTATGAAATTAACTCAGGGTATTTAGATATATTCAGTGAACATTAATAAGACAAATACTTGCTTAATGCACAATTGGCAGGATCCAAGTAAGAAAACAGAAAACAGAATCAAGTAAGAAAACAGAAAACAGAAGCAATAAAATAAAGTAAGGAGGCAGTCAGTCATATTAGCAGGTTATTGGATAGATGTAGGTATGGATCTTATTGGTTTAATAAACAGGAATACAAAGTCCATTAATGATTGATATATAGAATGTAATTAATAGGAAATATATAGCCGGTGCATATTATTACAATATACATTTTGCAGTTTATTTTTTGGACTATTTTAAAGAAAGATAAAGTCAGGTTTCCTTTTATATTTGAAGGTAGGCAATTCTGAAGACTAGGGCCTGAGGTAAAGAAGCTGGTTGTTGGAAACTCATGTTAGTAGATTTGACTGAAATGACTGAAAGACAGCTGAGGTTCACAGTAGTCTTGAACATGTTTTATTTTAATATTCCAAGTTGTCCCAACCAGCTACAGATCATCAACCAACTACAAATCTATTGGTCCATTTATTTCTCCATCCCAGGGGTGAGGGGTGGCCAGGATGGGCCATCATTTAGGCAGCCATCAGGGTTGTTTCAGGATTTGTTATTATACCATATCCCCCATGTGCCTACCCTGCAACACATGCTATGTATTGCTGAACCACCCCTGACTTCCACAATGGGCCAGTGTCTGTAGGACTGTCCCATCCACCCACAGGTGGCACAGTATAGTTGTTTCCTAAGTCTCCAGCAGGGAAATGGATCCATGTGCATTTATCCCTTAGCATCTACCCCCTTTTCCCATAGGATGGGCATGCCCATCCTCCCTGTTTGTACCACCAAGTGTTTGCGCCACTACTCAAACTCTGGTCACCTTGGCCATAGTCAGAGCTTTATTCCTCTATGTCACTAGTGCAGTGTACACTTTGACTTTTAGTTTCTTGGTGAGCGGCTGGTACTGTTTGAAATTAATGAGTCTGTCAATAAGTGCAACAACAATAATAATGTCCTGGTCTTGAAGGGGAATAGGTAGCATGTTTTCTTAATAAAATGAGATACGGACATCATAGTGTTGCAGTGGATAGCATTGTCGCCTCACAGCAAGAGGTTCTCTGCTTAAATTTTCAGCTAAGGTGCTTTCTGTGAACAGTCTGAATGTCATCCCTGTGTTTGCATGGGTTTCCTCCAGGTGCTCTGGTTTCCTCCCACTTTCCAAAGACATGCAGTGGGTGGATTGAGCACTCTAAGTTGGCTATAGGTGTGAGTGTGCATGTGAATGTGTGGTATGAGAACAGCCGTGTCAAGGCTAGCCACCTGGTGGTGTGAACCTTGGCTTTAGATGATTGTCACTGTTGAAGTGACACCCAGACCCCATGCAAAAATGGGAAAAAGGTGTTCTGGGTGGATGGATGTAGGAGTGTTCCATGCTGGAAGATGAGTTAATGAAATAACAGGCCTTATTTGGGCATATTTGTAGTCTATGGATTTTTTTTTCTTTTTTTTAAGAGTTGGCAATAAACAATAGAGAGTAAAACAGGATTGGGTTAATGTGGTGCTCACTAGAAGATTACTGGGATCTTTAGGAAGTTGATGCTCAAAGAAGAGCATTTTATAATGGGATTTGAATTTGCATACTGTATGTATTGACATTGGGTTTGAAGGATATGGATAGCCTTGTTCAAAACTCAGGATATTTGATATCTGAACTGAACATTTTCTAGGTTACTAGAACTGTAAATATTATCATCAAGAAACTGGATGAGAGCCTCAATGAAGTCAGAAATTGGTAAATGTGGTTTAATTTTAAATGAAAATTCTTTAGGGATGTAGTTGTAATGATGTCTTGAGAAGTAGAAAACCATATTGTCAGCATAGACAGTTTTTTGATGTGAATGTGTCAGTGATGATGTTAAAGAACAGACAGTATAATAACAGCCCGGGCCTGGGGAATTACTACAGGCAGTGTTGGGGGAGGGGGCATTGGACATACTGACATTGTAATGTGCCCATATGATACCGAAATGTAGATATTGATGGAATCACTGAATTGTTGTATCACAGAATCTAAAAGGATGGGAGAAACAAAATATGCTTAACCAGTCAGCAGTACCTCAACAAGAATAGCCATGCTGCACTGGTTTATAACAAGACTGGCAAATTACAGACAGTAGCAGACAGAAGATTAATTTATCTTGCTTTGAATATAATAGTATGTCACTTTGTAAGCACTTGATTAAGGATTTATACGTATGCCCAGCCGGTGCACTGTGTTTAGTGAAGTTATAGTATTTTGAACGACTTGAAATCAACAATTGGAATAATCTAATCTCTACCTGTTCAACAGCTTCCTGTTTACAGCCCTCTGTTACCAGACATTTCTGAGCTGCTAAGCTATTCACGTTTGTATTTCTGTTGCATCTTTGCTATAATGTCTGGATTACATATTCAAGCTTTAATTCATGGTATAGGAATGAAGTATAGCTATCAAGCTATGATTCAGGAAAAGCTACCATCGGGTTGAACATATCTTTTGCTTTAATTGCTAGAACTGAGTTTTAATTCTGAATGAAGCCAGAGTTAACTCCTTAACAAGCTCTGTGTACACAAGATGAACAGATAAGACTATGTTTTATTAACATCACACCAAACAGGCTGTTGTAGTCATAGCTGGAAACCGTTGAATGTCATCTTGGAGCTGAAGAAAGAGCGCACAAGTAGTCCAATTTCAAAATGAAAGAGCCAAAACTCAGTCTGTCTTGTGCTTTTCTTGCATGTAGTTGGTAGTGTGTGTTGGAAATTTACTTTATGAACTATATTTAACAAATGTGGCAAACAATCCAGAGAACAAAGCAGCCAGTCTTCCATTTTCAGCAGTGCTGTATCCTATGATTTGTATTAGTTCCCCACAAGTAAAGTTTTTTTTAAGTGCTGGAGAACTTTTATAATGTTGATTGTAAATATTTCGAGATGTTACCTTGCATAATATATGATTTTTCTTTTATTGATTTTGAGTATTCGTCTTATACTGTTCACAATACATTTGACTTTATTTACTTGTGGAGCTTTTCTCCCCGGGCCTCCGCTGAAAAATGGCTTTGGCTCAGATGGACTAACACGGTCAACAAATGCCAAATAAATAGATAAATAATTATAAATGGCAGCCATGCAATGCAATTTTTTACAAACCTTGGGATAAATTAAAAAGTGCAAATCTAAGTTAGTTTTGAATAACTCTGCTCAGCAATTCCACAAAACATGTGACATCTTAAATATTGAAGTCCCAATTCAACAGAATATGAATTTCTCCTAACATTAAGCTGTTAAAGCTCCAAATGAATGTGTTAAACCTAGAAGATAAAAGCTAATCAAAAGCAGCAAAATGCATCAGTAATGACATCCTAAAACAGGGTAACTAATGAATTGATTCAGTGAGTAAAAACAGAATGCAGTCATTCAAAAGAAGCGCAGCAAATATGAATTAATAGGCAAATGGTTAAATATTGTCAAAATTCTGCTAACTATGATACCTTTATTATGCACTACTTGATGAAAGAAGGCATATAGTCACTAATTAAGAGATGAATTAAATGAGTGCTTGTCTGTTTTTCTTGTTTGGGGTGAGTGGTGTTCAAGTCAGAGTTTGTTTTGTATGACACTGTGCATACCAAGATGTTTGTTTTGATGCAGTATATGTGCATTGTGGAGTTGAATGAATGAAGGAAAGTTTTGTGAATGTGACTTCAGTGGTATGATTGATGTCATGTTATGTTGTATGTCTTTTGCTGTAAGTTTGTCAAACTTTGAGAACTACCATACACTTTTTTCATTGGCATTGGTGACCATGGCTGAGAACATAGTTTTCAGGGAATGCAGTAGGTAAAACCTCCTTGCACAAATGCCACGCTCATGTCATTGATTCAGCAAGCAGAACACTCACATTTAATGGTGGTAATATTGTAAGGCTGTGGGTTCTGACCTTACAGCAAAAGCTTGGTGTCATGTTCAAATTCTTACTCTGTAGGGCAGCATAAAGGAAGTGCTGTAATACTGAAAAGTCATACTTCTCACGAGACATTGAACTGGCATCCCATCTGCCTCAGCCAGTGGCAGTTCAGGTAGATGTTAAAGATCTCATGACACTTACCAAAAGAGCAGAACTGGACTTTTATTTAGGAAAGCATCAGGAGGATTCAAGTTATGCATCAAATGAGTATTAAAAACAGGAAATATTATTAAAACTAGTAACTAGACTGTAACTTGGACTGTTACTTGTGCAATATTAAGAGCACAGGAGCACAGAAACAATACTAGAGAAGTAATCATGAGGACCATAAGGTGCCTAGTCATATGTTCCTTTAATTAGACACACTTAAAAAGTTTATGTCTTCCTTTTCAAGTATTTAATAGTGTTTATCTCCCAAATCAAGCAGGGCTGTACATGTCAATCCTGGTATAAATTTGTGTCTACCAATGCAATCATCACAGCAAGCCTTATATGTAATCAAAGTAATAATTTGTTTGACCTGTAATGGTGACTTATTCCATATGCTGGGAATGCTATTATTTATTTATTTATTTATTTTACATTTGTTTGCCGGGTTAGTCTGACTGGGTCAGTGGCCCCTTTTCAGCAGAGACCCAGGGGGAAAATTATATTATGTTATAGTATGTTAAAATATATTATGTCATAATATACTTGAATAATATTATTCAGTGCTAGTTGGTATTTTTGGCTGTATTAGACATTTGGTCTGAGCATGGCTTCCACTGGTTTTTCTTAGTAAATTTAATGATTTGGTCTTTGATGATGCTATATTTTTTTTACAATAGATATGAAGGATTTATTTACAAAAATTCCCCACTCTACAGGGTTGCAATGGGTTACAGAATTCTTACATAATAATACTGATTTATCCCAAGACAAGATAAACTTGTTTATTGAGTTGTTAGATTTAGTATAACATAACAAGTACATATTTTCTGAAAATCAATATTTTTTGCAGCAGATGGTGGTGGCTATGAGGACTACATTCAAGTCTTTGTATTGCAATGTAGTGATGGTTGAGTCAGAGCAAAAACACATTTTCTATAGTCCATTTAATGATTCATGGTGCCTCTACACAAGGTACTTAGATGACATATTTATTGTATGGAAGGAAGATATGAATCAAATACCAATATTTCTTAACTATCTTAATAACACCACTGGTTTTTTGAAATTTACACATGATATGGGGGTGAACTATATTTCATATTTACATGTTGTGTTGGTGAAGGACTATCATAACAGGAGGTTATTTTATTTATTTTATTTTACATTTGTTGACCGGGCTAGTCCAACTGGATATATTCCATTTTCAGTGGAGGCCCGTGGAGAAAAGCTCCACATACAGATGAATATTTACAAGGACTTTGGTGCATTATATAGTATTGGCAATCATTTCATTTCATTGGATTTAGCTTATTAACAAGAAAAAAACCTAGTGCACAGCAGCTATGGATATTCATGCAAAATATGTACAATTACACTATTACACTATATAGTCATACAAAAAGCCACACAAGAATACTAGTCTGTAGCAGGTGAGGATATTCATACAAAATATATAAAAGGCCACTATTTAACTGTAGTATAACATACACATTATTGTCAATAGAAAAGAAACAAGCTTATACATGTAAGAAGATTAGTGTCTAGGGACAGGTTAAGCAGTTAGTCTGAGTTAACACACGGGCATAACCAGTATGATTTAAGGTAGGGTTTTAGTTTAATTTTAAATAGATTAGTTGAGGATAAGGAGGTTAGGTGAATAGGGAGGGTGTTCTAGGTTTTACCCACTGTATTAGAGAACAATGAGTCACCAGCTGCATTATTGGTTTTAGCTATTTGTACCAGTTGTTTGTTTGATGAGCGCATAGTTTTAAGATTATTATAGGGAGTGATTAGGTTAGTGAATATTGGTGTATTTGTAGGTTGATACAATATCTTATGGGCTACTATTAGTTGGTTCAGTAGTATTAGATTTGGCAATTCTAACCAGCCTAGTTGATTAAGGTTGCTACAATGATGGGTTCTATAGGTTGACCCAGTTGCAAACCCGGAAATATTGTTGTAGGCGGTAGTCAGCTTGTTCAGATTACTTTTACACAGTTTGGTATAGATAAGAGAGGCATATAGTAAGGTTGAGATAAGGTGGGCATGGGCAATACTGGTCCTGACTAGTGGAGTCAGAAAGGGTCTGATCCTATAGAGGGAACCTAATTTTTTATTCACGGTTTTTATGGTGTTATTAATATGAGGCTCAAAGGTGAGGTTATTATCAATTAATACCCCGAGTAGTTTAGTGATGGAATCAGGAGATATGATAGTTCCTTTGTTTGATGTTAAAGTAAAGTTCAGTGGGGAGGCCCTTTGGGTGGGGGTGAATAGTAGCATTTTTGTTTTGTTTTTTTTTGGTTCAAGATTAGACCTCGGTGTAGGAGCCATTTTTCAACTATGCTAAAGGTGTTTAGGGTTAGGGACTGAAGTTCAGATGGGGAAGTGGCTGAACATATAAGTGTGGAATCGTCTGCATACTGGCTACAGATACCTTGAAGAATAACAGAGTGAAGGTCATTTGTAAAGATAGAGAAGAGGAGGGGGCCCAATATGGAGCCTTGAAGGACTCCAAGGGAAATGGGAGGTGGGAAGACAAGTTAGTTTCCCATAGTACAGCCTGTTGCCTGTTATTTAATTTGGATTGGAACCACTGTATAGCACGTGAATCCAATCACAGGTTTTTAAGTATGTTTATGAGGAGGTAATGGTTAACCATGTCAAAGGCTTTTGACAGATCAATAAAGAGGGCTGAGGATAGATTTCTGTTAATACAGTCAGTAAAGGATAAGACAGCAGAGGTGGTGCTATGAAATGGTCTGAAGTCATGTTGGCAGGTGGCTAGTAGGTCGTTTTCTAGTAAGTAGCTTAAAAGTTGCTTATGAATGCATTTCTCCATTATTTTTGCCAACGGGGATAGTATGGCTATGGGCCTGTAGTTCGATATATCTTTGGAGTTACCACCTTTATGCAGGGGGATAATATGTGAAATCTTCCAGATTTATGGAATGTTTCCTTCAGAAATAGTTCTATTAATGAGGATGGATATAGGGTAGGCTATGGCTTTTGCTGCTTTTTGCAGGTATTCTGCAGATAGTAGGTCAGCAGTGAGTATGGCGGGTTTGCGTTTCTGAATTATGGTACAGACAAAGGATGTGGGAACAGGTTGAAAATGAAATAGAGGGGGCTTGTTGGAGATAGCAGTGGTAGAGGATATGGTGCCATGGGGTAGCTGATTAGCAAGGGATTGAATGGTCTGTGTGAAAAAAGTATTGAAACAGTTGGCTATTTGGTTGGGATTGTTGTGATCAGAGCCTGAGGGAGTAGGTGTACTTAAGCAACCTGGGTGTAAGAGGTTATTGATGTCTGACCAGAATTTCTGAGGATTATTTTGGTGGGTTTGTTGAAGCTTGCAGTAATAGTTTCTTTTATCAGACAATATGGCTTTTTTGTTTCATTTCTTAGCTGTCTGAACTTTAATTGTTCTGTAGGGCTTTTTGTTGCACACCAGCTGGCCCAGAGTTTATTTCTATGGAGGATTTTTTGTTTGATAGTTTTGGAGAGCCGTGGGGCTGGTTTAGTTCTAGTTCTAATTGTGAGTGTTGGGGTATGGCAATCTAGAATGGCTAAGAATTTTGAGTTAAAGTATTTGACTGCATCATCTAATGGGAGTTGCTTTAGGGGTGACCAGTCACAAGCTGTAAGTTCTATTTGGAATCTATCAGGGTTAAAATTTTTAATAGTTCTTATTATCCTATAAATGGTAGGGTTTGGAATATCAGTCTTATACCTAATTAAAAAGGTGAGTGAGTGGTCACCATATCTTCTGGGAGGGTGCCTGTTTTGTAAGTTTGTTTGTGATTATTAGTAAGAATCCAGTCTAGGGTGCTTTCCTTATTATTCAGTTTGTTGGTTCTGATAGGGGATGTGATGGTTTGTGTAAAACCATATAGGTTAATGTGAGTAGAAGGCTGTTCAGATGAACAGATGGACAGGACTTCCAGTTTATATTAAAGTCACCAAGTACTATGGTTTCTTGTGGGTAGTGGGTTGAGAGCCAACTGAAGATAGCTTCTAATGTGCTAGTATTATTGCCTGGGGGAAAGTAGACACAGATGATATATATGGATTTGGATTTATTAAGCTGAATCTTGGCAATACGAATTTCAGCATTACTAGATAGTAGTGGTTTGGAGTCTATTGGGATAACTTGTATTCCAGATTTATATAGTACAGCTACTCCTCCACCTTTCTTAGAATTACGGTCGAGTCTCAGGATATTATAGCCAGGGGGAATAACTACATTGTCTTGTATTGATGGCTTGAGCCATGTTTCAGTAAGACAGAGGATGTCAAATGCATGTACATCGATAAGGGCATGTAGGTGAGCAATTTTGTTATTTATACTCTGAACATTAAGTTGAGCTATCAGGAGAGAGTTGGGGGCCTGGTAAGCAAGTGTGTGTTAGAAGGAGTTGGTGTGTCAGGCTTTGTGGTTGTGCTAGAGTTTGGACTAGGGTTTGGGTGTATATCACCATCTATGAGGGAGTGGATCTGTATTCTCAGGGTGAGTTGTAAAAGTTTACATATTAGGTTCTAGGATCTCCTGGCTTTTGGGCTATAATACGTGATGTGAGCAAGTCTATGAAACTTGGCTGATAAATACGTTGGTGGGCAGGATGTGTTATTATGACTATGAGGGAGTATATGTTAGAGTAGAGGTTTGCTTAATGGGGTTGTGAAATTCCAGATATGGTGTTCATAGAAAGTGAGTAGGTAAGGTATAGTTAGAATAGTTAGGAGTGAGGATAAGAGTAAAGGTTTATGGGTATGTTAGGGTATTTGAAGGTGGCATTGTAGAATACAATTATGTGTATGTAAATATACAGGGGTAACTACAGATAATTTACTAAGGTGATGGTACACAAATTATGTTTATGTTACTTTTCTTGGGATAGGTATAGATAGTATAGCAAAATGATAACTAGTGGGAAGTGGGTATTAGCACTTTAAGGGGTGGAGCATGAGATTGGTGGTAATGAAGGGGGGTGTGGTTAAGGGTGTGTAAAGCTAGAGTTACTGAGGCGGGTGTGAATTAGGGGCAGGGTAGGGGAGTGGAGTGAGCCTGCAGGGTTATTCTCAAAAATATTTAGGAAATCCACTTAATCTTCCTTCCTTCACTACACTAGTTCCTATCCCACCACCCTGAAAAAAGCAGTAATAAAAGGACAATTTCTCCGTGCAGCATGCATAACTATATTATATGAGGACTTTTTGGATGAATGTCATTTACTTAAGAGTATGTTCCAAAACAAAGGTTATCTGGATATTTTCATTGATAGTTCCTTAGATGAAGTTGTACATAAAAGGAGAAATAATTTCTTTACATTTTATTAGGTAAAGAAGCTGATACATGCACTGCTGTTGTAACTACCAATGTATCTACATTAGTGAGAGATCAAGAAAAAAACACCAACAATTATAAATGTAGTTTCATCACAACATATTCAGTGGGTTATGATTTGAAGTGGGCCTTGAATAAGAAGTGGTATGTTGTGAATGATAACATGGTACTGAGAAAAAAAGTTGGATGGCTGTCCTTCAATTTTTTTAGAAAAGGGCTCACTTTCAAAAAAGTATTTGAGTCAATTAGAAAACAAAGTATTAATAATGAGTGTAATGGCACATTCAAATGTTGAAGATGCAATTACTGCAAAAATATTCTCTGTTGGGACAAAGTCAAAGTTAATGGTCAACAATTTGTAGTTAATGGGAAATTTAATTGCACATCTAAAGGAGTCATTTATCTAGCATTATGTCAGCCCTGCACAAGTTTCTGTGTAGGCAAAACAGAACGGATGTTAAAAGAGACAGTATATGAACATTTATATGAAGTCAAGAACAATAGTAATACTAATGTCCTTCGAAAACATACTATGGAATATCCTGAACTTGAATTTAAATTCATTGTATTAGAACATCTGGCAGTTAACCTGATAGGAGGGCCATGGGCTTATTGCTTGAAAAAAAAACGGAACTTACATGGCAGTTACAATTGAATTCAGGTAGTTCCCCAGGGTTAAATAAAGTTACAACTATTACTTCCTTGCTTAAATTGAAAGCTTACCAATGATAAAGTGCTTTATATATGTACATACTGTTTTACATGGCTCTTTATACTGCTAAAAAAGTGTATTATATATTAAAATTTAGGTTTTCATTGTTATGTTACGGTTTCATTTTTGACAGGTTTTATGAGTGGTTTTATGGTTTGTAACATTGCTGTTTTAAGAAATTGAGTGGCAGATTATCAAGTGACACTTCAATATCTTTTAAATTCTGCAGTTGATTTGTCTTTTTTATCTGATGAAGCATTTTAATTTTTTTAAGATTAAAGCCCTTATCCTTTGTATCTAATAAAATGTGGAGTTATAGAACATGGTGGGTCTCACTGGCTATGATTCATCCATGCTTCATTTTTATTTTTGTCCCTTAAGATATTCCTTTTTACTTTTGGTCAAAATTAATTTCCTTTTCCCTTTTATTATAAAACTTCTTGACACCATGGTTCCACCATGTGGGTTTGCCCAGCTGTTTACATGTTCGTTTAGTGTAGTGGTGTACATTTGTGAGTATTCAGTGGAGTTAATTGAGTTTGTTTTTTGACATGAAGCTTGCCAATATATCACTTAGGAGTAGGTAGTTTGTCTTAAAGAAATTTCTAAAGGTGCCGTGGATAGAATGGGCCTCCGGTTTCAGTTTTGTTTCAAAGGAGATTGCTTTATGGTCAGATTTAACAAGTGATGAAAATATGCAAGGGATGGTGCAATATGACCCATATTAGTAAGGACAAGATTGAAGATATCATTCCCCCTAGTGGGTACTTTGACTAATTGTTACGAGGCATTTGTATTGACCAAGCCCAGACATCTCTGTGCTTGTGCAGTAGTGGTGGTACAGGTTTCCCAGTCTATAGTTTAGATCACCCAGGAAAATGGTAGTGGGTTAATACTGGGTTAAACACTGAGTGAGTCTAGTTCCTATAGATATGCATTGGGCCTTTCATAGAGGGAGCTCTATAGCTAGCTAATATATAGTATGGGGCCTTTCTGATGGTGATTTGGACATGAAGAAGCCATAGTGCATCATGCTGCATTACCAGCCTTGATGTGATTCTTTTCTGCATAGTAGCTGGTCTAAGTGGGTAGAAGGCATTATAGACCTGCACAGCCAGAGTGCTATTTTAATCCATGTCTTAGTCACAGACTTCAATCTCTACCAGGGTGATGAGGGCTTGTAGGGAGTGATGTTTCTTGTTTAGGCTCGTAGCATTGATCAGTAACACCTTCATGTTTTACTTTACTTGCTTTCTTATGTTCAAATGGTTATCTGGTTGGCATTGCCTAAGAAAGGCACTGTGGGAATGGACAATGTTTTGCCAATAATCAAAATCCTAGAGGGGACAGATGCAGGTCATTCCTGGTGAAACAGTGTGGTCTGTCGATCATATCCTCTCTGACTGACAAATATTGGACCCCCCCTTTGAATGACACCAAAAATCAAGCCAGTTGTTGAAGTCAATTATTTTTTGCTCATATTGTGGCATCACCCTTGGAGAAGATAGAATGCTGCTGAATATTAGGCTCATATCTGCCTTGGACACATAGTCTGAAGCTCCTTTGTGTCTCTCTTCATACAGTTCAGGGAAGTGCACCTCAAGTTATTGACACCGGCTTGAACTATAACAGAGTCAAACTGGTGCTTGTTGTTTAAGGACTTGAGTGCCTGCATGGTCTAATGGATGCTGGAACCAGACAAACAACTAACCATCACTCTTTCCTTCCACAGCCTGGTATGAGGCACATCTGTATGTCTTATAATGGAGTCAACTATAACAAGAATGTTTGGTTGGGCTGATGACTGCCGTACTGGCTTATAGCTGTGACTTTGGGACTCCTTGTACTATGTGAGGAAGTAGGCTTAATATGCTGAGTGTGATTTGTGTTTGTGTTGTGTTTGGAGGTCTGTGAGGTTTAGGCAAGTTACTCTTTAAAACCTCAGCATATGATGGATTATGTGTATTGTGGTGGCCTTGGAGAGGTGTGATGTGTGGTGTACTGCTGACAGTTTTGATGTCTGAGTTTATACTGTGTGTGAGATTTTTTTTCCTTCAAGGATATTATATATGCATATCTCTCACACACTACGTTATGCTGCTATAGTAATAGATGCTCATCAGACAGCGTGAGACAATTCTTACACTATCTAATGATACCCATCTCAGTCAGGCTAGCTAAGAAAAGTTGTGGGGAAGTGCTGGCTTATGATACTGATAGGAATGAATCTGGGGCAAGGGGTAACTAAAACTGTTTTCAATTTAGTTTTAGCATGATGTTTGGGTAGACGTGCTACTGAAAACTGATTATTTTTCCAAAAATGTCTTAAGCTCCATTGTAGCAGTTTCCAGTGGAATATAAATACATGCCAGCATAATCCTCATCTCTTACCAGTAGCCCCTTACTACTACAAATCTACCATTATTATATTTTTTTCCCTCTCCTATCAGTATTGGAGCTTCTCTAGCAACTAATATAAGTACTCACCTTTTCCTTTGTCCCAGATATTCCATTGAATAACTATCCTGAAATTCTTTCTTTATCAAATTCACATGCTCAGTTCTTTCTAAATGTGTCTCTTGTAGCACATTTATTTCTACTTTGCATTTCTTAATATAGCTCACTGCTCTTTCCTTTTTGTATATACCTGTGAGACCATTCACTTTCAGAGATGATATGGAAAGTACTGCCATTATGATAAGGAGTTATTATTCCCACCTGTTATGTATAACAGTTTTTTTAATGTCAAGTTTCATCTTTTGTAATACATGCATACACTAATGTTTGGCAAGTTGATCTTTTATGCAATTATTTCTTGGCATATCTATTTGAACCTATATCATATCTTATAAGACTTTTTGTTTTAATGAAAACCCTCAAACAAAAAAAAAACATGCTTTAATTGACCTATAATTAAGGTTATCCATGCATGCCACATTCTTCCACTGTACTACAGCAGCTTCCCCAGAACTACAAAGTTATTCCAGAACCTAAACATCAACCTTCTCAGTTGTACCCAATCACAGAGCCTTAGAGCTGTCAGTCTTAGAAATGGTTATATTGCTCAGTTCCTCCAGACTTTGACCTTGAACCACGTACCTGAGCCATTATTTCTTCATTGCTTAAAATACAATCAACTCCATTAACCACCGCAAACACTAGATTTGCAGAAATCCAAAAACCTGCTC